>NC_134702.1:135063781-135378781 GCF_043290135.1 Rhipicephalus microplus | reverse complement strand
AACTTGAAGATTTATTTCGTATACTCGACGTGTCGGGCTTCGAAAACATGCATTTCTATCAATAAATAAATAGTCGGGATTATGAAAATGGATGACTAATAACAAGGGAATATTCTTTTCATGTTTTACCTCATTCGAAAATGTTATGCTGATGCGATTTCTCTAGATAAGAACAATCCCGACGCATAAGTGACCTCAGATTGCACCGAAACATACAGTTGCTATACCTGCCTAAAATGTATGTTATTGCATGGAGCATTTTCTTCAGGCTAGGGCATGTAAGAAATACGTATTTGAACAATTTCTAGTGAAGGAATATCTTTACATATGTAGTTGCTCGACGTGCTTCGTTACAGTAAGGTATTTTGTGCAGCGAAAGTGCAGCTGTTTTTATCTTTAATTTAACGTTGTGTGGATATATTTAAGGCACTTTTCTACATTGCGTATTTAATGTATAAACATGTAATAAAACTTTTTATTCTGGCACTGCTCTTCTTTCGAATGTCTGATTTCAAAGAAAGCTTGACGCATGACAAACTTTGTTGCCGTACGCTAGGTCTAAAACGAAATAAGTTAAAAAGTACTGCGGTGGTATGGCCATGTTCTTTTACAGCTGTTCTCTGTTCTTAAAAAGTAGTAGTCAAGGATAGCAAGTTATCTACTAGAACATGTGTGTGTGGCTGCGAACCACCGGTGACCATATCTAAAAAGCCGGTAACGGTGAGACCAGCGGTCACTGCACACAAGTATTTCAGCTGACTAAAAAAAGTAATTTACGTTATTCATTAATCGCACGTCTTGCATACTCGCTTGCCCGTTTGATTGTAGCGGCTTTGCGCTATCCATCCTTCAGAACGTACCACTAAATCGCATGATGAAACGGCCAGTACTGTTTATTGAAGTTCTTTCCATTCCTTCCTTTCATGTTTTGTGTTTTGCGCATGCACAACCACCATATTAGCGTACTTGGATTCTAGAACCAAAAGATGACCGCCTTGATGCTGTTTCAAAGATAATTTTTTGCGTTCCCCTGCTGTCCCAGGCACCGACATATCTCTTAACGATGGACGAGGTCCATTCCACACCTCACAATTGAAAGTTCAGCATACTTCAAGTACCCTGCGTGCAAATACAGAGCAAAAACTACTGCGTGCAGCAGAAGCCCCTCGCTTTCCGCGCGCTTACGAGCGCGGAAAGCACACGGGTCCGGCGCAGCTGCGGCGCGGCGTGGAAGTTCACCCTAAAAGGTCCACGCAGGAGCCCGTGATTAAGACATCCCCATATTCTAGGTCACCCTATCCATGACCCTCATATAACATCTGGGACACTGCCTCTTCTAGCCACCATAGCCACATACTGACGTCATGGACGCCATGTTTTCTTGCAAAACAGGCGGGCTGAAAAGGTGGTACTGTATAAAAATGCAAAAAAACGGACGACATTTATTCCAGGTGAACAACAACCGTGTCTTATCTACCCACAACTTCCCGCACCTGTTTCAGTATCATAATAAATAGATCAGCATTTCTTGCAGCAAAGAAAATGAGAAAATTATTAGCAAACTTCAGTACTATATCTTTTTTCAGCACGGTGGGAGCAGGCATACGCTTTGATTCCTTAGCTTCCACAGTGCTGTCAAGAAAAGTATTTTTGCGTATTTCGCGACTCTCTTCAGTTCTTCTTATTTTGTAAAGTTTGCGCCAGAATCATTGATCACTGTTTAAATAACCACCTTATTGTCAAGTTTTTTTAAAGTGTTTTTAGAAACATTTGTTTAACGAGGCACTAGTGGGGCCAGGCCCGACACCGAGTACGAAGTGAAGGGTGTTTCCGCTACCCCAACTTAGTAAGAAAACTGCGCCACAACTCAGCTTACCACCGAAGGTGCTTTTTATTTTAGCCTATGTATACATGCCCAATTTCAGTTCCCACAGCCAGCAAGGGTGTAGCCAGGGGCTGTATACCAAGTTTGTGTCTTTCCCCCACCCCCCCTGGCTTTTTTTTTTCGCCATGGCATGATCTCCATTGCAAGGGGGTGCTACCCCCGAAATCAAAGAGTTCCCCCCCCCCCTTCAAAGAAGTTAATGGCTTCGCATCTACCCTACGGTATGTAGTGAACTAAAACTCTGTATGTAGGGAACAGTGTTTCATATCTACTAATGTGACTGACAATTTGTGGGTCAGATGTCTTTTTTTTCTTTTTATTAGACTGGTAGCAAGTATACTGGGGTTAAACCAACTTTGGTGGCCCATATCCGTTTATGATGACCCGAGTGTACGTCACACCCAGTGACGATGTTAGATGCCGACAAGCTGAGACCCAAAGATTCGGTGCGCCTGTATCAAGATTCGGTGCGTCTGTATCGGTGCGCCTGTGCCACGGGAACACATATGTAAAGGCACCTGCGACAATCGCCCATCTTTCAAGACTGCATGGGGATCACGGCGCACTCTCTGAGGCTGGAATCTGCTCGAGCGAATGTTATCTAAGTCAGTGTCCCTATAACGTAGAGCAAGAGTTGAGCTATCTGGTAAAGATTCATCATGTAAGAAAGTCAGCTGTCCAAGCAAGGGAGGACACAAGAGAGCCGGACGAATAAACGAAAGCATCAGTGGCATCGCAAAAAAAAAAGCGTGCACGCTAAAGGATCGCAGCGTCATCCATAAATCAGCTACACGTGCGGGTCTAAGCAAGATATCCCTTTAGTCAATTCATTCTTGCTGCATACAACATAAAGTTAATCGATCAGGCTTACTTACGCATGCTCTATCGCAACATGCCCAGCATCGACTGTTAGGATTGTTTTTGTGCCAGAATAAAAGTTCCCATTTATTTACAATCGTGACAGCGGAACAAAAGATTGATGAACTTGTACGCTTAATTAGGATCCGCTCAGAGGGATGGCCTGTCCACTATATGTAGAAGCGGCCGCCTCCGAAATGATGTTTACGCACCACTCTAGGCAGTCTGAAAATTAGAGCTATATGTCTTCCAAAATAAAAAAAAAATTGGGCTTGCTTTCCCCTGGTTGCTACATTTCTAACACCCCCAATTTATTAGCAGTAGTACCGTTCACGTGGCTTTAGCAGTTCGAACACAAAAGAATGCTTCATGTTTTTTTGCCCTTGGTCACTCGCTATACAAAATACACGGAAACATGATACATGCGAATGCGTAGAAGACTAGCACAGTCATTAGCATTTGGTTTGTAGCGGCTTTGCGCTAGTCATAGAGAGCACCCTTTAGAACGTACCACTAAATCGCGTGATGAAACGGCCAGTACCATTCATGATCAGACCATATTTCTGGCGCTTCGAACGTTCTAACGTTGCATTCAGCTTTTTTAGGGGCAAAGCTCCTAAATCCGTGGGTCTATCTATGCAGATCTGAGACTGGTTCGTAACCGCCTAGTTGTATGACTCACCCAGCAGGTGGTGCTAGTGTTAGTGACAGACAGGTACACAGACGGACGGACGGATGAACGGAAGCATGGACGGAAGCCTGGATGGACAGACATACGGACGCGCAAAAGCACAGATGTATGGACGGACTCACGAACGGACGGACGCAAGTATAGACGGACAGACAGACTGATGGACGAACGGACGGACGGAAACAGGGGCGGATGGACAGAGAGACAGACGAACGGAAGCATGGACGGACAGACAGACAGACGAACGCATGGACGCACTCATGGACGAATGGACAGGAACCCAAATGTATGAACGGAAGCACGAATGAATGGACGGATGGGCGAACGGACGAAGGCACGAATGGTTTTTTTGCGCATTCAACTTTTTTTACGCGTGGAGCTTTTTAGCGTTGCATGCACACACAGAATATTATCTCAACCATGGCTCTTCCTGCATGCAGCCTTCAGCATGCCTATTGCAGTCTTCTACCAATCCGTTTCATGTATGCGAAGCAGTCAGGGATTAGCGTTCCGTTATTAAGCAAAGGTCACCATCCCGGTCACCCTCTGGACTTACAAGGGTAGATAGAACCGTTCCGCCGATCCTTGACAAAGTTTATGCTCGAGTGTAACTTTTTTGTTGTTGTTTATGCGTGATGAGTCTCTGTGGCTCTTATGTATGTTTGTAATGCCAAATAGCAGTGGAATGTAATGAAAAACTTCATTTCAGTCCTGCAGGACGTGCTGTTGCGAAGCGCGCCTCCGACGACGTTACGAAGTGCGTCACGAATCTTCCCACTGCAACCACTGTTTCGAAAGACGGCGACGCCAACACGGTCCCGAAGGCGCCACTGCTTCGAACTCCGCCGGGAAGGTCACCAGCCGTTTGGTAGCATAGGTTTCTCAGCTCGCGACTGCTTCTGCGCAGAGCTGATAGACGAGTGGACGAGACGACGGTGAGTTAAACAAGGTTTATGTACAGCATATATACAGAGGCGTTACAAATTCGGCACTGGGGCCGACAGCTTAGAGACCCGAAGAGCCGAGCTCTCGTCTCTAACACATAAGTCTGCTGCTCGCGACGCACCGCAGGGCTTCTTTTATATGCACCGAGTGGATTCTTTGAGTAACCAAATGTCCAACCAGAAGCGCCGCTGGTTGTGAGGTCAGACTCCTCCAAAGGGGTCGCCGCTGGGCCGCGCCCTTCTCATCGAATCTGGAGAGGCTGCGCTGCAGGTGGCTGCACCCAAGGACGAGTGACGTCGCCAGGCATTGCGTCAGACTCGCCAGACAGGAAGGCGCCGGTTGCTTGCTCGACGGGCTCGCTGGCTGAGGTGACTCACTGTGCGTGCGCGGCAGAGAGGCACCGCCGCGTGTTGACGCCGTTGAGTTGTTCGCGTCAGGCGGGCTCGCGGGCTGGCCTTGACACAGATTGCCTTTTTCAGAGGCATGGACGTTCGCTGTGGACTCACAGGCATAACAGTGCTTAGCGCGTAGCGGGCGTCTCCCACGTAGGGACCGACAGGGAGTACCTGGTGGCCTCTTCGTGGGCCTGCTGGACGGCCCATTTCTGGTCGGTGAGAAGTGAGCTCCTGAGGGACCTCTCCCACTTGCTTGAGGTATAGTCGGGAGGAGTTGTTCTACACTCCCAGAGCATGTGTGCGAGTGTCACTGTGTGTCCACATGATGGGCATGTGTCGCTGGGGTATGCATCAGGATAATAAACGTGATGCGTGGCAAGCTTTGGGTACGTGTGTGTCTGTAATAGGCGTAGTGTTAATGCCTGTGGTTTGTTAAGTTTCGGATGTGGGGCGGAAAAATGCGGCGTTCCAGGTAAAAGTGCTTTGTTATTTCATTGTACGTGATTGGTGCATCCCGATTAGTATCCAACCCAGCAGTCTTTCGAATAAATAAAAAGCAAAGCGTTATGAAGTGTATGCTACGGGTAAGCTGAGTTGATGAGCGCATATTTTAGGATCACCGAGCACACAGAGTGCCTCGGCGTGTAAAGGATCGTTCATCGTTTGACGTAACCTTGGCACTGACGTTAAAGCGGAAAGGTCGTTTTAGGGGCGAAGCTCCTTATGGCGTGGCTTGTGCGTCCCTCGTAGTACGTAACCACCAGTGCCACATACCCGAAATAGTGGTCCTTACGATTTTGACCTCCAATGTGGTTCTGGTGAGAGATTTCTTCTGTGCGTTGTTGAAAAATAAAAGATAGTGCTCAATGCACATGTTAATGGCTGCTAAGAGTTAATGAGAGACAGGAGCATTTGGCCTTTAGGTAACGCGCACGCTGCGATCCCCATTAGCAGCTATTGGCATGTACATTGAGCACGATCTGACAAGAAAGGGTTGCTGTGTTATACTCGCTAGGTGTAACCTCCTTGGTTTGAGAAAGGTTTAGCGAGCGTTGGGCCGCATAGCCATGAATACAGTGAACTAGTATATACCATGAACTCGGAAGGTTAAAAATGGGAAGTAGATACGAAGCGCAAGCTGTGAGATACGAAGCGCAAGCCGCTCCTGCTTGACCTATAACCAGCACACGTAAAGCACTTTGGGGCCCGCTTTTGAAAACTCCCTCTTGGCACAACGAGTGATTGCTTCTGAGACACCACAAGGAGTTCCCCATTGGGGTGTTGGAAGCAACCTCTTGTGCGTTAGCAACGACTCGGACTTAGACGTCCAGAACAGGGCAGGCCAACATGGTTCTGGGGTTCTTTGTCTGGTGGGCCTACAATATGAGACATAGATTACTCTTTTACGTCTGACTGATATACGCACGTATGTTACAGTGCGTGGGTTCTGTCGAATTCGTTCGAAAGCCGGCACAATGCGTAGGTGCTCTTGCATGGCTAGTTAGGAATTCACAGAGATACATATGCCTAAAGTAATTATGCACAAATACAACCTCCGAGATATCGACATTACCAGCAGCTTACAGTGACCCAAAGTAGCAGCCTCGTCTACCACGGTAGGTATTCAGACACATATTACCTGCATTTTATTGTTGATCTGTTCCCAATAAACCACAGTTTTCCAAACAAATTTTCCAATCGTGTGCTTCTTAATGCTAACGCCATTCTAAACAGTCACGCAATTGCCGATTTTGTGATGCTAAACAGTCACGATAACCAACCCATCAATAATGTTTGTGGTGTTACATTACTAAAAACTTTACATAGCAATCCTCAGCATTCTCGCCTTAAGTTATCAGACAGGTTGTGTAAGCGTACTACCACTGGTTCAGGTGGTTGCTGAGCGTAGCCAAAGACATCTCCCTTGACTGCGACACTTCATCTAATAGAACGGCACCTGGTCGCCGAAAAGATGACATATCGTTCGATATCTCGAGTTTCGTCGGAGTGGTTATACTTGTCCTATCCTGTAATGCTTGTTGCTTTGGAAGAGAGGGCCCTCCTATCAATATGTCTCTCTCTCTCTCTTTGTAGCCGCCTGTGGGAGTATGGAGTTCTACCAGTGAATTGCATCATTATCGACAAATCGCTGCCAGTTCATCTACCATGAGGTATTATTACGGGGAAGATTAGTTCGTCGACAGCGGGTCTTGCTAACGCTGTACAGAGCGCACAGTCATGCAGGCGAACGGGGAAACACTCGAGAGGCCAACCCACAACAAACACGTTATAATCTTCCTTCTTCTGGGTGTCTTTTCAGTGCTTGTGCCGGAGCGGCAGTTCCCATACACGTACCAGTATAAATCACCCCGGCACGCATCTGTATATCACCGGAACAAAGGTCAACTCTACAGGATGCTCGGCCTCTAACGTCGCCATCGCTGGCGTTGCGACGGGAGGTGATCAGTGTTTTCAGCACGGCCACCGGTGACACTGCGGCCCAGGTAGGTCCAGGCCGTTTACGTGGGGGTCACGCTTACCGCCTCCTCCCTTGGGGGAGCCGAAGTGAGGCGGTAAGAATGTCTGTCCCGCGACCAACTGCGCAGGGCGTGGTCGATACGCGACCGTCACGTCCTGCGCTTGGCACGCGGGACTTACTCATCGAAAGACTGTGCGCGGCGAGGAATTGGTAGTGTCCTCTTCGTGGCGTCCGTAGGGGCCACCATGCGTGTCGGCAGAGAGAGGAAGCTACCACTTCCGCTCTGTCGCCCACGCACAAGGTGGTAACGTTGTGTGTGAACCACTGTGGGCAGGAGTTCACGCTCCTCCCGCCACTCTTCACGGGGTGGCCTGCTCCGTAGGTGTCCGCAGCCTCGACCTCTAACGTCGGTCACTCGCGACTGTAGTGCGCGGATTGGGCACGAGTCTTCCTGATCCTTGGTAGGACATACCCAGGTTATCCCAGGTTATACCCAGGTTATACCCAGGTTATACCCAGGTGATCCTTGGTGGCTCCCCTGGTTATCTAAGAAACATTTTTCGGGACGCTGAGCGACTGAGCAGAAGAATATTTTGGGCCTGCCTTGATGTCTTAGGCAAAATCATAAAGGATCCTGCACTTTGTTTATGTTAAGGGTGCACTGTAGAGTTCGACTGAAATGATAACAATTAACCCACATTTGCAGATCGCGGTCACGTACACTGGCGTGTACGTACATCGTTGTGATCTCAGCTGATGTCACTGAACTGTCGAACGAAATCGGGGCCCCGGGACATACGCTTCGATTTCGCGGGGGCGCTCACCATAGTGAGAGTTCCTATGTTGGCTGAAGGGGCCGTACGTCACATCTCTTATAGACACTAGTGTACGAGTTCCCTCTAGTTTGTATTGTAGAAAAGTTTATGCCTTCAGCAGTTCGATCAAGGAAGAATGACCCAATTTCTCGTCCTTCGTTGCTTGCTATACAGAAGACACGAAAACATAAGGAGCAACTGTTTAATGCTGGGTTTACATAAAACTTGGTTTCGCTCGAGTATAGGAAACAGGAAAGACTTCACAGGCTGAACAAAGGAACGCTTGATCTTGTGATCATGGCTGGCAATTCCAGTTCTCTACGAGTGCTTGTGAGGGATCTTGATTGTGACCTGTGTAGGGGTAAAAAGAAAATTAAGTCAGAGCAGACAATGAGTACAGTACTCGGTAGTCTAAATTTATCACTGCACATTGGCGCACGTTGCCGTGCACGCAGTCGTTCTTATTTCAGCTGAATTCACTCTAAAAAAAAAGTACGTGTTACTTTTTTATAAGTGCTCATATTTCTAATTGCAAGACTTTAAAAACACGTAAACTTTCGGTAGGGTCCCTTGGCTCTCCGAAGGGAGTATAATTATGTCCTAAACGAGTTATTGCGCCTACATTAACTCATATACACGACAAATTGCGACTCCCAAAAGAGTTAAATAACTTCTTTCGCCGAGTGTGACTCAATAGAACACTTTGCGAAACATTTCGTGAAAAGACGCGTGGTAAGTGGGCAGACTCGATATAGAAGATCGGAAAGAGTCTCACGTACCGTCTTTGTTTCAATGTAGTTCAGGATGCCGTCCTCGTTACTGAAAAAAAAAAAAGTGCACGAAAGTTTAGAAAACTAAACTGTACTGCTTTCCCGTATGGAGAATTATGACGCGCTAAAGCGATTTAGGCACACCACAAAAGCACCAAAAATGACGAATGAATATTAATTCACTGCGCAACGCTGAAAGCAACATATGGCGGTACCCTAGATGCATGCATGCAGCTGGCAGAGCTGTTGTAAAATTCACGTGTGCAGACGCTGGTATACCCGTTGTGCTGACAATGCAATGAACATAAAATATGGAACGTATCACGACTTATTGCTGGGATGCTCTGTTCATTCTTGCTATGGCCTGAGAAAACGCGAAACTAAGGGAAGGCAAAAGCGGCAAAAACAGCAAAAAACATCGTTAAACTAGTTCACAGCGAAAATAAGTGGCAACCTATGGATGTCTCTGAGTGCATTGACATTTTGCGAATCGCACTTCGAACGTACTTATCAATGACCAGCGACGTGCAATGGCTCTCGGGCATAACAAAGTTATTAGAGGGATAGCTGCGTAATGAATACAATCAAAGGAAAATGCGTGTAACTCAATATTCAATATAGACTCAGGTGTTGATTTATTTACTAAAGCTGATAGTAGGCAAGTATTTTCTAAAATTAAAAGTTGTAACCTTCCACTGTGTAAGCTTCTACAGCAAAATGAGCGCTTTTATTACAAGGAGAGCGAATACAGGAGAAAAATTCAAGAATACGATGGCAACTCGAGCCCTCACATTCTGCCACAGGCTATCATCATGACGAACTTTTACTACTACGTCAACGGTTTAGTACTTCAGGGTTATAGGCTAGACTTGAGGAGTTTGACGATGGCCTTCGCGAATTCGAAAGCGCGAAAACTCGCAAAGCATGTTCAAATTTGTTAGGTCAACCTAACGTAGGAGCACCTCAACGTTTCGGCGTGAATTTGACACAATAAAACTACTTTCAATTTTCTGATTCCAGATCTATAATCCCATAAGTAACAGAACTGAAGGATTGAATAAACACTTTAAAGCTCAATCTGATTTGACGTTCACTTTCGATGCAGGCTTAACAAGAACGAAAAAGTGGATCTCACCATTCGCGGTGAAGGCCGGACATCTTGAAGCCTCCAAATGGAGCTTGTACGTTCGCAGCGAGGTAGGTGTTAACCCTGTTGAAGGGAAGTAAAGCACATGCGCATTAAGCCACAGCGACTTCAGAAAATCCTCAGCACACAGTTCTCAAGAAAGTCGCATATTAATGAAGGGCCTAACATGGAACGATTTTTTGATCTATCAATGTAGAATATGACAGCAATGTCTGGTACACCAGCGACGCCAAGAGGGCGTATCGCGTGCTTATTTTCTAGCAGCAGCTTTCCGTTTTAAGTGCCATCGTTCGTGCGGGCTTGACGTCGGCTACGTGCGGGGTTAACCGTGCGTGAACGTAACCCTTGCTTCGTATAGTTCCTTTCATTACAGGCGAGTGGTGCACAAAGTGCCTCCATAGTGCGTACAAATAAAATTTCGATAAAAAAAGCAAGTAAGCTTGGAAAATACGAGAACATAAAAACCGGAGGCAGAGGATAGTTAAAACAAGAAATGATAAGAAAAAAGCGCTTTTAGTCGGAATTAAAACAGCTCGAATGACTAGGTACCAGACTAGGTACTTTCAACGTCAGCTATTTTTCATGGGTTTAAAGCACGTTAAATATTAAGGGTAGTCAAGACTCAACCGCAATCTATTGTAACTGCCTTTCACCATTTGAATTAATGCCACCTCAGATCATTGTTTACTACTTGGGGCGTTGAGGTAGGTAATTAATGCACCGTCACTTGTACGCATTCTAGTGTTCAATATGCGTATTTACACGATGCTTGTTATGAAAATGGGTCACTCAATGTATACATGTTTTCTGTGTAGATAAAACATGGGGTGGCTCAACTATTAAGCTCAGACGTAGCGAGTATCATAACACTGACCAGACGGTGCCGGCCTGGACTCCGTCGGCAAAGGTGATGGCGGTGTTCAGGTCCTTGGTGACGACACCCGCAGCAAGACCGTAGGTGGTGTCATTGGCTCGCCGGAGGACCTCGTCCATGGTCTTGAACTTGAGGATCTGCTGTACTGGGCCGAAGATCTCCTCCTTGGCGATCCTCATGTCATCCGTCACGTTGGTGAACACAGTGGGCTCGACGAAGTAGCCCTCATTGCCGATTCGCTTGCCACCGATCTCGATCTTGGCGCCTTCCTTCTTGCCGGACTCGATCAGGCCCAGAATCTTCTGAAACTGCTCATCGTCAATCTGAAAACCGAGGGAAGAAAGAGTGTGTTAAGACGTCATGCTGGCTGTCCCGATGTCCGCGGGGAGAAACGCCTAAAAAGAGAGGAGTGCGACCGTAGACTAGCAGATGCTGCCCGAGTTGGCGTTGTGAAGTGAGAGAGGAAGAACGTAGGAGGGGGAGGGGAGTGCGCATGTACAATGGACATGTGAATGCTGTGGGGAGGAAAGCTTAGAGGAAGGAGAGAAGGGAGCGAGCGTTGGCTAGGAGGAGCCACCTGCGTGGGCGCTGCGAGGCGAGAGGTGGAGGGGACACACATGCGCATTATGAATGGTCACGCCGCACACTGTATTGAGCTCTACACTAAGAAGCCTCGCATCTAAAAAAAGGGAGTACAGTTACCCGCACCAAAGTGTTAAGAATAGCTCTGTTGACGTATGAGGCTTTTATCGAGTGTGAAACAAAATGCGCAACAGCTATCATGTTGAACTTTTTGTACCATGCATCGTTCTTGATCTCAAATATGCGTACCTCTCGATGGAAGGTGCCAATTTTTACTAGCCAGCATTTCGCAATACTTGTTGCGTTCGAAGCACAATGTCTCCTAATGTTAGGCGCTCAATAAGGGAGGAGAAGAGTACAGGCCTGTCGTCTCTCAGGAGTTTTTTTTTTTTACTTTAAAACATAGATGTCGGGAAGTATCCACCAACGGCACTAGCGACAAGTTCTTATACGGCATCATCGCCTCACCTGTGGTCCTTGTTCGGTGGTGTCGTCGAAAGGGTTGCCAACCTGGGTTCTGCGGTGAGCAGCCAGTTGAACAGCCTTGGCCACGAACTTGTCATAAATGTCTTCGTGGACGAACAGGCGACTAGCAGCCACGCAGCACTGACCCATGTTGGCGAACAGGCCAATGTGCGCAATCTGGGCAGCTTCATCCACTGCAGAGTAGAGAAGGTGAATCGATGTCTGAGCGAGTTGAATCTCATGGGGCATGCGCACCAGGTTTTGTACCGTGGCATGCACTCACACAAGCCGTCGAAAATTCCTCGCATACAGTACTGTTTCCGGGCGTTGCTATATAATGAATAAGAATGCTCGAGACGCCTGTTTAGTAACCAAGATTCTAAATTTAAAAATGTTCTGCGACTCTGGGTCATCTACTTGAAGGCCATGCACTTCACAGTTTGTATGCCTGCGGTGTTGAATTGCGCAATAAATTAACAATTTTACTCTTGTGCACGTTCCTAACAGCAGGTATGCGTGAATTTCCCACGAAAATATGCGCATGAAAAACTCAAAGAAATAGTGATAGTCTTGATGCAATTGTAGAAAACTCCATTTGCTGGTTATCACAATAAAAATAGTGGTGTACCTGTGGGTTATGTGCATACCTTATGATAGAAGCAAGGAAAAAGTCACAGCTTTGCCGCAAAAGCGAAGCAATGAACCCGATAGCAACAAATTGGAAGGTCACGCGCATAATGGAAAGCGGATCGAAACGTGCCCAGCGTTTCTGACGCACCAAGGATGCACGAAACGTACTCACAGGTACAGATGCACGCGAATAAGCGTCTCAGTTGTTACTTCGCTGTGTCTCAAAAGCGCGCGCTTTTCGCAAACGGAGACCGCAATGATTGCAGTTACCTTTGTGCACACGGTTACAAAAACAGAATAGTTCCAGGCAAAGCCCAAGGCTAGCAAAGAAGTACGATCCTCTCCACGAGATAAGGGCGCGCGAGGGAGCGTCACCTCTCTCCTCTAAGCTGGGAAAAGTACGCGTGCGAGATTAGAGCGCGGCCGCCACGAGATGTGGCGACGCACGCTCATTGCGCCTTTTGTAACTGCGCATTGACAATGGCGTATACTAAGTGGTCATTTTCGGTGAGTAAATTCAATTTGCACTCACAGTCAGCATCTGGGAAAATGACCAGAGGGCTCTTTCCACCAAGCTCGAGGTTGACCCTCTTGGTGTTGGTCCTTCCAGCGGCCTCCTGGATGAGCTTGCCGACCTGGGCACAACATTGCGACAGCGACCTTGAGATGCATCAAGAGCTATGACAATGGCCTGAGGTATGATGGACACTTGTACTGGTTTCCCGAAAACGAGGTAAAACCGAGGCGTACTACGCTTCAGACAAGTTTTCACCAAGGTAGTGGCAAAGAGTAGCGTGCAGTGACATGCCCATGCGGCCTATTGACTGTCTCGCCAGCACCAGCCAGTCTCTGACAACATAGTTATTTCACCGGAAACGCATCCTTGGAAACGTCCTGTTTTGCTTGTTTTAGCGTCGTTTTACCCTTTGTTGCTGGCCGCGGCTGCTTGTGTTTGCCCTCGCAACTCGAGCACAGCTGTGTCAATCCAGGATGCAGTCTGCAAGCCGGAACTAATTTTATATGCTTGTCAAAACGTTTTCTTTTCCAATCGACGAAGATATAAAAAGCGCCTGCATCGCAGCGATCACGCGAGAAAACTGGATTCCTACAGAAAGCGCGTAGGTTTGCTCGGCCCACTTTATTAATACGACATCAAGCTTAGTGCAGACTAATGGCACAGAGGCGGTGTTCAGACGTTAGATTAGCTCAAGGCCCCCAATTAAAGGAAACAATCAGACGCTGTCGTTTTCCACCCATGGCAGATAAGTGCGCTGGCGCCTGAAGTGCATGGGTAGTGAAAAGTGAAAGCTAAAACGGAAAAAAAACACCGAGAAGGTATCTCTTGTATAGTTTGAGCGACATCAATTTTGTGTACTGTTAAAAGCAACATTGAATAGAAGACACAAACGCCTGCGTCTGTGTCGTTTCTCGTGCGGTAGTTTAGTGCCCTTAAGCTTATAATGAACAAAACAGCCATGCTCAACATGAGTCGCCGCATAATGCATGGAGCAGTTTTCACGCTCCATTGCCTTCACATTTAGTTTTTTTTTTTTAGAAAGCGACACCCACAAGTGGGTTCCCATCTGCGCGACTTAATGACTCATGACCTGTCTTGCTACCACCAATGAATGTCGCCACATTCTAGCTAACTTATCTTTCCGAGTAAACACGGACTGTAGATTTAGATGGCTGTAACTGGAAAGTGTCAGATGCACGAATATTTTACTCGTGAGTAAACCATAATTGTGCACGTGACCAAGCAGGAGCTGACATCATCGAATAATGAGTATATCTTACAATTTCTTCCTCAAAGCGAGCACTTTCGATCACGAGCGATTCTAATCGTCGCTGATCTCTCTAAAAAAAATAGCTGGTGGCCGCATGCAGGCGCAGAATTAAGCGTTTTATTCTCAGGTTGTGTGCTGAGAAGAAAAATCAAATATGTTCGTGGTTTCACAGGAGGCAGGTTTTCAGAGCCAGTCTAAAAGCTGAATTGTAAAATTTCACTATGGATCGGGCAACTCTTGTCCGGCATGTCGACGATGTGGGCGCGCTGTGAAGACGAGAACAAGGAAAAAGACAGCTTTGTCCTGTCTGTTCCCTATCAGCGTCTTCTAAGCGCACCCACATCATCGACATGCCGAACCAACTGCCCCAATTAAGGGAGCTGAGGAACTTCTCCTGCAGTTGATGCATTTTCTGTTTGTACCTCTCTCGTGCGCAACGTCGACCACTTTCATGTAGCCATTAGACATTGCTCTAAGTGCATCGTACGAATGCGCCAGAAATAATTGAGCAGCAAACCCAAATTCATCACTACAGTGGGTAACACCACGAAAACACCATCGGGGCCATTGCGAAAGCATCACCGGAAGTGGCACACCAGAAATGTTCTTGGGCAGGCCGTTCGGCACGAGTCAGTTCGTTTACAAACACCGAAACTGTCTATACGTGATGCTCAAGTTTCAGATAATTTTCACAAAGAAATACAACCGGGAAAGCACCCGAATATTTGCTAACTGCACGCAGATGCAGTTATTTAGAAGTTGTGCTGATGGGAGTGTACAAACATGACGTGGTTTAGACAGCAACTAAACAAATGTTGTGCGCATGATTGGTATAATGTGCAACGTTTGATACGTGCTATAAATTTTTCGTGAGAGTAATCGAAAAGTTTCACTTGTAAGGCATCATTAAAACTGCAAGATCGAATTGACTGTTGGGGCTATCGTTATCTGTAAAGAAAGTTCCAGCGCTAGACTGTGCTGGACACGATGTTGCGAAGACAAATGTTGTTCCTGGAAGCTATATTATAACCGCTAGTATGCAATATTCAATGGTGATAGGCATAAGCTAACACAGGACTCACGCCTACGTTGCATTTAGGTAAAAAGTGTGTTAAATCGGAGACTGACGAAAGAAAAAAAAATGCCGCTATGGCCCTCTGCATAGCGCAGCAATAATCACGTCTTCAACGCCTTAAGCGCATTGATATCTTCGTCAACTGATAAGCCAATAAGCTGAACTACAGGGAACTACTATGCCACCCTTGTTTCTTTACCTCACGGAGACTTCAGTGCCACCCCGTCTGACCTCTACTAACAGGGAATGATCAGGGCACAAGCGCTGCGCCTTCACTCACCTCGGTGGATCCGGTGAAGGAGACCTTGTTTATCTCGGGGTGCTCGCAGATGGCGGCACCGGCGGTGGGTCCATAACCTGGCACCACGTTGACGACGCCAGGGGGAATGCCGGCCTCCTTGCACAGCTGGGCCACGTACAGCGCCGTCAGCGGAGTCTGCTCAGCGGGCTTCACGATGCACACGCAGCCCGCAGCCAGCGCGGGGGCAAGCTTCATCGCGATCAACACTACCGGGAAGTTCCACTGCAACGAGCGTGAAAGAAAGCGGTTTTGTTTCATTATATAGAGCTTTTAAACTAGTCTGTTGCATATCCTACGCGACACAGACTTGAACAAGCGGCTGTAACAGCAATGTCACACACAGCGAAAGACAAGACTGGACAATGAGTGTGCGCGCGTGTGCTGCCGAATGTGCTGTGTTTATCTCTTCCCTCTCTGCTCTATCTTTCATCTACCCCATCTCCCTCCCATGCGCAGGGTAGAAAACTGGCTGCCTATAGGCTGGTTAACCTCCCTGCCGTTCTTTTCCTCCTATTTTCCTTCCTGTTGCATATAACAAAGTACCTACATAACTAGTTTTTTTCCCGTGTTATCCGAGTAGTGTAGTCGCTTGTGCAATTTTTTTCAGTGCATTCTACAAATGTCATGCTTCATTGTCTCTGCATAAGTGTGTATTATACAAAGCGGGTTATGTGTTTTACGATACGTAGCGATATTCTACTGAGGAGTGCCAGGTTTCCCTCAAGCCGCATTTGCGTGGCTTTTTACCATCATATACGTTCATTAACCACTATGTTGAACATGTTGGTGAAACTGGAAATCAATCAAATCAATTCGCAAACCTGTTTTTTATCAAGCTAATTAACTTTCCAAACAAAGCACCATTTGATTCGAGGCCGACCTCCCGGGATGCATCGTGCTGAGGGTCTGAGGAACAAGTAGCACGTGCACAGCACCAGCGCAGTAACTCGGGAAAAGGCGTTGCGCTGCTAAGCTCAAGGATGCCGGTACGTTTTCCGTACGAATTTTCTAGGTGTGTGCAAGATCACCCATGCGGTCCGGAGTTCGATTCCAGGGCTGTGTGTGCTTTGCATGTTAATCTCAGAGATGTAGATGAGTGTGATACTACTGGTTTTTCTAATTACCTGTAGTCGTAATGTCCACTGCATTATCGGCGAGAAACCGCTCTCAAAAGCGTAAATTAATGCTTTCTTTTCTGCCACCACTTCAGGGCCGGGCCGCTGGCGGAAGTGTCACGCCCAACCACAGGCCGTACCTTGCCAGGAAAAATTTGACCTGAAGTCCCGGCTAATCCTTGTCCCGGCTATTCTGAAGGTCACTTCGAATCGGGCCGGTTTCTCTGGGACACGGCTACGAAGCCGCGTAGAAGCGGCGATAATTTGACTTGATTTCCTGCCTGCGGACGTGTAGTCTAGGCCGGATTTGACTAAGAGTGTAGGCTTAGTATAATAGAGTGCAAAAAAAAAAGGAAGCCCGCAAGTGGCCGAGTGTGGTAGTGAAAATTTTCGCAGCTGTGTACTCACGGGTAGAATTTGTCCGCAGATGCCAACCGGTTCGCTGCGAGTGTAAGTGAAGTAGCTGCCGTCTGAAATGAAACAAAAAAGTTTCGTTTTTTTTTTAGACACAGTCGATTATAAGGGAGACAGCGAGTGAAATTCTGGCCGTCATGCGTGCATCACTGTTGCTCCGGAAATTGTTTTAAACTTGTCAAGCTCACCTTAGTGCACAGGTGGTCTTCACAAGTAATAAGTGGTGCTACCACGGCGTTTATTATTATGCGTAAAGTTTAGAGATGAACCTACCAGCAGGCCTTCAACAGAATGCGACACCTTTTGTGACACTTAGTGTGTGTTAAACGACTTTATCGACAACCCTTGTGTAGTTAAATTGCATGCAGCGAAGAGTAATGCCACAGTAAGGCATCTTCTTAAGTAACAGCTATAGCGGGTCTGTCTCTGCAGCTCTGCGATGTTCATGAATGCCACTTCTGTACGCGGTCCATGAACTTAGTCGCTATTCGTCGACCCTCACAAGAGCGTCCAATGAACGCATTTAGACGTACGATTTTCAAAGATTTCATTACCTCGATTTCGTTAATTCTGCTCGGTCTACTTTACAGTTAACTATCCTCATACACGTGAAATTGCTGCAGAAGGTCAGTATATGTTCTAGCTGTGCACGCACATCATACTGCAAACTTGAATAACAGTCGTGCACAGGTGGACGGACAAGTTAGAAAAGTAGTCCAATCTCGATAATTAATGCAATACAGAGAAGTAGCAGTTAGCGCCAAAACTTTAATCCGCCCGAAAAGACCGGTCAAAAACCCAGAACAGCCCATGATGTCAGTTATACGCGATGAGAAGGATAGGGAAACGTATGAATAAATTGTTATACACTGGGGGGAAGGGGGAGTAAAAAATACGCAGCAATGCCGAATATGTGGAAGAACGTTGATTGATATGCGAGGTTTAACGTCCCAAAACCACCATATGATTATGAGAGACGCCGTAGTA
Organism: Rhipicephalus microplus; assembly: GCF_043290135.1. Classification (NCBI taxonomy): domain Eukaryota; kingdom Metazoa; phylum Arthropoda; class Arachnida; order Ixodida; family Ixodidae; genus Rhipicephalus; species Rhipicephalus microplus. The sequence continues at coordinate 135,360,566 of NC_134702.1, read as the reverse complement.
GAGGATTCCGGAGACTTAGACCACCTGGGTTTTTTTTTTAACATGCACCCAAATCTAAGCACCCAGCCTACAACATTTCCGCCTCCACCGGAGGTGCAGCCGCCGCAGCCGGGATTCAATCGCACGACCCGCGGGTGAGTAGCAGAGTACCTTGGCCACTAGTCCGCCACTAGTCCACCACGGAGGGGCTGTGGAAGAACGTTCATGACCCCAGGTGGAAAATTTGATTGAAGAGCAGGGATTATTCGTGCCGAATCGACGATGTAATTGAGATATATGCGGTGGTGAGATGCTTCAGAATAATTTGGACAGCAACATAGCGTTCTGCGACCTGCACCTAAAGCGAAGTAATGCGTTTCCTTAAATTACGCTTACACCATAACACGCCCCCTCTTCAGATTAAAGAGATGCACCTCCCCCCTCCTCCAAATAAAATATGTTTTGAAGACTTTTCTGTAGTAAACATAAATGTTAACGTCTACGAGCGATGCGTGCAAATTAGTAGGAAGTGTACTTCGGTTGGCGCTTTTAAAGCTCAAAATTTAACGGCCCATTCTTTGTAGAGAGCATAGGATATCACGTGAAGATTCACTTAACAGTCATTGAGTTCATTCAGTAAAATACTTCCAGGGTTAAGTTCCGTTATACAAGGGAAAAGGGCTACATACATAGCAGTAAACAAAAGGCTACCTAAACACTATTAATTTGAACGAGAACAGTATTCGTGAATTATGTGATACAGGAGTATGATACAATATTTCCCTCTCTCAGCGATCACGTGATTGATGAGAGCGTGTGAGAGAGGCCCGTTCCTGGCACCGTTCCATGGCACGAACAGTCGGTGGACGCAAGCTGCTAGCAAGTGGTATGAAAGACTTTCACCTTATAAACCTCCATACGACACACAATGAGATGAGGGAAGAAGAGTCACCCACCGGCGGGGATGGTCTTGCCGTGGACCTTGTCGGCGTAGCCGGCGTAGTAGCGCAGGTGTTTCACTGACGTGTCAATGTCCTCCTGGGCGTACTTGTACGGCTTGCCGTTGTTCAGAGTTTCCAGACTCTGCATAACACGCGCACATAGATAAGGTATGTGTAGTATATTACAATCAGTATTTGCCACAAAAAATGGCTCACTCAATTTGCATTGATATTGTAGTCGAATCGATAATATTCTTGTTCATTTCTACCGATTTTCTCGAACGTCTTTATTGAGTATAGTTCGCAGTTTCGGCATTCATGTTGCACCTGTCATGAAGCTCGTGTATTGCTTACTATGTTGATTTGATCGGTACTTCCATTAACGGCAGCTTTTTCGTTATGCCAAATTGAACGTTCGTGTGCATTGTACAAGATATTTTGATATGACTGGAATGATAATTATTGGCACATTAACCCAAGTGCTCGTCCCAGCTTTCAGTCGGATGGCTTTAGGTAGATTTTTTTCTAACAATTTTTCTGCATGAATATCACAATCAAAAGTTGCGAAAATGAAGAATATTTGCCAACGTTTCGACAGCAATAAAATCAATGAATTGATCAAGTTATCATCAAAGATCGTGCGTACGTGGCGAGTGTATATTTCGTAACGTCAAGAGACGAGTTCACAAACCAAATTGCAGGAGACCAATGGCGAACATTGTGGAAAAATTCAGCGCTCGAGAATTTACGTCTGAACTTTGTGAAACGCTCTCGCTTCGACAAACAACAGTGCGACAAATTGGATGTGTGCATTCACCGCGATGTAGTCCCTGTCACGTTCGAGCAGGTCGGCGAGCTTGAGCAGGTAGAGACCACGCTGAGATGCGTCAATGGTGCGCCATTCAGACTTGAGGTCGAAGGCAGCCTTGGCCGCGGCCACAGCCTTGTCGATGTCGGCCTGTAATGTCGAAGAAAAAAAAAGAACCATTCAATGTGCGTTCGAAGCTTTTACTTAGACGCACTAGCGCCATGGTTCTGAAAAGTCCATTGGCGCCGCGAGCGCTCATTTAGCAAATTACGGTGCCATGCACTTAGCAAACGAATTCTTGCGAGTCTGAATACTGCGTGTACAGAATTAAGTGCACTTGCAGTCCAGATGCATGATCATAAAACTCGCAGCAATATAGGTAACGACAATGTTTTCACGGATGTGCAGTAAATGTGGCAGCGCTTGCGCCTTAGGTGTCACTGATTACAACAAAGCGTTCGCAGACTCCAAACTTCTTGACATAAGAATGTGGTTCATCTTTGATAGTAAAAGGTACACAAGGCGACAGACGACTCTTGAGTAGCTAGGTTGACAACGTCCCGCAAGTTGCATTTCCTATGGGGCACATGACGCTGGCAGTAGGACTTTACGCATTTATGGTTCGAATCGAACGAAGTAGAGTACGGTTGGTGGCCAATAGTCAATCAAAAGAGTAATACAGTGATGCTGTTGTCAGTACAAGTGAAGTATGCAGAAGAAATTCTAACAGCGGAAGGGTAAACTGCACGTAATATGCTTATATATACACACGTTAATCAAACCGTAGGAGTGTACGTACGAATTAAATTATCTCATTGCTTTGAGAGTGTTTTCGGGGCACGAGCTAGCTAAGAGAAGACGACGCGCTTTCTTCCGTAAGTGGACAACACCATAAAACAGAGCCAGAAAAACACAGCGGCCGGGGGGTCAGAGCTAATCGCCACTTCCCGTGCACCTTAAATAGCTCGCCCTTGAAGCCCGACAGCCGGCGGCGACGCGCGGAGGAGGACACACTGAAGCGCTATCCATTTCGAACATGGCAGAAAAGCCTAGGCGAGACGTCGGGATGCCGACGCTGAAACGAGAGGATGAACGAAACGTGGTGGCAAGACGCCAAGCGAACGTCAATGCTGTGCGCCCGTTCTTCTGTGACAGTAGGATTATGTGTCGGTGCGTCAAGTCGGACTGCAAGTAAAGGAAACAGTTCGGCTTCGAAGTCAGCGCTCTATACTACGATGCGGCAAAGCATTCTTCCGTATACTCTTCATTCACGTGTCAATAGCCTGAACAGTGCGAACGATCGTGATTGTTAAAAAAAAAACAGTTGATCAGAGTTGTCAAAAGCCCTAATATATTGTGTTGTGCGTACTTTCACGTTTATACTTTATTTGCATTCGTGCGAAGCTTCGCGGACCACTTGCATGCGCATTCGTTGTAGCAGCACGAATTGCTACTCAGTGTACTCCTTTCTGCTTTTTCGTTACCATGATTTTCGTCTAGAAACCAACTAGAACACATCTTCACAACGTTTACACAACAATTTAAATGCGTCTTGTAGGATTTAGCTTAAAGCGAAAAAGAAAAAAAGGAAGAAAGAAGGAAGTGCGACATGCGCAGCCACTCGCCGACTGCTGCGCGTGATACCGATGCCCGCAATGTACGGAACCTGCCGGAATTTTTAGCAAAAACAATTATGCCACAATTCATTAAGGATTACTCCTAACTCCATGTGTTTTACGCCTCGAAGCAGCGATATCATTATGAGAAAGGCCGTAGCGCAGGACTGCGGAAACATCGGCCACCTGAGGTTCTTGAACGTGCACCTAAGTCCAAGCGTAGGAGCATCAAGCATGCTGCGTTCATCAAAATGCGGCTGGCCTTCTATTCCGCGCTCTTTGGCTCACCAGTCAAGTACCTATAACCATTCGACCACGGTGGCGGCTGATTCCCCAACGACTGACTGATCTAGAACACCAAGGTCTCGTTTAGACAAAAGATTCCACAATGAAGATTTCTACGTAATCCACCATGAAAAAACTATAAATCGTCCCTGCAAAAAAAAAACGCGTACGTATTGTGTGACTGCCGGGTCCGCGTATCTCCACAAAGTAAATCGTCAAGAAGCTAGGCCCTAAGGTTTACACTATCCACGTTAAAGCCACCAAGGAGTATTGAAGGTTTGGGTTTGTAGGTGTTTTATAATGTTCCATCGCAATGATGAGTAATATTAGTCTATTGTGAAACCTTTTTGCGTCTCTTATACCTTTCGAGTATACCGTGCGTCACCCGAGCGTAGCCCCCTACAATGTAGCCGTGACAACGGACACCAAACAAGTTCCGGCCCCAAAAGTGCCTCGTCCCTAAATAGTTGTGAGCAGCTTCACTTTTAAGTGAATGCTGGCGAAGTGCAGCGTGTACACCGTCCCAGAGCTCCTTTTTGCGCAGTGTTTCATGAGCAAAGCGCTGAAGGGCCGGGGCTTGTCCGTCCCGTTCCGCGGTGTCCGTCACACTGATATGTGTGGATGTGAGACACTGACAAGGCTCAACAATAAACTGATGTCAATCCTCATTATGACGGAATATAAAACACCTAGAAGCACAAACCCTCTATTCTGGTAGGTGGCTTCAACATACACATTATGTACCTTAGGAGATGGCTTTGTCGTCGACTCTATGTCTGTTTATGTCAATCAATTTACATTAAACGGGACAACACTCGGGCAACGTAGGGTTACTCGCCCGTACGATACCCAACACTTTGCCCACTCGTCATATTCTCTTTGTGAAGATGAGTGGATTTTTTAGGAGTGAAGCTCTTCAGGCCCACAGCCCGCCATCGTGGCAGCTCCCTGCACAAGGCACGCACACCGACCAAAATAGTTGCGCGCTCCAGGGACAGCGGTATAGCACAGGCGCGGCGGCAGATGGCGCGCGCTGCGCCAACCGCGCCGCTCACTTGATCACTCAGTCGTGCGCGCCACCGAGTGCAGTTCACACTCTCCAAGCTACTCGCCACTTTACGACTGTCGTGAAAGCCGCAGCCAGATTAGGCTAGGATCAGGCGCATATAAAGTCGTTTGCATCCCATTTCTAAGGGGCTTCGCTCATCGGGTGTATTCACACGGAACTGCTATACACGCGGACAACTTTTCTTGTCAATGCAGCGAAAGCTGCAGAGCCAAATAGTGTGTATTCCTGCATCTGAAGAATGTTGTCCTACAATCGTATTTGCATTTTCTACGCGACATACGAAAAATACTGCCTTTAGTTTTTGCATGCGGCTCGTTGGCGCTGGACGCAGCTCACACAGTAAGATATTCGTATTTGCTTCCATTTATTCATAAGACTCCGAAACTTCACCTTCCACGCTTACCTCGAACGCCAAGCGTTGTCTGCGTCAATATGAAGCGCTGATCACGCACAGTCATAACATTCCACAGAGGTACAGAACGCGTGAGACACCGGACTACTTCGCGTGATCTTACGCGCACAAGCTCCACTCCAATAGCTTGCTCTTCATCGCAAAGAAAAGTTGTCCACGAGTCTGCCTTTTCATCATGCCGGCGCCTTGCATGGGACCGGCTCAATGCCGGTGTTATCTCGCTGTCACCTTCGCATTTCCCTTACTTCGAGGCAGTTCGGCTAATTTGTGCCCTTTTCCCAAGGTAGGGTTGAAAAATCGACATAGGAGCTCTTCCTCTGCTCGATCAGCCCTGATGGCACTGCCGTTCTCAGTCGAACGTGCGCTGTCACTCTCAACGACCCTCCTCAGCGGCGTCCATCGTGGGAAAGACCAAGCGCGCAGACTTGGCCCCGACGGAAATGTACTCTACTGGCTGTCTCGCAGTTTGCACGTTAATGCATTGGCAACTGTGGGCGCACTTAGTGGGTTGACGCTGTACAAAGGCATAGTGAACTAGAATATGCTCTAGTTTACTACAACAAAAGTCATGGATGCTATTAGTACGGCGATGGCCACGCAGGATAATACGGTGAAGATCTCGACGGCTGCTTCGCTTGAAACATAACGAACGTATTTCTTTACGTCACGATGTTCTTCACAAGACGAACATCGTGACGTAAAGTACGAGTTGTTCGAATAAGCCCCTTCTGCGGTGTCAGCCCGAAGGAACGGGTACTGAATTCACGACGCACGACGCCTTTGGCCTGTTTAAAAAAATTATTTACAGTATGTACAGAACACAAACGCTTCATAATATTCCAGGAACAGGCACATATACTTCGGCACATTTTCGTGTCACGACCAACATCGCTACGTTGCAGTGAATACATTTGCTCTAATATACATACGAATGTTGGCATACATGTACACAAGAAATCAATGCGATATTATGATACAATGGTAAAGCGATACAATGGATGCAATGAAACACGATTTGTAACAAATGAAATCGTATATGACAATTCAACGGGCCACTAAAATACTCCGAACTACTTTTTCGCTGAAAACCAATTTCACTAGCAGCATCTGAGACAGGGTGCTTCGCAGGCCTCCGAAATGCTATAGTCACACTGATTTTATAAACACTTTGCAAACTACAATTAATTTAATGAGATCGTTTCAAAGCATCTGAAATGCCTTGTAACAGCTACATAAGAGTCTTATGTGGGACCCCAAATGTTCTAAACGGAAAGGACATAAATATTGAATCGACTTGCAAATTTAAGCATGCTCTGCAATTATTCAGGAGATAGAGCCTTGACCCTTAATCTTTCAGGTGTGCGTTAAAAACTCCTACTTAAAAACAAATCACAGCCTATCCACGCAGTGAATGATCTCTTTCCCGAACGGCAGCCGAAGATGATTGGACGACATGCTCGGAACATTGATTACGCATGAGCAACGATGGTGCTCATGTCGCAGTCGCTACAACGACGCCGTCGTCAAAAACGAAGTCTTCAAGGGACACTAAAGTCAAATAACAATTTAAGCCAGAGTGAAAGCTCTACGTATGAACACATCTGAAACGTCAATATTATCAACAACAGTGCCCAACTTACCGAGAAATTAAGGTAAATGCACAAAAACACATGCGCCGTAGTAGCGCAGTAGGACATTATCAAAATGATCCCGATGACATCAGACGGACCGCCTACAATTATTCACTAGTAATCAATCTAGCTGCACTAAATAAGGAACATTCCGTGCATTAAGAGACGCAATAAAATGCTGCTTGTTCATTCCCATTTAATTCATAAAAAAGAACCACCGGACGTTACTATGGAGGATATCGCGAGTGGTTCGAAAATTCAATTTTCGCGGTTACACAGAACAGGTGGTGTCATCTAGCAGATGAACTAAAAAAAAAAAAAAAAACGTCTGCACTTTTAGAGTCAATGGCAGGAAATTCACCAAAGGCCGTTGTTGTTGCTGCTGTGGCTCCCGCTGCTTTCGGTGTTCTACTACTAGCGCAGTGAAGCCGGACAGCGTTGTGCACGGCGACAGTGACGTGAATAGGTGCGGTCGGTCCGATTCTTTAGGCGGGTAATTTGAAGTGCGCTAACCCGATGCGAACGACTAAAACGTGATTTTATTTCAAAATAGACTCTGCCTTGGCCCAAAAGTAACACGGCGAGGTTTCTAGACCACTATTTCAACAATCATCGTCGACTCAATAGTTGCCTTTAGTGTCCTTTTAAGGAGCTTCGCCCCTAAAAGTTACTAAGCACTTGCTTTAGTATAAAAAAAGGGGGAGGGGGAAATTCCAAGCTTCGCGTGTGCCTGTCTTACTTACAAATAATTTTTTTGTTGCATTGCGCAATGCGACTTCTCTCATGCTGGGATCTTGAACTCCATTCACGTGCTTAATAGTGCGTACGAACATGCGCTTATATATGTTTACAGCAATGAAGTGCGGCAAAGAAAAATGACAAGTGGACCCGATAAAAGATCGCATCGCGATTCTACAAACAGCGGATCACCGCGAAAGCCCACAATCGATAATGATTAACCACAAGTAGGCGCAAGGGCAGGAGGGCCGACGGGTACACCCTCACTTCTAGCAACTTAAAATGAACAGGGACGTGAGGTTTGCCCAATACAGAGCTAATATAAGAGAGGGAAAGTCAATGAACCTTAGCCACCCTCTTCCCGCCCCTCTTCCCCTGAAGGGAAGCGTGCACACACTTATGTTACAATCAACGCTTTTCATCGATTAATAAAATGAACGACGAATGCAAAAACTTATGTGGCGGGTTCCGATTCGAGGACGCATTCCTGCGCACTCATCGGCATCGTTTTTTTTTGCGTGAAACGCTGCCATCTCCGCAGAAATCTAACTCGCACACAGCCATATTTCAATATGGCCAAGTGAGCTATACTCATTTAAGATATTGATGCCCTTTTATTTCTTACTCCCGTTTAAGCATCGACTTCGGCTGTGAGCTCATGTTTCGCTTTATTAATATCAACACTTCCTGTCGAGTCATAATTTTAGGGGCGAAGCTCCTAAATACGTGGGTCTGTCCATCCCTTTGCTTCGCGTTCTTACGTGACCGTCTAGTTCTATGACTCACTCAGCAGATGCGGTCAGACAGACAGACAATACACGGTGTAGCGATGTATCGGAATCTTCGCCCCACTCATCATTCACTCTGTAGATATGCTGAGATTTTTTTCGTACACCTTCACCTTGTATCAGAAGCCATACCAATTATACACAGCTTCAGAGTTATGTTTACAGAAAAAGTGTCAAATAATGTGCTCTGCAATATAACGCTCAAAGAAACCATCTCGGACTTCTGACAGAACAATAGTTTTGGCTAGTGGACGATTTATAACTGGAATATTCACAAAATCAACGGCAAAAGATGAAATGGCCACACGGGGGATGTTTGTTGTCCTCTCATTGTCTTCATTCAGTTTGCGCTGTGCAAATTTGCATTTCAAATTCTGGACGCTAAGCCAATAGAGTCGGTGCAGTCGCCGTAAAAGCTCGTAGCTCGCCTTCGAGGCTCGTGCACGTTTCCCCCGTCTATTCTCAGCGTACAATAATGACAGGTCGCATACGCAGATACAATGAAGCGCGGCCTTGCACCCCCTTGAATTGCCGAGTGTGAACGAGAAGCGGACAAGTACGTGGATGAGAGCCGAGGAGGATAAGAACGTCCTTGTACGCAAACATGGCAGTTTTCAGTTTGCCGTGCCTGCTTTAGATCGCGCTTGCGTGCCACAGTTGGGGCAGTTTGTGTTAAAGGATATATTCAAAACTGCGTGTTACCTACCGCGTATCTAAGGCGTCACGCGTCATTCCCACAAAACATAATTAGTCGGAATAAAAGTATGTATAAAAATTGGAAGCCGATATACAACTGTCAGTCTGCTGTTTGTGTTGAGAGCAATGTCTAAAATGTCAATACGGACGTTTTGAGCCCTCCAAGTCTCAATAATATGTCAAAGTAAATCAGCCAGATTTTTGTATGAGAAAACAGCTTACACATTTCCTTCACCATTATTCACGTTCACGCTTACTGCCGAGGCAATGCACCATCAAGTGATTAACAGAGCAGTGGGGGAGGGTTAACCTAACCCGCTTCTACAAAGCAGTTGTGTGCGCATATAACACGCACACACAAAAGCACACGCCGAAACACACGTTAATGGTGGTTGAACAGGTCAGGGCAAACGGAGATAAAACTGAAGGCAAAGTGTTTTTGGATGTTTCAAAATAAACTCGAAATTTAAGATAAATTGTGTTGAACACTGCCGCAGTAGGTTATTAAAAAGAATTTGGCCAAATCAACGTCTCGATTAATAAACAATTGTTTGCAATGTCATTGACCGGCAAAATAGTTATAAACAGTAAAATGCGGAAATGTTAGGAGCTCGATGCACATCGGCGCCGACTGTCCTGTGCAAGAAATCCACCAGGAAGACGCGCTAGCGTGCACGCCTTCACAAAAGCACCGCAGATAGGTGGCCGCCGCCATATTACGTGTTATCCACGAAGCAACGCGACACAGGTACACACAAATACAGACACGCGGACGCGAGTTCATGCTAAAAACAACATCCCGTGGTAGGAGGAGATTCATCTGTTCACAAAAGACACCCCCTTCCGGGTTCTGCGAGAGAATGTGTTCGGCTGCTCCTAGGAGCTTTCCAGGAATTTGAGCTACAGCACACGCTCTCGGATAATTCTTGGATTGCGCTTAAACGGTCCTTCACTGACAATAGCATGAGTCGATAGCTTTTTCTACTTAGTTCGATAAAATTGAAGCCTCCTTGATAAAACATTGATGGCGTGTGTTCGAACAATGGCGGCGCAGGGCGCCCGCGTCTAATCATGGAATGTCGACAGAAATGTAGAAATCGAGGTGGCGTGATCTCTATCCAACCTTTCCTTTGTTCGTCGAACGCGGAAGGCGAGATAACCAATGCTGCCGGCAATTGAGTTAGCCGAGCCAGCCTTGAAGGGAGTATGAAGGCAGTATTCGGAGGCACACATTGAAGACAAATAATTGTGAAGTGATCCTTGACGCTGGCACGCGCGTAATTTTGAATGATGTCCTAATAATCCTTGCGAAGATTGGCAAGGTCGCCGTAGCTACGATTCCAAACACACAAACTAATTTAAACTCACAGGTGCAGCGTTTGAAAACTTGCTAGTCCACGAGTCAGAGACCCAGTTCTGAAACGGGTGGTCGATTTTTACGGACGAGTACGCGTTTATTAGGGACTCCGTTAATGGTTCAGAAATGGTTTTATTTTGTCATCAAATTATTTACAAAAATTTGTGTATACAGAAGAAGGTCCCATAGCCAGAGACTGAATCGGGACCTCCTACAGTAGTGAATATAGAAAAAATTAATTGATGCAGCAAACAGAGGTACAGAAAACAGGTAATGAAATACATCGCAGGTGAAAACAAAAAAGGAGTTCTACTTAAGAAAAACACTACCAAAAACAGCAACAAAAACTGAAATGAGACAACATAAAAATAGACGTAATTCAACTCTAAGTAGTTTTCAGATAATTACCATGGCGAAAGATAGCAAAAATAAACTACGAGAAAAGAAAACTAAACAGTGACACCTGATATCAGCAATGTAGGATAATGATGCGATGCTTTGTTAACGTTAGTTTGTGAGAAAGCATGAAAGGAAGCGGGAGTAAAAGAAGACACCAAAGCTATCCAGCTAATGGAACGGATGAGAGCGGGATAAAGCGGGCTTTGTAAGAATGTTCGCCCCCTGGGGTTGCTTAGCCTGGACGAATATCTAAGCATGTGATCGTTCTTCTTCGTGTTCTTTTTTTTTTCGCTTTCCGTAAGTACGTTAAGAATGAAGCAACAGGCATCCGTGTGCAATAGGTAAAAGTGACAGTCATTGTAAGCCTGTATGCAGAGCTTTGCCGAGTGTACACAGGTACAAGGAGACTCGCGGCGCGGGGCGCATCAATCCGTCTGCGTACATGCATCCGCGAAACCAGCGATTCGCACGCAACACGTGCGCGCCTGAAAGCGGAGAACGCGTCGCGGACTCTCGAGAAATAAGAGTGGCGCGTCGGTGGGAACGGATGCGAACAAGCCTTCGGCGGGAACAGCACAGGAAACGCATGACGGAGCTACGGCAGCGACGAGTCGGCTGACCGCGGATCAGCGCCATGGCGTCGGCAGCACCCGGCAGGACGCCATCGCAACCGACCAGCTCGGACGCCGGTAGCGATTGCGAGACGGCAATAATTAACGGTGTTGGGAATGCGGGAAAGCCACCAGGAACCAAGCCAACGCCGCCAGGAACGAATGTCAACGCGGTGACGTCACCAGAGGCATCCCCCAGGTTGGTGAGCTTCGATAGCCACTTTTCTTTGTTTTAACGTAGAAGACTGCAGGCAAGACGATGCGTTGTACTCTATGAGGATGTACGCGCCAGAGATAAAATACTAGTTTGAGGCACACGAAAGACGCGGACAGTGAAACTTGACATGCTGTCCCCTCGACTGTCATCGTCGGCCCATTCGGTGTGCTTGAAACAAATCTTTCGTGATACTCTTTCATTACCTGATAGCCCCACTGGTCATGTCGTACACCACTCTTCTTTAGTATGTTGCGCTTTTCTACATAAATCAGCTTCCTGGGCAGCTGAGAGAGAGAGAAAGAGAGAGAGAAATAACGTTTATTTGCACCCGTCTAGAATGACGGGCGAGGAGGCTTCGGCCTCTGCCCCCAATCATCCCCCTAGCCATCGGCCGGAGTCTCTTGGGACTCGGCGGCGGTCAGGGCGAGACCGATGACTTGACGCTCTTCTTCGGCGTCACGGCTGTGTAATAAAACCTCCCGGGATTCTACGTTTCTACTTGGATCATTGTAGGATGCGCAGGTCCATACCATGTGCACAAAATCCACTGTGCTGTTGCAGTGCGCACATCTGGAGTAGAACACTTCCGGGTGCCATTTACTGTACAGGTTAGGGTTTGGAAACACCCCGGTTTGCAATTTTCGCCACATAATTTTCTCCTTTTTGCTCAGCTGTTTAGCTGCCTCAGGATAAATCTTATGGTGGAATTTATAGTGTGAGGTGATTTCCTGAAACGTTCGAACTGAGCAGCTGAGGGAAGTCACTATCGTGGTCACAGCCACTTTCGCACGAAGTGCCGGCGGCGATACGCCTAATTGTCAAGTATATCGCCTAGCCTTCGTAAGATAATACGATCGAGTGCAGTGAGACCTGTAGGGACGTATAAGAGGGATCATACGTCACAGATCAGCTATCTCTAGTACTACGGCCCTATCATCGTTCATCGCAAGTCACGTGCTGTTAATCTCGCGAATGGCTGAGCTACCTGTAACGGCAAAGTCGTGGACGTTATGAATCTGGCACGACTCGATCGATCCCTGCGAGCAAACCACGGGGATCACACGGGCAGGTCTTTTTTTTTCTGTTTGCTTTTTTCACATCACAACTGTTATACGCGCCGTTTGTCCGACCGGTGATGTAAGCAAGACACGATCGTCATGTTGGGGGGGGGGGGGGGGGGCACGTTAGGCCAAGTGCCAAGTTAAGCGTACACCGGTTCCCAGCTAAGTCAAGTTATTCATGTCTAAGCCTAATTAGGTAAGGCTTGTCTGTGAGTAGACACGAGCACGGTAAATATAATTAGTTCAACATAATTGAACTAATTGGGTACTTGTTTATAAGTCTTGATTAAGCCGAGTTGAGGTTTTGGTGTGCCTATAGCGCAAGACGATGGGTCGAGGTAAGCCTAAATTAAACTAAATAGGACTAAAGTGAATTAGTGATACTTATGTTATTTAAACCTGGGTTGACTCGGGATCCACTTTAGTCGAGGCTAAACCTATAATACGGGAAGTAATCTATTTGACCTAATTAAGCTACTTGATGCTGCTATTTCCAAGCGATTCCTAAATGAATCCGATTGATACCTAGCTCAAGCTCATGATTTACGAAGTGAACCCTTCATGTATCGGCATGCCAATGCATGTGTGCATTGCCGAGTCAGGACGAACCGAGTGCCGACCAGCAGTGCTCTGCCCCAGCTTAGCGCAACTCAGTGCGAGCTGCGAGAAGCTTTTTTTTTTTCGTGAATTGGCGCCTATAAGCTCTTGTGAACAGGTCAGCCAACTTGCGCTGCATAACCAAAAGTTAATGTGCCGGCAACTCGAATACCACGCGAATATTGAAACTGCTTTTTCACGCCACCTTTGCCTATTTGACTATTATGATGCGGAAACTTAAGAGAAATTCTTTCGAACTTAAAGTTACAGGTAGGAACTGAACACGTGGGTTATCTAAATATGTTGGGGCTAAAATATGTCTACAAAATAAAGACAGCCTCGCTAGAAGTCTATTGTTCTCAATTTCGACTTGCAAGCAAACGCAGCTTTGACGCGGCATGCAAGGCTGCAAACTGACGTGCAGCGTTGTAGAAAAATGTAATGGACAGTAGCACGGTGAGTGCAGTGGACTTCTGGAGCACCTTCATTTACACGTTGTAGAGAATGCTAGTGTAACGAATCTTCTTCATTCTTGAGCATACAAAAGTTTTCGAAAGTTACGCTTGTACCAAATCGCGCAATTGTAATCTTTGAGCTTGTTTACAAGTGGCGGACGTTGCTTGCGGCTGCAATCCAACTAGATAACGATTTATTTAAGAAAAACAATACTCTATTTCACGTCGGCACTATTGCTGCGTACAAAAAGTAGCGTTTGGAGTTCACTTGGCGGGTACACTTGGAAAACAAATTTTCCAACGTTAATTTGTGCAACGTGCTACGATACAAGTGTATGCTTGTTCTAGTCGCTTTCATGCTACAATGCACAACATGTGAGAAATTAAACCAGGAATTTCGTCAGAGCCAACGTTTTAACAAGAGTTGTTGCATGCACTGTTAAAATTTGGGCTTGTTGGTACATAGTGATGACAAGAAAAATAGCACTGAATGAATAGGGACAGAAGGGTAAAAGAGAGGCAATAAAACACTGTTTGAAGTTAGCGCCTGTGCTGTGTGTATGTGTCCGTTCAAACAGCGCCATTTTTATTGTCAAAAGCAGTTGGCCTGGCGGTTTATTCAGCGACTTTTCCCGTTTCGCTATAGCCCGTTTCGTGACATCCAACTTTCCCCAACTTCAACCTTGTATGAATGCACAATGCAGCATTTTGGCTAAACAGTAACCGGGGCAATAGTTTTGAAGGAAGTCTTCTGGTGTTGAGATATAAAGCGCACGCCACTCTCAAGTTGCACTGCAAATCAAATCGCACACTCGCGAACTCACCAGCTACAAGTAAAGTGCAGTTTGTATTGACAGCTTGCGCGTGACGTCATGTACGTCTCGGTTAGTTTGCTTCAGTGTTGTTCATTTGGTGAGTAAATATGGGTGTTCTCCTTTCGAATAAATTTTAGTTTGCACTGCGCCTGCATCCTCTTGTTTGTCTTGTGTTGCGTTTGCGCTAAATATCACTATGACTGACTTGTTCCAACTAGCCAGATAAGCAAAGCATAAGGACGTCACTGCAACGTTACTGAACATTCTTTCGTGCGTATAATAAGAACCAGCAAGCACTCTAAAGAAAGAAATGCGACGGCTTTTGGGTAGCCAGGGCTTGCCATGCAAGATGCACCTTAACACTCTTGTGGGTCACACGGCTCGCCGAAGAGTGCGATGACCCCCACAGAGTTCAAGTACCTCTTTAATGATAGTCATGCACAATTGTCAGCAAGCCAAGGACAAACGCGTCTTGAAATTGTTTGGCGACAGCGCGACGTAGCTTTCCAAGCATACCAAGGTAGTACCTCGGCAACAGCTTCGCAACTGGCATCAAAGACGTCCAGACCACACGTCGGAGCGTTCGCGTTAAGCTTGCAGACAACTTTACGTGGAAAACCAGAACTCCCCCCCCCCACCCCCCCAAAAAAGTGAAACAACTTTTTGTCAGAGTGTGTGCAATGCACGGATAACACTAACGTGACTGGGCAGCGTGGCAGTTTAGGCTAGTTGGTACGTGTCCTTGTCTCTTTATCGTCGTTCTGTTCTCGCGCTGTAACTATATGGACTAACGCGGCACTACAAAGACCGAGTACCACCATGTTGGTGCTCCAACGTGGCTGTTTCGTTGACTTCATTGCGAGCCATCTGTATAGTAAGGTAGGTAATGAAAACCCAATGGGAGAATCGAAACCAGCTCCATTGTGCACATCGAGTTATCAAGCAAGTTATTTCCGCCGCGTAAAATAAACGACCCGAGGACCTGCATTTACGTTACATGTCGCAGGCAATTTCAATATCTGCATTGCGTTACACAACGAAAATACACCACATATAACCGACAAAAAAAAACTTTCCAGACACGCCAGACAGGCAATCAGCGTCGACAGATCTGAATGCGCTGTGCGGTCACATGTTGCATTGTATATACAACGCCTGCGTGGCGCCGCAGCTGCGCAAACTCTTCGCAAACCTCGTCTATCCGTCGCGTTACGAAGGCTGAAGTTCCGCCAAATGAAGCCAGTGCATTTGAGTGTGGCTGGAAGGCCTGAACAATAATTCTGCTACATCATATGCGTCGACATGAAATAACATTTAGCCGAACGGCGTTGTGCGTCATGCCTGGTACATTATCCCGATGCGCGCGACTAATGTCAATCGAGTGCAGCTTCCGTTGCTCCCAACTCTGTAATTCTTTCTTGAACTACGCCATACTACATTCCCCCACAACCCCCCTCCCCTTTCCTAAACAGACGCATCTTTTCTGCATTCGTAGTAAAGCTCAATTGAAAACGATGCAAGGCTGCACACATGCGGAATCGCACGATGACTGATTGGACACCTCGTTCCGTCTACAACGACTTTTTGAAGCGTCATTCTCACTTCTCTAAACGACAATTTGTGACGACCGCATGGTCGCGATGCCGAGTATTTGAAAATATACCACGTTACCTAAAGGATGCGAGATATATAGCGTGTTTTTACTAAGCAAATATTTCAATGTGCACGTGTACTTGGAAGCAAAACATGTGCTAACAGTGCGCAAATAACCACAGGCCGCGGAAAAAACAACGGAAGCAGGCAAACCGTGTCTTATGCGAAAGCGGCTGGTTGCATCGAACTTATCACGCAATTTTTATGCGCCAACATCGGAGAGTGCAGGAAATATGAGAAGTCACGACGACAATGAATTCGCGTACAGCTTTGTGAAATGAACATTGAAGCACCGGCACTCAACGCCATTCTTTGAGTCGCGTTTACGGAAATATGAGAACGAGACGTTGAAGCAGCGAGGCAGTCATAGATAAGGCGGTGAATGACAACAAAAGAGCAGAAAAAAAGAAATGTGTTGTAAGCCTTGGAGTTCTGAAGGATGCCTGCATAAAAGCAGTAGTTCAAGGCTTCAGTGAGCTGAACATAACTGTGCGCAAAATATGGGGATTTGCTTGTCGGTCACGTATTTTATTTTTACCATTTTCTTTAGTAAAAGCCTATTATCTGTTCATAACACGCCCACAGATACGCGGGGCCATTATGGAAAGCAAGCACTTAAAGGCGTGTTTTGCTTCAGAAAGCTACCAGTTGGTTCCCGTACCAAAGCTGCATGTTCGTCAAAGTCGAACAACGAAAATTGAAGGAAGGCGCATGCACGCAGTATAGAACTTGAAAACAGCACTGGCGTGTTCAACAAAAACAAAAAAACGCATAAAAAAGAGGGGAGAGTTGCTAGAAATGCATCTTTACAATGGTGAATATTGCGTACTTAATTGCACAGCGTGAAAAAAAAGTGTAATCGGGGCATTTAAATACCCGATCATGGAGACAATAGGATTTTACGTTATAAAATAGTTACTACAAGGCTCAAACTACTGCCTCCTGCGACTTTCTAGTGTTCTTGAGAGCCTGCCAGCACTCGTCCTCCTTTGGCAGCATTGAAACATTGCCGCAACCGACCGAATGCGCGGCTTCCTGATGCGCGAACTGAGAACGTAGTAAACACAAAAAAGAAATAAACTGATCACGTAATAGGAATGATTTCAAAATCTAGACGTCCCCACAGAGCACACGCAGGGAAACATTAAGCAGGCGATGATGATAAACCTCTTGCATTGTTCGCACTCGCCCTCAGAGGGGGATCGGCGACTGCTACTCGTTCTTGCCTGTATAATTACATGATGCTATTAGATCTTGCATGAAACCTTGCAATGGCCCACTGGCGGTGTCCACAGAAGCTTAGTAACGTTTTATGCGTGGCTCTCTACTCGCTCTGCGTGTCCCAACACAAAAACGCTTGCAGAAATCAGCGCGGTAACGCTAAGTGAAAGTGGTATTTTGCCAGCAATGCGTGATCACGCGAACTCAACAACTTCTATCGGGGCAAGTGTACATTTTCTTACGAACACAGAACTGAAGGCGAGACTAGCGAAACCGCTATGTTATATGGTTATTGGCAGTATGAATTACTTTTTTCTTCTCCCAGTCGCGTCTTTTTTTTTTTTTTCGCGCATGCATTTTCCTCCGAGCAGAATAGCAGGCACTGGCTCAGGCAGACCTCTTGGCCTTCTCATTACTTATTTCCTCTCTCTCTCCCTAAACCCTGCTATAAGAACCTTGCTATAGGGCGTTAGAGCTCCCGACATATAAGGCTATTTTTCAACATGGCGATCAGTCATAGGCAATTCTTGTGCACGACTTACCTTGTCACCCTCCTGGACATCGGCGATCTTCTTGCCGGTCGCCGGGTTGTACGTTGGGAAGGTCTTGCCGCTCACAGAGTTCACGAACTCGTTGTTAATGAAGATCTACAGGGAGTAAGAACAGTAGGAATTAACGCACACGTTACTTGGTGCCCGTTGACCAACAATTAAACGCAGATACGAAATCTAACCCAATGAGGAACTGATTTGATGACCTGAATTGATTGGCATCTACGACTGCACAAAGTTCATCAAACTTTGTACGGGCGCGATTGTCCTTGGTGCCGCGACTCGCCACCGACCCTTTACCATATCTCGTGGAGTTGTGCTAAACGGCCAAATGAACTCGATCGCTTACAGCGTATGTATAGAATGGAAAACCCTTTGGAGCAATGGGAGGCACTCCTCGCTAGCTCGGACCCGGAGGTGCAACTAGCACTCCTGGACCACGTCCGGCAGGCGGCGCAAGTCAGTGGAGCCTTGGACATGGGGGCACCCATCTAGCTCTTAAACCCCTTCTTTTTTTTAAACCCAATAAAGTTATTTCTCTCTATATATATACCCACTGAGGGGATCAGCCAGGAGTTGGGCGGATCATGTAGCGAGAATTTCGTTAGGTACTGAGAGAGGTTACACTGTCAATAAAAATAAGGTAATTCCAGGAGCGCATATGATGCGTGTACGCAACAGTTCAAGCTAAAGGTTCTGAAGGTCAAGCTAGTACGAAGGATGGCCGTAATAATGGGCAGTACGCGTATACAGAAGCTATAAAGCCACAACAAAAGAAACAAACTTCATAAACAAATAAAGATAAAAAAGCATTTTTTTATTTGGCAAAGCTTGTTTTGCGAAATGAGTGCTTGTGCGTTGTTTGTTTAACTTACGCGCTACAGACTCATATTTACTATAGGGAATTGTCGGAGCTTCTGATAGATGTCAATTAGCTGTAACTCTACAAAACGAACAGAAAAAAATCTCTGTGATGGAAGGGTAAGTTTACCCTTTAAGTAAATTTAAACCAAGTACCGCTGCTATAGTATTCTTGTACTTGATTCTGTTTTACGTGAACGTTCACTTTACCCACCATGATACAGTGAGACGGCCAACAGTATATGGAAATAAATAATATCAACTTAGTAATCGCTTGACGAAAACAATTATTGATTTTTCAACGCAGAACAAGTATTCCTATTAGAATTAGCAAGGAAGGAGGTTGCAAGACAAATTAATCAGAAAGGAATTAGAGTAAATACACATGCTCAGATGAAGCCTCTGACAGAGACGTACCTCATTTTAGTGTCGTGGCGTTAGCCCATGAAATACCATAATTGTTTATAGAATCAAGAAAGATAAGGCATCAAATAAAGATCCTACGCAAGTTCTTCACAGAGGCACGAGTTTCCCATCGGAGCTCGTTGGCCTTGTAGGTAAATATCCTGGAACGCCACAGTCTTTACACTGGCGCCTGCGACATCTACGCCCTTATCGCCAACAGCGCGAGTCGCAGCCGCAGACTGGGTCTGTCGGCAAGGCTGCTTGAACCATGCAATGTAAAGTAGGACGAATAGTAGAACTATCGATTTCTGCTTGGACAATGCGCTTTTTTTTCGTGCTTCAAGTGTTGATGTACCTATGAGCCAATGAGTTTACGTTATGAAGAAGAATGCATGTGCTTGTGAAAATACAGATGTTTGTCCTTAAACGCGTAGTAAATGTTCAATAGTGGGCCACCATTCGCGTGTTGCACTTCTTTGATAAACAGATTGGCTTTACTTCCTCTGTAAAAAGATGCAAAACACAAGTGGTGTTTTAATCAGACGTAGTATTTAAGCGCAGGGTCAATCAAAACAATGCAAATAAAGACAGTACTTCTGCTGTGAGAGTTACCTTGTCGCTATTTACCACGAGTGAGGCAAGTCCAAATCATTGAACGATTAGAGTAAGGACAAACAGTGCATGCATGTTGCTCTTCCTATAATAATTTCTCTTTGGCTTGTGTTCGTTGTCACTGTCATCGTGAGGTAATCTCGTACGGGTGTCTTCTAGAAATCATGACCGTAAGGTATACTTACAGCAACCACTTCTAACCTCTGTATCTTCGAGACAACAGCCCAGAGTATTGTTCCAAGCGATATCGCCTTGTTTTGAGCATTATTATATGATTTTATCTACTTTGCCTACATTGAAGTGATTCGTGTGGTGGAGTGTACTAATTGTTTTTTATGCGCACCATGAAGCTTTTGCGAATTGTACGCCTGGCTACTATCGCAATATTTCCAAGAGAACAGACCGTCAACACCGCATATACTGAAAACATTAAGGAAAGGCTTTTCGTTTGAGACATTTCTTTTTACACAGCCGCATTTATTGCAATAATTTCGTAACATTCCTGGATTTCTAATATGCTCTTGCAGTAAATTATGCTTTTGTAACTGAATCATCAACGTGTTTTATATTGGGTAAAATATAATTTTCATCTACTTTATAGATATAGCTTTTTGAAGGTGTGCCTCATGTTACCCATAATATTATAAATTCACTAACCTTAGAGGCCTCCCTCCCCATTTTGTGCTAATACAGCTTTCTATGCCAGGCAAAAGCAAACGACCAAAGTGACGTATACACTCAAAATATTTAAAAGACAGTTCAAATATAGGAGCGTGCATACGTTCAACATGATTTTATTGCAGTGCTACCTTCACTACTCTCGCCAATAGCTATTGAATAATGGAATAGTTGACCTGGTCATGCCGTAATTTAGCATAGCCCTACCGCGTTTTGGCATATATGAAGAAACACGAGTATTGATGTTTAGCGGATATTTATCTGTATTCATTCTACTTCATACTGAGTGTTCGGGGCAGCTACACCTCGTATTGGAATATCACTGCAATCCGTCATTTCCTAAAAACATTTGGACGCATGTTTAAGTTCATATCTTATTGAAATGTAGCGTCATTTGGCAGCAGAGGACCAACCAGCCTTGCGTTTATACCAGATATACCATGAAACTAGGGAAGTGATTTACGATTTCAAAATTTTTCTTTGCTATCAAAACACATGCAGCTCCCACAGCTGCCTAGCCACTTGTTTTACAGGATGCGGAGGAGACCGTGCAACAGATGCCATTAACAATTTTTTTTTCTTTTATACATATACCAGCATAGCGGGTGCAGTGCGGTGACTTTGAGGCACTTCCTGGAAAACTTGTGGAAAACAACTGCTGCGTTCTTTCAATGGGCCCCCATCGACAAAGTGGTTAATTCTAGCCGAAGTGGTGCCGCGATCTCGCAGTAGCACGTCCGCAGAGTACTATACAGTATCCCCAATCCTTAACCCATTTTTTTTTCTGAACGCAATGTGGCACAGACGCCAACAGCGCGTGACTTCGAGCTATATGCACAGTCGGATGCATCTCTGTTGAGTGATATGCCCTAAAAATGAATCAAAGTTATACAGCGCAGCCACATTAGCAAGATTATCTTTCATACACTGACGCCATAATTCCATTCAACGTAGAGACGCGCCCGGCAGCAAGGAACGTCGCTATAGCAAAGAAAATGGTGGCACATCCGACAAGTGAAGTTATGAAACTGAAAAATATAGTAGGTGCATGCGTTTTCGATTATATGGATATTTCTCCAGCCATATATAACGAACAGGTACAGTTGTGTTAGTTTGCTTTCAGTGGAAGAATGCGTGGGCTAACGTACCTCCATGTGCGCCGATACGATATCACTTGGATGAGAGGCTAAATATCTGCGTATATATATATATATATATATATATATATATATATATATAATTTGTTCGCGCGCGCTTATAACCACGCATACGTAAGCATGAATAGAGGAAATTCTGCTTTGTTCAAATTTCGATCATTTTTATAAAATTTAGAGAAATATTGAAAACAGTGAACATGGTATTCATGAGGTATCAATGGCACCATTACGAACCAAGGTGGTTTCAGTTGAATATTTGTTTACATTTGCAACATTATTTGTATGTCGCCAGAAAGTTCCACTGAAGGCTAGTTTGGTAAACGTACACCGATTTCTTTTTTTTTTTTTGACGAGATCAGAATTTGATTGCCGAGATAAAAAACATTTGACCAATCTCATGGACTGATGTGTGATTATAGCGTGATTCACGATTGAAACGCGACTTTTCGCAACGCGCACTCACTCGTGTTAGAGTCTGGAGCCATAGAGACCGTATTCAAGCATACAAAACTTGTAAGCATTTCCTGTAGCTCTACACACCTTTCTAAGACTGCAAATTTTTATGTATGGCAGCTTAATAATATAAAACTGGCCATGAATATGCACCGTCAAAAAGTGCACTGTCATACTAGTAATAGCAGGTTCCACTTTCAGCAGAATGGCTGCAATTCGTGAAATTAAATGCGGTCAGCTAAGTGGCTAGTTTCGAAACATGTATTATTAAAAAAAAACTTCAGTTTTGTATATTGTCGGCGCCTAACAATAACTTTAAAAATGGGTACGCTGACTTACCTTACTTTCCCGAACTGCTGAACGCTCAGCCCCACTAACAATACATTTGGTGAAAGTAATAGCGCAGACAATGCATGCGAACTTGAAGCTACATCAAAGAAAAAGAAAGCGCTTTCCTGGCTTCAGGAATGCGCACAGTGTCTACAAAACGCGAAGATGGCTTTGCTGCAGGCGGGTTGGAGTGCCTTTGGATGCCTTCGAAGCCGGCTTTCGACACACTCGCCGGCTCCGCAGTGGAGCAAAGATAACACGATAATCAGAAAAAGGGAATGTATACGGTTTGTTGAACTACTGCGTGGCAGGAATCCACTTCTTTCGTACGACATGTTTTCTGCAATACTTCTACGCCAGGTGACAAACGCAAGCTGTTGACCAGCAGCCAGGTCGTTAAAAAAAAGCTACAACATCTACACCAACACCGGCGAATAGCTTGAAAAGCGACGAAAAGCGCCCTCGCCGCTAACAAAAACAGCCGCCCAAAGAGAGAGGAGAGCGCGTGGACACAGGCACTCTGGAAGGCACGGCGAGGGAGAAAGTATGTCTGGGGACCAGTGCATTATTTTTATAGTTTTGTTGTCAACGCGCTTGCTTACACGGGGAGGAAGCATACCTGTGTGAACTTGATGGGTGGGTTCCTGTTCGGGGCCATGGTTGGTGGGGGCGGGAACGGGAGTCTGCTGCCGGACCTGTCGAGCTACCAAAGGACCAGAAGTCGAATGGCGAAGCAGACGACAGCGAGGGGCGGGTTTTATACTCGCCGCGATGTAAGCGCGGTGGCGCTGCTACAGCTGCTGTTGCTGTCGGCACATGTCGGCGTACCTACGATGGTGATAAAACGAACGAGAAAAAAAAAAACTGTCGCTGAAACGAACATTGCAAGGTGGAAAGACGTAGTGTACATTTGCCGCCCCCTCTCACTTTTAAAAGAAAACGATGCTGCGGCCTCAGAGAGCCCTGACGGCGACCTTGTGCATTGAACAACCTCGAAGGCCACGCTTCTCTGCGCAGGAGTTTACCGGAGACTCGCGGTGAAGCAGCGCACTTTTTTGAGCGTTACAAACGCGCCGTTTTGAAACGAGAGGCGTATACAATGAAAACGTCACGCGTGTGGTAAGATATGTGACGCGGAAAACGTTTGTCATCCTTATTTCTGCTGCGGTCCGTCCGGAAGATCTAAAATCGCTCCCGTTTTTAAGATCACGATGGTTGTACGACTTAGTAGTCATGTAGGCTCCTTAAAGTTAGCATATAGAGTAACTCTAGTATGATTAACGCCCAGAAAGACACAAAATAGAGGAAGGGATCGGGTAATATAGTCAGTTCCATTGAAACAAAACTTAGAATTCTTAAAAAAGTGCCTGGAGGCTTCAGAGTGAACACTGAAAGAAAAACATTACCACTGCATGTTTTTGGTGTTGCTTGTTGAGTAACCGCTATTTCTGCAATTACGTGAAACTAACTTCAGGAGACGTTCCCTACTTATAGGAAGAAGGGATATTTTCTGGACATGTTGTAGTTCTGGGCAGTGAACCAGCGATCAGCTTGGTGTGGTTCTGAAGCCCATTGACCTATTAAAGACGTTACAATGTTTTCAGCATTGTGACCATTCTTTGCTCTTTCGTATTCTTTCTAGTAATTCGAGATCTGCCAAAAGCTGACTTTTAGTGATGATTCTCTTTGGTATAATGGTGACGTGAAAATTTTGTTTAGTGCTTTAGCGGCTCATACAACACCACTAAGAACTATATAGTGCTTGTTTGGTGCGAGACGACACCATAAGAAGAAAGAAATGACTAGAGCTTTGACTCGTATTCTTTGGTGTCGTGTAACTATAAAAAAAAGCATGCATCAACTCCATACTGGCTGTTCATTTTATTCCGCATCTAGACCGACTAGCACAATAAACAGCATCATAATTTGTTGAGCAATTTATTGATGTTGAATTTTCCACAATTCTGATGGGGTCTCAAGTCACGCTCATTACTTTCTAATCAATGGCACAACGTATACAATCAAAATATTATTTATAAGGCAAACTTGTTCGTGCTTAAGTTAGGTCAATAAGGTATGTCTAGGGTAATCCTATGGCTATGACTCTTTCAGGATGTGTGATCAGTACGATAGGAGGCCGCTGCAAAAGAGGTCCACACAGCTGCAGGCTGCAAATCATTTGCATAATACAGACGCCCTTGCCGATTAGAAAAACAAAGAAATAATACTTACCAATATCATTATTGATCCAGCTCTGAAGGAAGATTTTGCACTGTGGTCTCAATAACTTACCGTAACACTTAGCGTTGTTGTTTCACGTTGGGCCCATAAAGAAATGGAGAAATCAAAAGTTCTACGGCGTATATTTGGACCCTAGAACAAAAGCTACATACCTCGTCGCGCGTACTACCGACACCTGGGCCCCGCCGTGGTGATCTAGTGGCTAAGGTCCTCGGCTACTGACCCGCCGGTCGCGGGTTCGAATCCCGGCTGCGGCGGCTGCATTTTCGATGGAGGCGGAAATGTTGTAGGCCCGTGTGCTCAGATGTGGGTGATCGTCAAAGAACCCCAGGTGGTCGAAATTTCCGGAGCCCTTCACTACGGCGTCTCTCATAATCATATGGTGGTTTTGGGACGTTAAACTCCACATATCTATCAATCATTACCGACACCTGAAGTGACGCAGTCACCAAGCTGTTTGACGCATCGCCCCTTCCAAAGGGCGTAAACGCAGGCTTCTTTTAATTTTATTTGGCCTTGAGAAACGATTGAAGTAAGCATGATCAGTGTTATATAAAAAAATAGGAGAGCCTAAAAGGCGATGGGAAATTTATGTGCACAAGCCGGAGCAGCGTGTGCTAAAAATATTTTCGAAAAAAAAAACACTACATCGATGATGTCAAGGTCTGTACAGTGCATTATTTCTTTCTTTTGTGGCAAAAAAATGCAGTCAAACCGATGAACTGTGACTGTGTATATCGTAAAAAGCAAGGTTCAAATGATTTATTTTTGCGCATTGTCCTGTGCTTTTACGAAGTACGTGATGCTTCAGATGCACACCTTCGCTAACTGACAGGTGCACCTGATCCCGGCATTGTATCAGAAGCAGGACCTTGATCTCAGGGGTTGTGGGCGTGAATGCTCCAGCCAGACGGGTGCTTATCTTTGCCGTGGATAAGACGCTTGAAAGTGCAGAAACGTGGAGTCGCTTATCGCTGTCACCAAAGAGCTATTTTGAAGAACACGTGTGCACCGAATGTAGCGCCGAAGTGACTGCATACGTGTAAACGAGAAGAAACAAAAAGGTGAACGTTGAATCGTCCTCGCAACTAAACGCGATCATTTGGATGATGTTTTTGATTGATTGATTTGTTGTTGTTAGCGCTGTGAGCCCATTGTCGACGAATAAATTGGGCTGCTGTACCTTACAGCTATTGTGTACGCTCGCCATTGCGGAATCGATGGGCGGAGCTGATACAATGTTACTATTACTTGTTGGATAACCGCAAACCTGGGTGAATGTACGTGCTTCGCACTATATGACGTTTTTTTAATTTTATTTGTATTCAATGCGAAGCATTTCTTCGAAAACTTCGGAGAGCTTGGCCGTAACTATCTATCTATCTATCTATCTATCTATCTATCTATCTATCTATCTATCTATCTATCTATCTATCTATCTATCTATCTATCTATCTATCTATCTATCTATCTATCTATCTATCTATCTATCTATCTATCTATCTGCATCTTTTAGCTCTTCTGGCCGTTTCGATAACGGTAACGATACCAAAATCGGTATAACATAACATCACTGTATCATGAACATAGTTAACTAGTCATAACATGAAAATGATGCTATGTATGTCATGAATGTCATGATTTACATTTCATGGTATTACTGATTTTGCGGTGGTTTCGTTCGCATGGCTTATCGCAAAACTGGTATGACATGACTACATGGGAAACATAATTGACAGGCCCTCACGTGTAAATTATGACATGGGTGTCATGTAAGTCATGACTACACGCCTCGCTCATGGTGCACTCGTGGTCATTTCTCTAGCTTCACATATACCAAACTTGGTATTGCACGATATGGATAGATGACGAAGGTATACTATTGGTGTAAATATGATAACCATGGCATGCGTCTCATGTAAGAACATGACTACATGCCATGCTCATCATGTGCTCGCGGCCATTTCACTAGCTTCACATATACCAAATTTGGTATTTCATGACGTGAATGGATGACGAAGGTATGTGACTGGGGCAAACATTATAATCATCAGACGCGTGCCATGTAAAAACATGACCACATTCCATGCTCATGATGCGCTCGTGGCCATTGCACTACATATACCATATTTGGTATTTCACGACGTGAATGGATGATGAAGGAATGTGACTGGTGCAAGCATTATAATTATCAGACGCATGTCATGTAAGAACATGACTACGTATTACTCTCATGATGTGCTCATGGCTGTTTCGATAGCTTCACATATAACAAATTTGGTGTTTCGTGATGTGAATGGATGAGAAAGTATATGACTGGTGCAAACATAATAATCATGACTTGCGTGTCACGTAAGAACATGAATGCGTACCACGCTCATGATGCGCTCGCCGCCGTTTCGTTCACTTCACCTATATCAAACCTTGTATTACGTGGCGTGAATAGTCGACGCACATATGCACAGTGACATTTTGAGTGACTTATTTTGGCTCGTGTGTCGAGAGAATGACGATGACGGGACAAGCCATTCACGACACAGGCGCAACGACCTCGGGCTCAGACGCATGCAATGAGGTACATGTACAGATAAGCTGTATAAAGCCACATCGTCTCATTGTAATAGCTTGTTATTTTCAAAAATGGTTGTAAGGCTCGGTATAAATGTTGTTTAGCATAGTTACTGGAACTCCTGCAAAAGCAGAACAACGAAAGCACGCACAGATTCCTTGAAGGGCTACCGGAATTGCTTTTAATTGTCAGCGTCTAATACTTTTGGGACTATCTATGGCAGCTACGAATACTACGAAGGGTAAGGTGCTTCTCGCGCTGGAAAAAAACTGTGTTGAAAAAAAATCAGCTGTTGGTGACTTCGAACCACGCGAAGCCAAACAATGCCGAAAGTACGACGATTACACAAATTTATAAACTACCTATCCTTCCCATTTTCACTGCAGCGACGTGCCTTGCAGCACCCTTAGACACTAGCGTCATAGTTCCCTCTAGCGTATTTAGAGGAAACTATATGGTTTCAGACTTCCACACATCCATGCCCAATGTGTAGGCTATCTAGGAGTAGTCTCCATGACGGGGTCTGTGAAAGGTGGGTGTCTTGGTTCGTAAGGCGAACCCCTAGAACTCGTGGTAGGTGTTCGCCACTCTCAAGACAAGAAGTTTTCCATTAGAAAGAGTAGTGGTCGCTTCACTTGTTGTAATGGGGCTGCCAACGTTCCACATGGTTCACGAGCGCTAGCAGTTCTTGAGGCAATATGTAACGAATGTTACATCACTACTGCTGCACCATAGCCTCCTAATAAAGGAGGCTATGGCTGCACATAGCCAAAACTTCAAACACATTTGGCGTTGACCCAGGATGAAGCTGCGTTTATAATTCACATCAGACAGTATCGTATTCTTCGGTGACAACTTGTGAAACATTTACAAAAACACTTCCATGGAGCGCCTGGAACCGGTTGCTATATAACTTAAGCAAGAAAGGTTGAGAAGCAAGGAAAGGCAAAAGGTTCTAGACGTACACCTGGTTGGCTAGCCTTCAGTGGGGGTGGGAAGAGGGGGAGGGATAAAGGAATGAAGAGAGTAGTAAAAAAAGCAGAGACATGGACAAAATCACACGGACACTTCGGGGAGCAGATCAAGAGTGCAGGCGGTGGCACACATCTGTTGACTTGAATTACTCCAGTAAAGGTGTCTTTGCCTTCGGCGCCTTCGAGACACATGCCCATGGTTTGAAAATCTTTGTTGCAGAAAAGTATTCTAAATTCAGTCCGTTCAGAGCGTGCCTGAGTGGGTACGGCTGGGTGTCATAGTAGGTCCAGCTGCACATGCAGAACGTGTTCAACGGGTTGTTCTTTTTCGCAATATTCGTATGCCTAGGTACACTCTTAAAAAAAGTCAGTAAAAAGGTAGCAACTGCAAGCAAGTAGGTAGTAACTGCCGCGGTTTCTACCTTTCTTCGACCGTTACTACCCGTTTGCTACCTGTTTACTACCTGCGTTAGTAAACAGTTACTAGCTACAACAATTACTAACTTTTTGCGACCTCTTCACTACCTACGTTAGTAAACAGTTAGGAACTGAAACAAAAGAGGTAGTAACTTCAGCCGTTACAACCTTTCATGTCCCGTTACTACCTCTTCGCTACCCGGCTTTTGACTATATAACCCAAAATAGTGTGTGAATGCTATTCTGATAATTTATGAGAGGAATTGTCTCGACGTATTATCAATAAACTGAAAACTGACGCAGAAAGTATTTATAGATCAAGAAAATATGTTTTGTTTCGAATTATGCAACCGACCGAAATATGTAAACGTCATTCTGATATTGTCGAAACGGAGAAGTACAAGTTAACGAACCATAAGCAAGTGCTACACACGTCGTAATAGACAATTACAACAAACTTAGTAAATACAGCACATATTAACAAGACCGGCAGATCAAAATAACCACACAGTCACATATAGCCTCAAGGACAGTCACAGTTAATCCACTGCGGCGTGTCTCCAAATATTATCATTGTTTTGGCGCGTCAAACCCCCAAAACGATTATTACCTTTTAGACGCTGATATATTAGTCATGTGAAGCTTTCAAATGCACTGAGAATGAATTCAGCACTTTCTCCGGCCACTGTACATAATGCCTTTTTGTGGCCATTTTATAATGAATAAATATAACATATAATATTCTATGAGTGAGGCTCATGAAAAGTCTTGTGATACGTCACCAAACAAACGTAAACAGGTAGTATATTATATTGCTAACAATTTATATTTGTTAAAATTGTTCCAGAAACGGAAGTGCTCCCCTGTGCCAGATATGCCCCTGCGAAGTAGGGGCTATATATACCCCACGCTTACTTCTTTCTATAAGTATCCGTAAAAAATAGTTTTTTTTTTTTTTTGCCCTCGAAACCCGGTCGGCGTCATCGTCGCCGGTTCGGGGACAGGATCGAGACGCGTAAGACCCCGGTTTTCCCACAGCACAGTATACGAGACACGGTAAGCGCAGTATCGTAGTTTTCATCTTTGTCATCAACATGGCTAGTATTACTGCGCCTTTACGCATTGGTACGCTGAGTGTACGTGGTCTAGGAACGCGTCGCAAACAGTACCAGTTGAAACGCTTGATGCAAGAAAAAGACCTTGACTTGCTCGCGGTCCAGGAGACTAAAGTTAGTACTGAGGACGTGACTGATAGCTTGGTAGCAGAATTTTCATTGCAGTACAATGCGTGTGTGAGCTGTGCAGTGGGAGCATCAGCTGGATGTAATATTTTTGTCAAGAACTCTCTTGGTATTGTAGTGGAAGAAGTCAAAAGTTGCCTACAAGGGCGTTTTGTTTTGTGTGACTTTTGTTACGGGAACACTAAATTTAGAGTTATCTGTGTATACGCACCTACAAATTCGAGAGACAGATGTTTGTTTTTTCGGGAAATGCAAGCGTATTTTGAATGTCAGAAATGTGTGATTCTGTTGGGTGACTTCAATTGTGTTTTGACCCGAGAAGATTGCACGTATACTGCTAAATTAGGTGATGAAAGCGTTGGTTTGCTTAGAGAGAGCCTTAATAAGTACTTTTTACATTACTTAGCTCTGTTTGCGATGAGTGGGAGTCACCAACACTTCACACATTTTCAAGGTTCGAGTCACGCACGACTAGATCGAGCATATGTTTGTTCTGAGATAGTACCTTTATGTCAGAACTATGAACTTTATGCTGTTTACTTCAGTGATAATTGCTTAGTTTCGTTTGAGATAGGTAGAAAGTGCAAAAAGAAGGTTGTATGGGAAACATGGAAACTGAATACTAAGATAATTACGCACGAAGGGTTTGTAGATAAGACAAAGAAGGAAATCGAGAATTTTTTCAAAAACGCAGAAAGGAGTGCCACGGAAAGATGGGAATCATTTAAGCAAAAGATAAAAATGAACGGAATAGAGTGTGGTTGCTACATGCAGTATCAAGCTCGAAAACAGGAACGTGAGCTACGGGCAGAGCTAAATGATTTGGTGAATATTGAAGCAGAAAACCCGGGCTTATTCACACATCAACTGCAGGTTGTCAAAAACAAAATTGAATGTCTTGAAGAAGATAAATATAAAGGCGCAATTATACGAGCAAGAGCTGAGAGATACCTCGTGGGTGAAGCCCCGACAAAGCGAGCCTTGTCAAATGAAAAGGCATATGCGTGAGCTCACGACATACTAGAGATAGAATGGAATGGTAAAATGTTGAGATAACATAAAGATATTATGAAAGCTTTTGAAAACTATTATCAGGACTTGTTAGCTTATCGCGAACCAAAGGAGCCGGGTTTTGTAGATGAGTTCTTGATAGAAATGCCGACACTCAATGCTGAGGACACAAATTTATTGGAAATGTCTATTAGTATAGGGTAAATTAAGAAGGCTATCGATGATCTTGGCATGGGCAAATCACCTGGTCCAGATGGCATTAATGCCACCTTTTACAAGGCGTTCAAGGAGGATATAGTCGCCGCACTGCATGAGGTTTTTTCAGAGTCTTTAGATCGCAGAACTCTGCCTCCATCGTTTAATCGGGCACACACCGTGCTGATTCCTAAAGGGAAAGAGCAACATGTTTTACGCAAAGGGACAGGATACAGGCCAATCACGCTAACAAACGTAGATTATAAGGTGTTTAAGAAAGTTCTGGCTAGGAGGTTGCAAGGAGTTATATACAAGTTGGTCGGGTCACATCAGACTTGCGGCATCAAGCGTAGGAGCATATTCACGAATATTCATGTTGCCAGGAGCATTTTGGAGTATTGTGACGCTGTTTTTAAAAGTAGCTATGTTGCAAATTGATCTAGCCAAGGCTTCTGACATAGTTCCACACAATATACTCTTCATGCTAACTGAGTACGTTAGTCTTGGTCCGATCATATGTAAAGGTATTAGATTGGCATACAAAATTTTAACCACAAATTTAATTGTAAATGGAGAACTCTCACAGCGCATACAAGTACTTTCCTCCGTGCGCCAGGGGTGTCCTTTAAGTTCTCTGCTCTACTTTTTTGAACCATTGTGTCAGAAAATGATTCACCATGCAGGGATTAATGGTTTCAGGTTGCAGTCATGTGAAGTGCGTGTTGTGGCATACGCTGACGACATTGCCTTTTTTGCAGTTGATATAGAGAGTGTTACTTCGTTATTAAAAATCACTCAAAGGTTTTGTGACACGAGTGGAAGTTTAATGAACAAAGAGAAAAGCGTTGGTTTATGGCATGGTAATTGGAACCTTACGCCCAGTTCCTTTGGAAATATTCAGTGACTCACGACGCCTAGTCGTTACCTAGGGGTACCATTGGACAGGTATCAAGACAGTGAAGCATTTTGGCTTGGAAAGGCTGAAGAACTGCGTGTGACCGCCGAAGGATGGGCGGTCGTGGCTTATCAATTTTCTCTCGGTCTGCTGTATGCAACGTGTTTCTGGCTGCTAAAATTATGTACCTTTTGCAAGTACTTAGTTGTACGCGTAAAAGCATTCACAAAGTCCACAGGATATTCGCCGCGTTCATCTGGAGCTCTACGTGGGAGAGAACATCTAGAACGAACTTGTTTCGGCGAGTTAAGCAAGGAGGGCTGTCTCTGTGCCATCTGTTTCTTAACCAAGTAATATCACGTCTCCTGCTCATTAGAGGCCAGAGAGACTCTTTTTTACGTTCTTTATTTCAAACAACGCTGTTACACCACATGCCTGACTTCTTTGTATCTTCAGACAGGCGAGAACGACACACCTTGTCACCGTTCTTGCGCGAAGTAGTGTTCTCATATCGTTTCTTAAGGGCAAGGTTTTCGATAGATTACCTAACTAATGTGAAAAGAAAGCGCCTTATGAAAGACCTAATACAGAATGTTTTTCCTGTGCCCCTGTACCGTTCAAAGTATGAAAAATCATATGGTCATGACGTACTAAAGCGAGTGAAAAACATGTGTATACCACTCAATGTGAAAACCTTCTTTTTTAAACTTCATACGGGAACCTTGTCAGTAAAAACGTGGCTTGAAGAGAGAGGGATATATGTACCATGGGGAAGCAGCTGTCTCCTGTGTAACAAACCTGAGGCCATTGAACATGTGTTTATTGATTGTAAGAACGATATTTTTTTTGGGGACATTTTACAGAGGACTTTAAAAAAAGATATACCTCTTACTTCATAGGGAATTCGTTTTTTGCCTTGTGATAGTTCTGTGCAAAATTTGGATGTTATATTTTTACTTGGTCTTCATTCGGTTTGGCGTAGTATGCTATCGTACAGACACTGTGATGTGAGAGTTCTATCCGTTAATGAGTGTTTCGTGGAAGCTGTTATAAAAGTGCGAGATGTGTATAAGATTACCGGCTGTGTTGAAGATGTAATATCTTTGTTTGACGCGTTATCACGCATGAAACACGTGTGATAGTGCTTGTCGTATTAGCTTGACTTGTAGTCAAGAAGGCAATAAAGAAAAAAAATCCGTAAAAAATAGTGAACTTGTTTGGTCTATGTATTATTTGCATTCATGGCACACCCCGCTTCTTACCCAAATTTGTGTAGTTATAAGACATTGATTAGCCAACATTAGCAGTGGAGAAATAATATGCCAAAATGAATAAACTGCGTAGTATCGGTTACTACTTTTTTTCTTGAAACCTTCAGAGTTACTACCCATAGGTGGTAACAGCTAGGGCAGTAACAGTTGCTAACTCCTGGTAGTAACAGCAGAGGTAGTAACTATTACCACCTTTGCCGTTACTAACTGCACTTACTACTAGGGTTGTAACATATGTGACAAACCATTACTACCCGAAAGTTAGCAAGTACTACCACCTTTTTTCCAAGAGTGTACCCGCCATTCCAACGCGAAACGAGTACGCCATTGTGAAAGCAACACCCATACAAAGGCGGCATAGCGTTACATCGAAGCGGGTTGTTCGCGGTGGTAGTGCAAACCCTACGAAGGATCAATTTCACGTGGATGGCACCTACGGAAGAAAGGAGACTAAAAAAAAAAGAATGGTGCAACATTCAAAGCCTGCAGATAAAGTTGTCTTGCCGCATATGTTTCATGTATAAGAATTGGAACGACCCGAGTTTATTGATGAATGGATCCAGTTACGTCGTCGGCTAATCAATTGCCTGCAATAATGGCACATCTTGCGAGCCCCTGAGGCATACTATCATGCCCTTTTAACGCTGAAAAAAGGGGGTGAAAACACGGCACACCATCTTTCACTTGTAATCACGCAAAAAAATCAGCCCAAATGGGACCTTCATGTTTTTTTATCTTGATGGGGACATTGCATGTTCCATTGTCCACGAGTCTCCTTACGCCGAGCAAATTGCAACGTTCGAAGTGTTGCCTTTGACTCAAAGACTATAACACATTCGCATTCTCGCTATAGCTGAATGTCGTAGAGCAGCTCTCATAGCGAGGTTCCCATCCGTAGATGCCATAACGTGGGACAATTTAAATTGTATTGTGAGGGCTGCAGTTGGTTTGCCAACTGCAATTCTTGAGTTGACAGACGAGACCACGCCATTAGCAGAGATCTGTAGCCAGTCTTGGTATGGCTCGTGTAATACAGCCGCACTGCTCGTTATCATAATATCCTTGAGCGGTCGATCATCTTTATCGCCAGAAATGCCAAGTCGTACATTGTGGCTAATCGATGCAGCCCAAGGAGCTTTTAAATATTACTGCTGCCATGTGTCGGGATAGAATACTGTTCAGATGACTGACTGAACATTGGAAATCGTAGCTAAAGGTCCTTCGGAGGGAAACAGGGTCAAGTTGTTATCTGAGATACGGGAGTAACGTTGGATCTTCGCTCTGAGGCAATCTGCACTGGTGTACCTTGCGACAGTACGAGCGCTAACAGGCACTACAGTTCCGTAAATTGGAATGCCTGGGAGAAATCCCGCACATCACCTGACTCTGCGAATTCTCCATGAAACGGATCCTACAAGCACTTAACTTAATGGTAAGTTGTAGCGTTATAATTAAGTGAGGGTCTGTACAATTGTAGCATGTCTCCCTCTACAACACTGCCCATGTAGGGTAGATAGCCTTCTCTTCTTCAGGTATTCCTAATAGGCACTCCGCGAAAGACTTCTGCCGGCTATCACGCTCAGGAAAGGACGCGTCCGAGCATAGTGTTTTCGTGCGTGGTACGTGCTTAGTTAACGCTGCTCGTTTATGCAGACAGCGTTTGGCGTCATTGCTCTGCACGTGAATACAATAAACACGCCCTTCTCGATTGATATCGTAAGACATTTTAGCGGAAAATAGGTTGTCATGCTTCTTTCCGAGGGATCGTAATCTCTCTGAAGAAAAGGCGTTACTTCCGTCGAATCGGCTGCTCATGACAGTAATACATTAATAAGCCCACTCCACTTCTCCACTGCAGAAAAATTAGTTCAATATAGGGAAAAATTTTTATAGAGGGAGTTTTAGTGCCGGGGACTGCAAGCTTATAGCATACGCACACTCTCGTTTTACTCGATATGCAGCAACGTCCATCAAGTGGTACGCAAAGGGCTTATTTATACGCAAGCCACTTTGGGTTCCCAGCACTAACGCTCTTTAATAATGTTTTAAGTTTTTAGCGTCGGCTTATCTTCAAATATCTCTCATTTGAAGGAAGGGCGATGTGTAGTTATTTTCATGTCACGTTTGCGAGCCTTCGAATGGTGAGCCCAAAGAGTATGTTGATGTTGCGGAAGTTCGCATTGACTTTGAGGAGTGCACACCAAGAATACAGAGAAGGAAGAAGCCGCCGCAGTCGCTAACTCTTCACAAAACTTGTGGGATGAATATCCACGTTCCCTGTTTAAGCGGGACTAAAACAGTGAGTTCAATGGCAGCTTCCCTCAGCACATAAGCATGGAGTATCTCTAGACGCCTTTGACGTATACGAGCTGCCATCCGGTGGTTGGACTCATGGCAGTGCAGCCACGCCTGGATCTTCTGTGGAGACTCAATAGACCGGCGATCCGTCCGGTCGTGCGAATCAAACTTTATCGACGCGAAGCTGTCTTTCTCTCCACTAGCATCACGCCATGTGGTGTTCTACGTGAATCATTCAGCGTATCGTATTTCGGTCCAAATATTTCCATGACGCAGTCCTGATGCGACAAGTCATCAAAGCAACAAGTACACTGAAAGGAAGTGGCAGCAGCCTTCCCCTGTCTAGGTTAGGTGTGCGATTGTTTTCGCCTTATACAGAATCAGGTGACGCATCTTCAAGTAACGCGCCAACGCTTCGACGCGAGGATCCCGTGGCGAACAATGCGAGCGAGATGTTCAGCGTCTTGACACGCCCGAGCGAGAGATCCTACGGCGGTTTCTTGTCGAGCGAGAACCGAATATGGTTTACACGCTCACGGATATCACGTGACGGGTACGCTCGTAGCCTTGCATGCAGAGATGCAGTTTTCGCGCCCCCGCAGAGTACTTTTCGTTCGTATGTTTAGCTATACACATTCTTTTTCTGCACGAAGGCCGGAACGAAAAGAAAAGCAAATTAGGTATATTTTGTAATTGCTAATTGAATTACTTCGCCATAGTATGACTGCCACCCTCTTAAGCGTAAAAATAATGTAACAGTATCCCCACGTTCTATCACCCAAACATGAGGGCGTCATTGTTCGAACGCGCAAGTGGGGGTGCTTGACTATTGGTATGCTTATAAGTGGTGGTGTGAAATGTTTTAAAGATCGAATACTGCATTCGAATTGTTGTGTATTCAGTTCGATTTCAAATACGCTGCATCTAATATAGATATTCGAACGCAGAAATAATTACAAACGTATTAAGAGCGGTTTTCAAGAATGTAGATGAGACAGGAATATTTTAACAGAATAAGGGGTGAACGACCTCAAGAAAATCACGAAATCGCAAAAATCGAAGAATTCGCGTCGTTTTTCTACGAGAACAACCCCGTCGCGCGCTCTGTTGCCAGACACGTGACCAACCACTCAAATATGAAATGGAGTCGGCAGGCACTGGAGTCTATGCAGTCCAGGCGCGTATGTATCCGCATTTGTTAACACTGAAGGGTGTCAGTGCAACCAAACTGGCTAGAATAACACTAAGTCAAAAAAAGAAAGAAAAATGAGGTCTCGGAGAATGAAGTCTACTAGCCTCGTAGGTTTTGAGCATTAGCAGTGAAATTTCAAAAAAAGTTCGATAGTATTAACTTCGCAGCCACATTTACAAACTTGTGTTCTTGTTTTAATTAACCTGATTGATATGTTTCATTATTCAGAAAATCCCGACAAAGTTTATTGAACGTTGCTCCATGCGGTATCTTCAAGAGCATTGGGACCACTCATTTATGTTTAGTTTCAAGTTTTGTAAGCACGCAATGTTCAAAACTTTTGCCCATACTAACGTACATAAAAAGCTTTCCACACCTATTTTTCACGCACAGTGAGGATCGAATAATAATGCAGCACCCTTACGGTAAACCGATTGAACATAACAGTGCAAAAGCGTAGAAATTTTAATGCAAATTTGATCATGATGACTGCCGAACATAAGTGTCGCCAGTGCTGGGCTTAACTAGAACTTTTAAACCAGCATGAATGATTACATAACTGTGCTAAAGATCATGAAATAGGAAGTACATGCAGACATATTGGTCTCAGCTGCCACGTCCCTTCCCAAGCGAGACGTCTGCAGGTAGTGTGTTTGCGACCCCTCAGCTACAATCATACACCTCCAACGACTATCGCGTGCATGAGTTTCCATTGTTCCTTCAAGTTGAGATAGGAAGCTTAGAGGACTTAATTATGGCCACAAGCCACAATGTATCAGCCATAGTGTGTCTATAGGGAGTGCCTGTTTTCATTATCTGGACAAATCGCCGTATGCACAATAGTGTCACTGCTGCCCAAGCATACCGAGCGACAATCTTTCCTTCATTACAATTGCAATTAACTTAGGATGTGCTATTGTAAAATCATGGTGTTGTTTCACCATGCATATTTTCCTTGTAACATATAGAAGAAACTTGCTAAGGGAAACGTGGGAGGCCAAGCTCGTCTTCTAGGACCTGGAAGACCAGCGACAACTCGTCGCCAGGGCAAAGAGGGCAGTAGAAGCCAGTGGGTTCCTGTACTAGGGAACCCTCCCACCTTAGGGAGACACTGGGCCTCGCTCGAAACACTGTTTCTAAACAAACGTTTATTTATGTATAACGTATAAATATGATATTTGCACACGCGTGCGGAAAAGCTGGTGGCATCTAGAGACAAGAGCTACTCAAGCGCTTCGGCCGATGGCAAAATAAATAGCTACAGCGTCACTTTTCTCGAACAAGTTGCTCGATTTAGTCCAAGAACGACGAGTTAGAAAGAGCAGTACAGTGATTGCCGGCCAAGACCGAAATTGCGCTCCTAGAAACGAATGCTCGGCGCGTAAGAAACCATTGTTAGCACAGGTCTCCCAAGCTCTGGCAGAGACTAATGACGTCGCTAATCATTTTATGGTTCTTTGCCGAGAGCATTTGGAAGCCGTCATCATCCGTGTCTTTTATGGCGCTTGCTGTACTTTCGAGTTAGGTCTATGAGGGTGCAATGCCGCAACAAAGGTGAACTACTTGTGGTGATGCCGGTAACGCATTTTCCTTTTATGGGCGAAACTCCTTATTGCGTCACTTCGTCGGTCATCGATTGGCGTCACTCAACCCAGCGTGTCACCCCAGTAGTGTCTCCCTTATCATTCAATAGATGTCACTGTCCCATAGAGACGCATGCAAACTCCAGTTGGGTGGCGATATACTATAGATGACACTGTCCTATAGAGATACATGCAATGTGGCGCTTGGGTGAATGTACGCTAGATGGCGTTCGTGGTGCATCTGCTTTCCGATTGGCTGCTGCGCGGGCTGCGCGGGGTGCGACTGCCATTTAAAAGCGCGCTCGCTTCCGTTATCTCTCAACCTGCTGTATCTTCGCCGTACGTCGATCGTGCTTGTTGGACGCATAGATGGACGCATGAACACAGGGACGGACAGAGTCAGGGATAGATGAACGCTTTGCCCCAATCATTATCATTTACTCTGTGGATATGGGTGCGCATGTTGTTGCACATGCTGCAATTTGCGCATGACAAAGTGATCAAATACCTGATAGTATTTAGCTAAAATTTCAGTACTGGTTGACAACAACAGCAACAAATAATAATAATAATAACAATAATAATAACAATAATAATAATAATAATAATAATAGTAGTAGTAGTAGTAGTAGTAGTAGTAGTAGTAGTAGTAGTAGTAGTAGTAGTAGTAGTAGTAGTAGTAGTAATAACTATTGCTGTTTGGGATTCACGTCCCAAAACCACGATGTGATTATGAGAGACGCTGTAGTGGAGAGCTCCGAAATTTTGGCATTCTGGTGTTCTTTAACGTGCATCTCAATTCAAGTACACCAGCCTGAAGCATTTTTGGCTCCACCGAAAATGAAACCGCAGCGACCGGTGTTAGATCCCGTGGCGTGGCGTTTGGTTCAGTAGACGTGTACCATAACCACTAGACAACCGTGGCCTTCTTATAACGTGCCTGATGCTCTATAAACTGAGCTACTACGGCGATAGTTGCAATGTGGTCTTGTTGGTGATGCATATGAAATGACTTTTTGTAGCACGAGGACAAATACGGAAGCAGGAAGGAATAGAATGACAGGGATATCACTCTATTCCTTCCTGTTTCCGTATTTCGCCTCGTGCTACAAAAAATCTTTCTATCATGGTGGCTTTATCAAAACCCTGACGCAAAAAAGTAGCACTTTCAAAACTAAAGACAAGGCATACATTCACTGCACATTCATACCTGTTGTCTGGTAGCGTTCTACCATTGTGTGTGAGAGATGGGATGAAGCACTAACAGTGCTACACAAATTAATTCAGTGCCAAGAGCTGGACACGCTCAGAAAACAACACTTTCCATTACTCTACCGACAAAATTTTTCACTTCACGCCACAATGTTTGTCGGTAGGGAACCACATTTCACACATAAGTATCTGTTAAAATTTTAAGAGACGTGGGTACTTTCGATGTCATATACCCGGACCTTCCGTAGCACGACCTCCGAACTGAGGTCGCTGCTACGGTGTCTACATATCCGCCATGGTTTTATCACGACCGTTCGCGTCTCATTTTCACTACGCGTTCCACGTCAGTGTCATAATTTTAATACTGTGATGTAACGGTGAAGGCAATCTTTCTTATGCCGAAAAGACACGATGAAGCGACCACACCCAAGGCACAGAACTCAGGCAAGCCAAGTCCCCACAGCAGATGAAGATGGCAACCACTAGTGACGATGAACATGTGTAAAGATAGTATATGTTCTTAATGAATGCCTACACTAACTCCCCACCCCCTCACGTGAAAGCGGTCATCCTGACCGCAGTTCTTGGCCGCAGTTTAAAGCGAAGAGGAACGCCGTATGAAAGGCTTCATGCGGGATACGTGGACTATTTCTGCTGCCCTGCAGTGGTGGTCTGTTGGAAGAAGAGTGAGTGCCACGCGATAATTCACAGAAGACGTCTGCTCCAAGACAGTGTAGGGGCCAATAAAACGTAATTGAAGCTTCTCGCACAGGCCGGGAGTGCGAATGGGTGTAATAAGGAGGACTTCTTCACCAGGGCTGAAGGACACGGCATGATGAGAGGCATCATATTCAAGCTTGCGATCCTGTTCCTTGGCTTCAGTGTTGACGCGAGCCAGCTGGCGGCAATGAGGTAGACGAGACACGTATTCTTCACTTGAAGATGAACATGGTATAACTGGCGCAGAGAAGAACGAAACATCGAGCAAAGAAGATGGGAAGCAACCGTGGACGAGGTAGAACGGCAAGTTACTGGTTGTACGCTGTATAGAGGTATTATACGCAAAAGTGACAAATGTCAAAATGGTGTCCAAGTTTCTGTGGTCCGGTTCGATGTACATCGCTATCATATCTGACAGTGTACGATGAAAGCGCTCGATCAGTCAGGCCGTTCGTCTGAGGATGGTAACTGGAGCTTGTTTTGTGTGTAGTTCCGGATGCCTTGAGCACTTCTCCGGCGAGTTCTGAAAGAAATACTCTTCTACGGTCACTCACGATTAGACGAGGAGCTTCGTGACGAAGGATTATTGCTCGAAGGATGAAATCAGCCGTTTCCGAAGCTGATGCGGAAGGCACGGGAGCTGTTTCGGCGTAGCGGGTCAGGTGGTCGACAGCTGTAACTATCCATCGATTGCCCGTGACAGTCATAGGAAGCGGACCATACAGGTCAACGCCAACTGCCTCAAATGGTTACAGGGGACACGGGAGTGGTTGTAATTGTCCCCTTCGAGTTGATGTACGTAGCTTGAGACGCTGACAAAGGGCACATGAGGCAACGTACTTCGCGACACAGGTGGACAAGCCCGGCCAGTAGTAGTGACATCTTATGCGGTCATACGTTTTCTGGAAGCCCATGTGTCCAGCAGACATGTCATTGTGATATGTCTTGAGGACTTGAGCCAGAAGAGAACGAGGTAGAACGGGCACCCAGCGTTGACCATCAGGGTGGTAGATATGACGGTACAGGACATGGCTGTTGAGCTTGAATTGCGTCAGCTATCGGCGAAGACGGGCGTTAGGGGGCCGGCAAGACTCGTCAAGATGGTCCATGATGCGGCGACAGTAAGGTTCCGCACGTTGGTGAGATAAGAACAAACCACACTCGCTTGGAGAAGTTGGGTCCACATTAGCTAATGACGAAACATGTAGGGAAGAGACGGCCGAAAGCTTCTCGAGTGCGGCAGTGGGGAGTTTGTTAAGTGGCTCCGAAGAGAGCGGGCAACGTGAAAGTGCGTCGGCGTCCTGATGTTTGTTTCCCGACTTGTATATAATCGTGAAGTCGTATTCTTGTAAGCGAAGAATCCAGCGACCAAGGCGGCCGGACAAGTTCTTGATTGTCGAGAGCCAGCACAAGGCGTGATGGTCCGTAACCACAGTAAAATGGCGGCCGTGGAGGTAAGGTCGAAACTTTTGTATCTACCATACGACCGCTAGGTACTCCTGTTCGGTGATGGTATAATTCTTTTCGACATGTGGTTAGTGCACGGCTTGGTAAGCGACGACTTTCTCACGTGAA
Organism: Rhipicephalus microplus; assembly: GCF_043290135.1. NCBI lineage: Eukaryota > Metazoa > Arthropoda > Arachnida > Ixodida > Ixodidae > Rhipicephalus > Rhipicephalus microplus. The sequence continues at coordinate 135,318,776 of NC_134702.1, read as the reverse complement.
GATTTGTCTCGCTGTAAGAGAATTCCACCAATGCCTTCACCACTAGCATCTGTATGCAGGAGCGTAGGCGCGGTTTCGTCGAAATAGCAGAGGACTGGTTCGGATGTGAGTGCACACTTCAGTTGGGCAAACGCCGCTTCACATTAGGGAGACCACACAAAGGCGACGCCTGATCCGAGCAACTTGTGCAATGGTGAAGCTATTGAGGCGAAGTCTCGAATGAATCGGTGAAAATAAGAAGCGAGGACGAGGAAACTGCGCAAATCTTTGGCTTTTTCAGGAAGCGGAAAGGGTTGGACAGCGGAAATATTGTCTAGATCGGGACGAATACCGTCCTTGCTTACGATGTGGCCTAACACTTTAATCGTCTTGCTCGCAAAACGGCATTTCTCGGTGTTCAGCTGAAGGCCTGCGTTTGCAAGGCACGTGAGAACTTCGTCCAGTCGTTACAAGTGCTGAGAGAAGGTTGACAAGAAAATTACAATATCGTCTAAATGGCACAAGCAAGTCTTCCATTTCAAGCCTCGTGAAACTGTGTCGATCATCCGCTCGAATGTTGCTGGAGCATTGCAAAGGCCGAATGGCATGACGTTGAATTCGTACAGCCAATATAGTGTTGAAAACGCTGTCTTTTCTTTGTCTCCCTCGTGCATAGGTATTTGCCAGTAACATGAACGCAGGTCTAGGCTTGAGAAGTACTCGGCACCTTGCACTGAATCCAAAGCATCGTCTATGCGCGGCATGGGGTAAACATCTTTGTGGGTAATCTTATTATGTGCTCTGTAGTCCACGCAAAATCACACGGACCCATCTTTTTTCCTTACTGAAACAACGGGGGATGACCAAGGACTCGCGGAGAAACGTATAATGTTCCGTGGCAGCATATCGGCTACATTTTGTTCAATGACCTCACGCTCGGACGAAGAGACGCGATATGGTTGACGGCGTATGATGGAAGTGCCATCGGTTTGGATACGATGCCTAATAATGGAAGTTACCATCACATTAGAAGTGATGGTAACTATTCGCTGGTGACCAGGTGGTAGCTCGATATCTTCCGCAGTGAGCAAGCAAACGGGCTTGTCATCCGCATAAAGGGCATAGTCAGTTTCCATCATATGAACATTTTCTCGACAGCAGATGGAAGCGTTCACCGTAGACAGAAAATCCGAGCCTATTGTAGGCTGGTGGGCACACGAACTCAGCACGGCAAATTGCAAAAAAATGGAGAAGACCAGCTATGAAAACACGAGCGGCGCACATAGTGGCAGGTCTAATGGCGTCCCCTTGAGCAGCGACAAGTGTAGGTTCATCATAAGGGGTGGAGACTTTTCACAGACGTAAGCACAAAGAACGATCAATCGCAGACAAACAAGCACCAGGGTCTATTAAAGCGTCCACGTACACACCTTCTAATAAAACAGATACCGTATTATATGGACGCACTGGAGGAATATTTGTCTTTTCATTCGATGCAGCTTTTCCTCCAAAAGCTGCAGAGGTTAGTTTTCCGGGTGGTGGTTGGTGAATTGCGAGACAGGTCGCAATGGAGACGTGGAGCGGCGGAGGGGTGGTGGTGAGCGGCGTCTAGTAGAGCGGTAAGAAGGGGTTGGCTCAGATGTCGCAGTTAGAGACGGTGAGCGATGTAGCGGCGGATCATAAGGACGACGTTGGAAAGCGTACCAGCTTGTCCCATCATCCCGTCCGTAGGTGTCGAATCCACGAGGCTCGTCCTCCTGACGTTCCGACAGAAGCGTGCATTGCGGCCCCGACAGCCGCACTAATAACAGATCGGATAAGGCGGCCGCCATGATGGGTGAAAGGGCTGGCTAAGCACATACGGAGTTAACGAAGCCAGTGGGACAGGCGTCGAGTGTGCGGGGTTATGCCTCCGAGTTCACAGCGAACGTCCATGTCTCTGAAAAAGGCAATCTGTGTCGAGGCCAGCACGCGAGCCCGCCTGACGCGAAGAACTCAACGGTGACATCACGCGGTGGAGCCTTTCTGCCGCGCACGTGCAGTGAGTCACGTCAGCCAGCGAGCCGGCGCCTTCCTGTCTGGCGAGTCTGACGCAATGCATAGCGACGTCACTCGTCCTTGGGTGCAGCCACGTGCAGCGCAGCGGCTTCAGATTCGATGACGCGATCCAGCGGCGACCCCATTGGAGGATTCTGACCTCACGACCAGCGGCGCTTCTGGTTGAACATTTGGTTACTCAAAGAATCCACCTGGTGCATATAAAAGAAGCCCTGCGGCGCGTCGCGAGCAGTTGAGCTATGTGTTAGCAGTTGACTTATGTGTCAGAGAAGAGAGCTCGGCTCTTCGCGTCTCTAAACTGTCAGCCCCAGTGCCCAATTTGTAACGCCTCTGTAAATATGCTGTACATAAACCTTTAACTCACCGTCGTCTCATCCGCTTGTCTATCAGCTCTGCGCAGAAGCAGTCGCGAGTTGAGAAACCTACGCTACCAAACGGCCGGTGACCGTGTCGGTGGAGATCGGAGCAGGGGCGCCTTCGGGACCGTGTTGGCGTCGCCGTCTTTCGTAACAGTGGTGGCAGTGGTGGGATTCGTGGCGCCCTTCGTAACGTCGTCGGAGGCGCGCTTCGTAACAGTGGTTGGCAGCTGCGGGATCGGCCGGCGTCAGCGACATCGATGCGGTGAGTGCCTGATGTTTTCCCCTCAGTTCACCAGACTACTCTAGCTCAGGTTATAGTAGTTTAGAGAAGGGCTGTGTGAAGCATTAGAGTGAGCGTTGATCGTTTCAAGCAAAGTCAGAAAGCTTTGAAACCAAAGTTAATGTGGAGGGGGTAAACACGGGAGTGTTAAAAATTGCTTGCGCGTCTTGCTAGTAGACTTATAGTGGGTACGGCAAGTAAATTCTTAACAGGGGCAAACAGCAAGAGGCTAGTATGAACGATGGAGAACCTTACCGTGAAGGAACTCATCGAAATTTGTGAGGAACTCGGCATTACTTTGGGCCGTGCGAAACGAAAGCAAGCGATCCTTGAGATCATGTGAGATGGAGGAGTTTCGGCTGAGGAAGTCCATGAGGCCTGGGAGGATATCAAAGCACGCAGCTAGGAGGCTGAAAGGCGGGAAGTAGAAGCTTGCGAACGTGAAGAAGCTGAAAGGCGAGAAGTTCGCGAACGTGAAGAAGCTGAAAGGCGAGAACGCCGTGAGGAGGCTGAGAGAAAGGAGCGCCTTGAGTTGAAACGAATAGAATTGGCAATCCTACATTGTTCGCAGGTGCCTAGCGTAGCTTCTGCGACAGTTCATGTACGCGGTCAGAGAATTCGCGACCAACTGCCACCGTTCGTAGTAGGCGAGGACATGGCGAAGTATCTCGTCAAGTTTGAACACGTCTGTGAGAGAAATGCTTTGGAGCGGTCTCTTTGGGCGCAGAACCTGTTAGCTCGTCTTCCCGGCGAAGTGTCCGACGCGATAACTTGCTTGTCGAGGGAAGCGTTTGAGAGCTATGACGAGGTTAATGAAGTGCTCTTGAGACGTTATAAGTTGTCACCCGAGGCTTTCAGGCAAACGTTCCGGTATACTAAAAAGGGGAATGAGTCACACGTTGACTTCGTGTTTCGTCTTAAAGCAGATTTAATTGAATGGATCAAGGGCGAAGGTGTTTATGACGATCGCGATAAAGTGGTGGAATGCATTGCATTGGAGCGATTCTACCGCTGCATCGAGGAAGATGACAAGCTTTGGCTGCAGGACAAACTTGGTGAAGTACAGCTAAACAGGGCAGCAGAGTTAGCTGAGGAGTATTATACTCGCCGAAAGTTGCATAGCAGGGTAGTGCGCGTTAAAAAGGATGAAAGCAAAGAGGGTTTTTTAAAGAAACCTGATCAACGGAAACCCGCTCCGCACCGTAATTTCAAGAAGGACCCGTCTCTTACGAAGGACACTGTAGGGGAAGGGCAAACGGAAGCGGAGAAATCGAGTGAGGTTCCTAACAACGCACTGATACCACACGGGCGTTTGAATCACGGAAGCCGCTAATCTGCTACAACTGCAAAAAAAGAAGGGCACATCGCGAAAAACTGTAAGCAAAAGTTTGATTTTGCAACAATCCGAGAATCGGAAAAGAACATGCGGTTGTTAAAGCCGTATCTCAAAGAAATTACTCTGAATGGGAAAACGTGTCGAGCACTTCGTGACTCAGCGGCAACCATGGACGTTGTCCATCCTTCATTGGTGTCTCCGGATGACTTTACAGGAGAATGCGCGTGGATCAGGCAAGTCGCCAAGGAGCAGAGTGCCTGCTTACCAATCGGTACGGTTGTCATTGAAGGCCCGTTTGGTAAGCTTCGCACCGAAGCGGCTGTGTCTGCCGCGCTTCCTGATCGTTTTCCTTATCTTTTCTCTAACAACTCAGAGCAGCTTCTCAAAGAGCAGGGTAAATCGTTCTTCCCCAACTTAGCGTGCATGGCCCTCACGCGATCGCAAGCGCGGAAGCTTTCGCGGGAGCTTGATCTTCTTCAATGCGGGGAAACAAGTTCAAAAGCAGCAGATCTGTGTGATCTTGGCAGCGAGTCGACGGATCCTCAGAGAGGAAATTCTCCGTGTGAGTCATGTGAGCAGTCACTCGAGCGGCCCGTCGCCGAAGCGACCGGTGCGGTTTCGGTAGCAGCGGGAGACTACATGGCGCCATTGAGTCAGTGCGAGAGGGGTGCAATGCTCTCGCCTGTAGCGGAAAGTCGGAGTGAGCTGTCGAGGGTTGATCGAGAAACGCTCATTCGTGAGCAGCGTGAGGGCCTCTCAATAAAAGCGCTAATGGAAAGCATAAACTTGGAAAAAAAGAAAAACAACGTTTCTTTTTCTGGGAAAGCGGGGCTCCTGTATCGGAGCTACACAAATGCGCAAGGTCGCAGGTATGAGCAGCTCTTGGTGCCACAAAAGTATCGTCGCCAACTATTAGAACTGGCGCATGAAAACGCGTGGGCTGGGCATCTCGGCATAAAAAAGACCAAGGCTAGAGTTTCTCTTGAGTTTTATTGGCCGAAATGCTGGAAGGATATCGAGACTTCGCACGCTCATGCGACACTTGTCAGAGAGCGGGGAAATCGGCGGACAAGTGGAAGGCACCCATGAAGCTTCCTGGTACCAAATATGAAGTGAAATTAGGAAGGCGGCCAAACAAAATTTACCACAGTAACTTGATGAAACCATACGTGCAACGTCAAGCGGTCGTAAATCTGCTGTTGAATGCTTCAGAGGAAGAGGGAGAGGAAATATTGAGTTTTAGTGATGTAATCGAAAGGGGATCGGAGGTAATCTTGGAGCAGTTGAACCTAGAGCCTAGGTTAAGTGAAGTCCAGAAGGAGGACCTGAGAAAGATTGTTTCTTTTATAAGAAATCTGGACTCCCATATTGTAGTTACACAGATGTGCAACGTCGCAAGTACGAGCAGCCATCATAGCTATCGTCGCCTCAAAGTGGCCGGTTACTGAAGTGGAGCATGATACTCCAACGGCACAACTTTGACGTTTGCTACAAAAAAAGGAAAGCTAAACGCTAATGCAGACGCATTGAGCCGTGCGTTTAGTTAGTACCTTCTCCACCTTTCGGTTTCTCGCTGGCGATTCGGGGCAAAATTTTCACCTCATCACGACCTTAGCTAAGCGCTCTCGTCCAGAGTGAGCTCAAGGAGCCAACTTTATGTTCTATTCTATTTCGTTACGTTGTTGTACGTGTAAAAAATTGAGTTCTCAATTTAAGAGTCTTGTGTCCCACATGTGCCTCTTGGTGTAGAGGGGATGAAATTCCGATAGACATGTAGCAGGGTATATGATGTAATATACTTTGTCTGGTGTTCTGTCGGGTGACCTAGGGCACTTGCTTGTATTGTGTGTTGTCTGTTGTCGAACCGTTCTTGACAAGTTGCAGAACCATCGACAAGTGCTGAAACCAAAGATCGTCAGAAGAGACGAGCGATGCTGGTCGACAAGTTGTGGCAACGAGCCAGTGGAGCTGGGATCCGTCTTCAAGAATGGGATGTGTTCCCGGAACAGAGTCTGGAGCTGCATTCTCCCCATGGCCCTGGAGGCGAACCTGGAGGGACCTGGCGAACGAGCGCGCCTGACATCCGAGCCACGTGGAAGCAGCTCGTCTTTCCAGCGCATTGTCTGGCGGCGGGGGTGCTGTTATGGCTGCGAGTTCACAGCGAACGTCCATGCCTCTGAAAAAGGCAATCTGTGTCAAGGTCAGCACGCGAACCCGCCTGACGCGAAGAACTCAACGGCGTCATCACGCGGTGAAGCCTTTCTGCCGCGCACGAGGACTCGCTTGCTGGATTCCGGGCCGACCGGTTGTGCGCTAGCGCGCTCCGCGCGCTTGCGATCTCCGGCGTCAGCGTGGCTCTGGCCATTCGGGCTCGCCCTACGTCACCTCCTGCCGCCGACGACCTTCGACGACAGTGTAGCTCTGACCAACTGTACTTGCTCTACGCCATCTACCGACGCCTAAAGGAGCTCTCGCATGTTTGCCCCGTCCTCGGACTCCAATGACCGTGCTACCATCTTTCCTTTCTCTTCTATCCCCTCAGTTTCTCGTCGCTCGCTCTGGCTTACCACCTCTCGTCTCTTCCTCTCTTCTTCTTCTTCCGCTTTTCTACATCTTTACTCCTACCCTTTTTATCTCTCCTCACCCCCATCCCTCGTGAGCTACTGTGGCGGTGTCGCTCACTGAAGCAGACAATAACGGGGCTCACTTTTCTCTTCCTTTCTCTTTTAAGAATCACAGAATCACTTCTCTGCCGCGCACGTGCAGTGAGTCACGTCAGCCAGCGAGCCGGCGCCTTCCTGTCTGGCGAGTCTGACGCAATGCGTGGTGACGTCACTCGTCCTTGGGTGCAGCCACGTGCAGCGCAGCGGCTTCAGATTCGATGACGCGGTCCAGCGGCGACCCCATTGGAGGATTCTGACCTCATGACCAGCGGCGCTTCTGGTTGGACATTTGGTTACTCAAAGAATCCACCCGGTGCATATAAAAGAAGCCCTGCGGCGCGTCGCGAGCAGTTGAGCTATGTGTTAGCAGTTGACTTATGTGTCAGAGAAGAGAGCTCGGCTCTTCGCGTCTCTAAACTGTCCGCCCCTGTGCCCAATTTGTAACGCCTCTGTAAATATGCTGTACATAAACCTTGTTTAACTCACCGTCGTCTCGTCCGCTCGTCTATCAGCTCTGCGCAGAAGCAGTTGCGAGCTGAGAAACCTACGCTACCAAACGGCTGGTGACCGTGTCGGCGGAGATCGGAGCAGTGGCGTCTTCGGTACCATGTTGGCGTCGCCGTCTTTCGTAACAGTGGTGGTAGCGGTGGGATTCGTGGCGCCCTTCGTAACGTCGTCGGAGGCACGCTTCGTAACAGCGGGCATCGGTTGTACGACAGGTGGTGAGCCAGCGAGGACTTGTGCGTACGTCGGCTGGAGTCGAGGTACTGGAGAGTCTACATACACTGGCCCGGTCATGGACGCCAACTCGTCTTTGATAACGTCGCGCAAAACAGGGTTGGATGGGGGAGGTGGACTCGGCGTCATTGAGAGGCGGAAAGATTGCAGCTCTTCTCGTATAATCGCCCGGATCATGGCACGCAATGAGGCATCAGTCGTGGTGGTGTTTTCTGCGCTGTCCGGCAGTAACCATTGGGACTGAAGTTCATCTAGGCGTTGGCACGTGGCAACAGCGTCAGCGACTGTGGTCGGGTTTTGTATGACCAAGGCATTAAACGCGACCATGCCACTCCCTTTCAATAGATGACGAACTCTCTCTGATTCAGACATGGACGTGCTGAAACGGTGACAGAGAGCAAGCGCATCCTCTATGTACGATGTGTAAGACTCACCGCATTGTTGTCTGCGAGCATCCAGAGTCTTCTTCGCGAGATCTGAACGAACCACCGGGGTGCCGAAAATTTGGCGAAGCTGTTGCTTGAAACGTGTCCAGTCCACGATGTCCGTTTCATGATTGAAAAACCATGTTTTCGCTACGCCTGTCAGATGGAAAGAAACACGGCGAAGCTTAGTAGGATCATCCCAGTTGTTAGTGGAACTCGCTCGATTGAGCTGGTCCAACCAATGCTCCACATCTTCGCCTCAAAGTCCGGCGAACGTGGGCGGCTCACGCTGGTTCGCGGTGATAATCCACGATGGATAGGCCGTGGTAGCCGGGGCCGTGGAGGTAGACGGAGAAGCGCCGGTTGGGTCATCCTGAGGCATGTTACCGGACACCTGGCACAAACGACGACCTGAGCGGAGCTCCAGGAGGCAGAGCAGGCTGGGAAAGGACGGAAGATCGTAGAGCACACTGCACCACTTCTGATGTAACGGTGAAGGCAACCTTTATTAGGCCCAGAAGACACGATGAAGCGACCACACCCAAGGCACAGAACTCAGGCAAGCCAAGTTCCTACAGCAGACGAAGATGACGACCACTCATGATGATGAACATGCGTAAAGATAGTAGACTTAATGAATGCCTACAATACTTCTATGCTATTAACTGCGTTAGGGCTACGAATATCAAGTACCTTATGCAGCCACCCATCAAAACCATTATTCGCATCTCCTGTCTCATGACCTGGTGCTCTTTGGCTATCAAATGGTCTTTGCAGCACAAAACACCACACATCATCATCATCAGACTCCCGTGGCGGGTCAGGTGGAAAAGTGAGATACATGAATTCGAAACCCAAGCCTGACAGCTTCAAAAAATTGAGGTCAATGTAACTAATAATATTGTCGTCATTCACATCATATAAGTTTTTATGGCTCACCTTAGCAGTCAACTGCATGCAATGACAGTGGAGGATTGCTCTGCCCAGCATTGCCAGGTGTCGTAGATATGTGGGGGATTGCCCGGCTGCGAAAACGCATAGGTTCACAAAGCCCATTTCATTCCTTCTTGGCGATGGCATTCTAGTTTAACAAAACACTCCAACGATAGATCGCAGCAAATAGATCTACGGTAGATGAAACAATGCGTGAACAAGGTTGTTGTTCTTGTCATCTGAGCCCAGCTGCAGTGTTGCCACATTATGTAGTAGTGTCAGATACATTCGCCTCCTCCGAGCTTTCATAAACAACCAAGTAGTCAAGAGCTGGGAGAGGCTGCCACGTGCAGCTAAAACCCCAACCTTTAGGCTACCCTGAGGTGGCCTGGCATGGCAGAGGAGCCCTACGGCGAGCAGGAACCGTCACCATCTCGCAGCTTCTTTCTATTAAGATGGAATAAATAAAGTTATCTCTCTCTCTCTTTCTTTCTCTCTCAGACGTGCTATTAGGCACAGTAAATCCAGGTGGCACCGCCGCCACGTTTCCTAGAAACACTGACACTACCGCACTGTTGCTGCATGTGTTCGTGTGTGTTTAACCATGTCGTTGTTCTGGTCTGGCACATCATTATACAGTTTTAATTGACCGTCGGCTACAACTATCAGGCTGCGTCTGCAAATGTAGTGCGGATGGCCCACTAAAAGTGTCTAATAGAACGTGCATGCCATTTATTTAAACTAGCTTCAAAGTGAAGGCATTTTTCGTAGAGGACACACGCGAGATGATTTTCTAATTCAGTCTCTTGGGAAACCATGCAAAAATACGTGACTTAGCAAACTGGAGAACCCTTCCGACTACCCAGTGTCATGACGACTGACCCTACCAAACTAAGGTGCGTTAATGCGTGATATCTCATATTTCGGGTGAGGACGTACATCTGCCGTCTCTGTGGCGTCTGTAGTGAAATAAAATTTTTCATTGTATACATTGGAGTTCGCTATATTAGAGTGGCTTCTACTTCGGCGCGGCAAAGAAGCCTTCACGAGTGAACTGCCTGCCCGCACATAAAGGTTCTTTCGGCGCGGCTATTTCAGACTCACGGGTGAGACGTAGACTCACGTCGTCACTTTGAATAAAATGTGCGCCGCGCTGGGCGTTGGGTGGATTGGAGCACTGCAAAAGTGAAGGAAAAGAGAAAAGTGCGCACTGGCTTTTTGTATAATGCTCTGCAATTTTCTTTGAGAAAGCAATTGTTCTTTAGATGTGGAGGATCTCTTGCTCGGGTCTATGTCCCACGGCGTTGGCATCGGCGTCCGCACTTACACTACGCATGTGCAACTCTCCTCCTTCACTATTTCAAAGTTTGTCCGCAAGAAATGCAATGGCGCTTTCAAAGCCTTCTGTGATTAGAACTGACTCAGTCAATTTCCCAGAAGCACTTGCCCCAAGAAAGTGCGATTATCAAGTATATCCAACGCAAGGCAATGTTCCCGTCTTGGTAATGTAGTTATGTCTCTACCATCTATGGGATGTGTGTGTAGATTGGGCACAATTTAAAAAAAAGCATATGTCATCTTCCATAAAGAGGAGTGCCCCGTATAATGTTTTCGAGCACTAGAAACACGGACACAGTAAAAAATATTTTCTGGAATTGTGTTACGATTTTCTGCCAAGAGGTAGTGGAAATATGTTAACTGCGTGGGCGATACTGAAGCATCCGTAGTGGATTGTTTGACCTTGAAAAATACGTTGACAGGATTATTTTTTTAATAACAACGCCATTTGACACAGACTTCAGGGGGAAAAGACCGCGAGTTTTTTAAGTAAGAGTCAAAAGTTCAGACATGTTTACAGCCGCGACGAGACATTCATTCTTGAACACAAGCTTCAGCCTTGTCACCGTGAAATACTCGGTACTCCTAAGCAGGCAGATTATTTTTTTTCTGTTTTACTTGGAAATTTTGTACTCTCGCCACTGCGCGCATTCCCCCGCATTTCTCGTTGAGAGACGCTTCCAATCACAGTTTCAACCGGTATCAGGTTTTCCTATTGTTTACCGCGTCACCATGTACTGAAAAGGTCGCAAACCTGTAGAAGAAGAGTAAAGAACATTTCAATGCCTGGTATGGTGAGGATGGAACAAAGGCTGATATTTGTAATTTCCCGTGACGGCCCCAATAGCCGGAACGCCATGAACAGCGCACACACCGGCCTCATGTAACGTGCGCACGTGCCAGTTACAAAAGAGATGTGACAAGAAAGCGAGAGAAATTTCGAACGCTAGATTACGAGGCGTCTCCTCTATCACTGGCAAGTCATCGCGGGCAAAGATAGTTGCAGTGCAAGTGAAGAGCCGGCTTTATAATTTATTACTGATAAGCTCGTGCATGCATGATGATATTATGACGTGTGGAAAGGCGCCAGATGCTCACGGTCTGAGTTGATGATCAACTCGTATATTTTTTAAATACTGATCGCTATCGAAATGCAGGAGGCTACAGTGCTTTGACAACCTCCTGTGGCTGTGCTGTGTTGGTCGTTGCCGCATTCCAATAAAGTTTGCCTGATGTTGGCGACCTGCCCTGCGTAATACGATGATAGCGTCATAAGAGAAAGATCCGTAATTAACTTATCTTTGAGACCAAACAGTAAGGGCTGCTATATCAGTGACAATATACTTTGGAATTTCACCTCCTCATTTTAGGAGCGAAGCTCCTTATGGTGTGGGCTTAGCGTCCCGTCGTAATTGTATGTAGCCACCTCTCATTATTTCTTGAACCGGCCGTAGAGGGCGGCACTTGCATATATAACGAAATGCATGTATGCTGAAAAATGCAAGTCGTATGATACTAGAAGACGTTACTTGTAGTATGATAAATAATGAAAATCACAGCATATCCAATAAGTAAATGATGGTGAGTGAGGCGAAGCGTCCGTCATTCCGTCCGTGCTTCCGGCCGTACGTTTGTTCTTGCTTCCGTCCATCCGCGCGTACATCCGTTCATCCGTGCGTCCGTCCATCTATCCGTGCGTCCGTCCATTCGTGCATCCGTCCATGCGGCCGTCCGTCCTCTCGTGCATCGATCCGTCTATGCATTTGTCCGTCCGTGCGTCTGTCCCTCCATTCGCCCATGCGTCTGTCCGTCCGCCTGTCTCTCTATGCGTCCATCTGTTCGTGCATCCGTCATTTTGCGCATCTGTCCATGCGCCCGTCCATCGTCTCGTGCGTCCATCCGTACGTACATTCGTACGTCCATCCGTCCGTGCGTCCGTCCGTACGTGCATCTGTCTTTGCGATCACCAATGCGTCCGTCTGTCCATGCGTCAAACAAACAGACAGACAGACGGACGATGAACGGACGCGGCCAGCGGATGATTCACGGTTTGCCGATAAACATTATGGTATGCGCAAGGCGGTGGCGGCTGGCGCTCGACGACAAAACCCTGATGTACAAGCACGCGACAAAATAGAAATGGCGTCACACGAAGACGTTGGCGATCACGTGTTCGTCGGCGGTGGCGTGCGCTAGGGGGCGTGGTGTAGTATAATAAGAGCAGTTTTGGGGCGCGCGCACGCTCAGAAGGTCGGTGGGTGGGCAAGGCTGCATAGCAGCATGCGCGCAAGGTGGCGGTGGCTCACGCTCGAAGACGGAACCCCGATGTGGGAGCGCGCGAGGAAGAAGCGTGCCGTGAAGCTGCTTGGCGGCGCCGACAAAATCCCGGCGTACGAGTACAGGAGGCCGAAGCGGCGCGGCAGCGGCGGGTGGAGCTAGCTTCGTGCCACTTACCATCAATCACCCCATGGATGTGCTGTCATCTTTTTTTTTCATTTTCCATTAAGGGGCTTAAGGCTCATTTACACCAAAGGCGGGGTGAACAAAGTGGCAAGGCGGCAAAGTGGAATGCAGGCAAAACCTCTCCAGGTGGTGAAAGTGGGCAGAAAAGGAGACGGAAAGTGCGATTGCTCCCGGGGCAATTTCTTGCCGTCCCCCGAGGTTCACCGCATGGCCGCAGTCAATGAGAACGTTACGTGGCGGAGGCGCGGTGGTATGGCGCTGGTGTACCTTTCGAAAAAGCGTTGCCATGTGGCAATGATACGTGCGCAAAACAATGAGATACCCCTCGTCCTTGGCTGCGTGGCGATACGAAGGAGTCGTGTGATCTGAGCAGGTGCACGCACTCGCTGCCTTGCCGCTTGGAAAACCCTACTGCCCGCTTGGCCACGTCGCCTTTGGTGTGAACGAGCATTTAGCCCTGACCTGGAGGTTAATTGCTCCAAGTCTAGCATGTTCGCCTGCAGCACAAGTGTGGTACTGTGATCGCTTTATACACTTCAAGTGACGCAGGCGAATTCAGAGTTTCTAGCGCCGCGAGAAGTACTTTGAGAATGTCTCTTGCAGATCTTTTTCGTACATCGATAAACAGCTGTGCTGGCTTACAATGCAGCATGCGGAGTGGTCACAACCACTGGATGTCTGCTTACTCTTTTGTTCAGTTTTACACGAATTACAATGTCTTCAAGTTTGTATTGCGCCTGACGGCAACTTCTGACAAATAGGGAAAAAGGTTTCTTACTGTGTTAGTAGTAAGGGTGGAAGGGCAGTTTCTTCCAATAGTAGCATTTTTGTTTGGTAAGAATTCTGATAATACAGTAAAAATATGGCAGCATATTCACGGGGGAATGATGGAGACTGGGGCGAAGCATCCGCCCGTTCATTAGTTCTTGCTTCCGTCTGTCAATGCGTCCGTCTGTGTGACCGTCCGTGCGACCATCCGCCCGTCCGTGCGTGCGTCTGTTCGTGGGTCCATATGTCCATCCGTGTGTCCATCCCTGCGTCCGTCCATGCGTCTATCCGTCCGTGCAGCCATCCGTGCGTCCGTTCATGCATCTGTCTGCGTGTCCGTTCGTTCATCTAGTCAACACTCCAAGTACCACCGTCTCGCATCTTTTCATCATATGTTCCGCATATAGAAGCGCCGCCATCCAGCGGACATTCCAAGGACTAAACGAGAGGTGGCACACGCACACTTTCCTACGACTTGCGCTTCGTATCTACTTCCCACCTTTAACCACCTCGAGTTCATGGACTAGTTCACTGTATTCAAGGCATTGCAGCGCAACGCTCGCTAAACCTTTCTAAAACCAAGGAGGTTATGCCCAGCGAGTATAACGTAGCAATTCTTTCTTGTCAGATAATGCTCAATGTACATACGTATGGCTGATAATGAGAAATGAGAGAGAGGAGAATTTGGCTTTTAGTTAACGCGCACGCTGCGAATTTCTTTATTTTTCAACAACGCACAGGAGAAATCTTCCACCGGCATTACCTTCAGGTCAAAGCGTAAGACATGTTACGCACTACTACGAGGGATGAATGGGTGCCGCTTTAAGGAGCGTCGCCCCTTAAAAAATATTATCGGTATTCTGTTCGGATGGCGGGGCTTGATTGCTGGGATTCAGTGAAGGAGAGAGAGAGAAAACAAATTTAGAAGAAGGCAGGGAGGTCAACCATAATTGTAGCATCCGGTTTGCTACTCTGCACTAAGGGGGAGGAGAAATGGGGAAAAGTGAAATGTGCCTTGCGGGAAAACGCCAAATGCTCACGCTCAGAGTTGATAATAAATTCACCTTTTTTTAAATCGGACCACCATTGGAATGCAGCAGGCTCAAGTGACACGACGATCTCCTGTTGCTGTGTGTTGGTTGTCTTAACGAAACAACTTGTCAAAATGGCTCAAGTTTTTTTTAATAATAACCAGACTATTCGATTATGTTTATGCTTGAAACGATCTTTGCAGCCCGGATATAAACTAATGATGAATGTACCACATTGCGAAACGCTTCTTTGAACTCCTTGGACAAAAAATTTTCAATTGCACATACATAAAAATTGTAGTTAAAGTGTGATTTCATTCATTCATTTAACATCATTCACGAAAGTTACATGAATGAAGTCAGCTTTATGTTTTACAACTACACGCGTTCCTTACACATGCTTCAAAACACAACATAAAATATTGGCGTAATATTGCGTGGTACAAGCGTACATTGCCATCGTGCGTTGGAACATGGGACTAACATAATGACTTAACAGTTTAAAGTCAGTCACCCACCACGAAAAGCCACAGCTTTGCCGCAAAGGCGAAGCAATGAACGCGATAGCAACAAGTGGGAAGGTCACTCGCGGAATGCCAAGCAGATCAAAACATGCCCAGCCTTTCTCACGCACAAGTAACGCACGAAACATACTCACACGTACAGACGATCGCGAACAAGCCTGTGAGTTATTAATTCATTTTGTCTGAAAAGCGTGATTTTTTTGCAAACGCAGACTGTGCAACGATTGCAGTGACCTTTGTGCGCCCGGTAACTAAAACAGAATCGTTCCGGTGAAAGCCATAAGCCAGCCAAGGCGTACGATCCTCCCCACCGCGAGATGAGGGGGCGCTATTGAGCATCCACCTTCTCCTCTCTTCGGAGCAAAGTACGCGTAAGAGATGAGAGCGCGCACCACCGCGTGCTCACTGCGCCATCTTGCTGGTAATGCTGTAAACACGATCGTCCTCTCCCCCCCCTCCCACGAAATGAATGCCCGATGTGAGTGGTAAGTGGTAGATATAAATATATCTTGTCGTTAGAAAGAGACCACCAGGGGGCCACGGAGAGCAGACACGCATGTCAAGTCGGCTCCGCAGACTTTGAGTGATTCTCAGCGTGAAATTGAATGATGAAGAACGTACAGCGCGAACACAAGACGGGAATACTAAAGAAGGGACACAGACAAGCGCTGACTAGCAACTGAATTTCCCTTCTTTAGTATTCCCGTCTTGTGTTCGCGCTGTACGTTCTTCATCATGCAATACCAACTAGCCCAAAGTTTCACTCTTCTAAGTGAAATTGAAGAATTGACGGACGCCTTCTTACAGTGAAGAAAGTGGAAGTTTCACGGAACCCCATGATACCGCTCTCAAGTAATTGGACGGCTAATTTTCGGCACATCGACCACTTTTCTGTAACGCCGACGAACGCACGACGCCGTTACCTCCTGCTGCTGTGCATAATGCACTTGGCTTAGCCAATGGACGCTGGCGTCTTGAGCCCCCTAAAGGTGGCGTCTTCTCGGGTTAATGCCGCAGGATGGCTATGATTAGCGTGGACGGAGAGGATATCACGCAACAAGAGTATGAGAACGAAGCAGATTGGCGCCCTGTGAACAGAAAAGGATGAGCCAACAAAGAAACCACAACGCATGAAGCCAAGCACCAAAAACGCACTTCTCAAGCGAGAACGTGGTCCGTAATAGGTGGAGGAAGAGACAGAGAGCAAGACAAATTGTCGCTGCGAGCAGGATGTACCGTCTGCCGAACGAAGATTACAATATAATTGTGCGCTCACGTGACGGCTTCAAGGTCACTGATTACGGGATCAATCGTCTAGAATGCTGCGTTGCCAACGCCGCTAAAATACGCAAGAATGAAGTGGAAGAAGACACGGTATGTGCCAACTATAAACAGAATATTCTAGTGGTCAGCACACCATCAGAGGATAGTGCCGAAAAATACAGAACCATCGCTCAACTGAAGATTGGGAACAAGGAATTCGAAGCCAATGCTTTCGAGACACCTCCGGAAGATACATCAAAAGGAATGATCCGAGAAATAACGCAGGACGTGTCTCCAAGAGGGATAGTGGAAATGCTATTAACCCCGAGAAACCCGACGGTCCTCATGGCCAAGAGGATGAGAAACCCCACGAACGTCATCGTCCTTTTCGATGGGCATGGCGTTCCAAGTTATGTAAGATATCGAAGAGCACTGGTCAAGTGCTCACTATACTGTAAGAAAATGGACATGTGCTACCAGTGTGGACGCCTTGGTCATAGAGCAGACGTCAGCCCGAGCCCGAATAGCAGAATATGCGGAGGGTGCGGGGCTGAGAACCCACCGCAGGACCACGAGTGCGAAGTAAAGTGCCAGCTGTGTGTCAAAGACCACCCGAAGACAGATCACCATTGCAAGGCCAGATTCAAGGTACCATACCTGGTGAAACGACGCCACTGGGAACGAGCCTGACGAGAGGAAGAAGAAGCGATTTACTACGAGACGGAAGCGAAAGCACTTCACAGGCAAAGATCAGGCGACTCAGGACAACGATTGGAACATCGTACGCGGGATGCATCCGGATCAGAAGCCCTCACCAAGCTTCAAACACAAGATGAAAGCCACTCTACGTTCACTACCGGCACATCTATGTCAAGATCCATATCGAGGTCCAGATCAAGGTCTAGACCCAAGGTCGGCAATACCCGGTCTCCCCGAACACCGGATGGAGGAGGATCCCAAAGCCCAAAAGGACCGAGCGGCGTCCGTGGCACAGCGGGAACCTTCCAGGTGAGCTGGGCGGATGTAGCTTCCGGGGTGCGCGCGGAGGCAGAGGCTGCTCTTCAGTGTAGGTTTAAGGCGCTAGAGAACGAATTGGCACAGATAAGGCAGAACAATGTTGCATTTGTGAATGAGATTAGAAAACTCACGGAAAAAAATGAACTTCTGAAAAACGGAGGAGTTACACGCAACGAGGAAACCTCACAAATTATAATGGAGGAAAAAGGCACAATGGACGAAGAGGTACCATCCCTCACCCCCTTAAACGTAAACCAGAGAAAGCTCCGATTAAAAGCGTGGTAAAGAAACCCAAAGCAGTGGTGGCGCCACAAGAAAGACAGGAGGAATTTGCAAACACTATGGAAGCCAAAATAGAACAAATTGAAAGGAAATTGCAAACTAAGCTCGAACAACAAGAAGTTAGATTTGAGGCAAACATAGAGGCACAAATTGAGGCGCTAGGTAAGACGATATTGCAGAAGGTGCAACAAATGGTGGCTGATTTCGGCGCCAAGCTAGCAATATGGGGATCGCAGTAAAGTGGTTGGGGCCCGGTTAAGACATCTTTCAAGCCCTACGCTAGCACCTCGGTGCCCACCGAGGGATCGGAGAGCCTGTAACGCCGCCATGGACAGACAAAATAGCTGCACGATTTGGCAATGGCATTGTCGAGGAGATAAAATTAAAACGATACATTTTGCAACGACATCTTAAAGTCATCAGCACCCCGGATGTTATAACGGTGCAAGAAACGCACGGGCTGGCCAAATTGTCGGGATATTAGTGATTCGGCAGTGCTGATGGGGAGACAAAGGTATTAGCAATGTTAGTTAAACTAAATAATGCGGTGGTGCAACGTGACACGGAAATTAAGGCAATAAATCACATTCTCCTCGAGCTCACACCTATGCAGAAAACAGAGGACAGTCTTTTTGTATTGATTGTTTCCAGCTGCCCTAAATGCAGAAAGCATAAATTGCGCACTCTGTTTCGCAAAACCCTCGCTTTATAACGGGCAACCGGGCGCTAGTGATTGGAGGAGATTTCAAGGCCCCACACGGTGCATGGGGATACAGGATCGAAACCCAGAAAGGCAGAAGCTTGTGGTTGGGTGCAGAGGAAGAGGGCCTGACGGTCGTGACCGATCCATAGATTCCTACAAGAGCAGGTACTAGCGTTTGCGCGGATACCACGTCAGATTTGAAATTTACCCAAAACATACTGGACACGCAGTGGGCCGATACGCGAAATGACATGGGAAACAATCATTTTATACTTGAAATAACGGTGAGGGCAGGGCCGCGGAAGGCAAAAGGCAGACAACTTAAACTTTTTGACTGGGACAAGTTCCAGAACATCAGAAAGGAGCCCGACGAAATGATACAGAGTATTGAGGAATGTACCGAAAAGTTAAAACGGGACGTTGAGGCAGCTATGCAAATGATGCCACCGGAGACACAGCCAGAGTGTGTAGACAATAAGCTTCTTCACATGTGGAAAGCTAAGAAAGGTGTACAACGGAGGTGGAAAAAACAAAAGCACAACCAGACACTTCGTAGAATGATAGATAAATTGAACAGGGATATAGAGCAATACTCCCAGCAGCTGTGCAGACAACAGTGGGAGGAAAAATGCAATGAGATGGATAACCAGATAGGAATGGCGAAAACGTGGAACATCCTTAGACATTTGTTAAACCCGGACGGAAACAAGTTAGCAGAAAGGCACAATATTATTCGGTTAATACAAAGGTATCAAGGTACAGAGCAGGATTTCCTGAATGAAATCAAGAAAACATACATCTCTCAAGCACTTCCCGTTACACATCCTGATTACACAGGGCTGACAAATGATGATTTAGATAACGAGATCGGTGAGGCAGAAGTGAGGGCCACCTTGCAAAAACTCAGTACTATATCAGCGCCTGGACTAGATGGCCTAACTAACAAAATGCTACGCAATTGGGATGACGAGTCCGAAACTAAGTTTACTGAATTTATTAACAAAATCATGGAAGGCAGTACAGATTCCGCAGCAATAGAAGACGGCAAAAATTGTGTTCATACCCAAGCCAGGCAAGCGACTGCAGATTGCGGACTTGAGACAAATATCTCTCACATCATGCATGGGGAAACTCATGGAGCACGTAATTCTGGAGAGGATAACTACCTATCTCGAAGACCGGGACGTGCTTCCACCCACAATGATAGGGTTCAGGAGGAACCTCTCAACGCAAAACGCAATGCTACAGTTAAAACATCAGAATATATATAATCCAAAAACAGCGACAAAGGCCACTCTAGGGTTAGACCTCAAGAAGGCCTTCGATAATGTAACCCATGCAACGGTGCTAAAAAGGGTGAACGATCCAGGTCTGGGACAAAGGACATACAATTACGTGCGTAATTTCGTGACGGGAATGAAGGCAAAGATCATGATAGGGGGCCTAGTTTTGAAGGAAATTGAGATGGGCAGTGCAAGTACGCCGCAAGGCTCGGCATTATCGCCTATGTTATTCAATCTGGCCCTGATTGGACTGCCAACCAAACTCCAAGCAATCGAAGGACTGAATCATAAAATATATGCAGACGACATCACCCTGTGGGTGAGAAGTGGGAGTGATGGTCAAATAGAGGAAACGCTTCAAACAGCAGTCGAAACGGTCGAGCGGTATCTGGAAGATACAGGGCTAGCCTGCTCTGCGGAAAAATCGGAGCTGTTGCTGTGCAGACCTAGTCGTAGAGGTCGCAAACCAGGCAACTGCCTGCAAGATCTCGCTCATAGACAAGAAATACAGTTAAGAACAGCCGATAAAAAAACCATACCCATAGTCGACAGGATCGGTGTACTGGGTCTGCTCATCGAAGCCAAGGGTAAAAACGGAGATACCCTCAGACGACTGGATGCAACTGTAGCCCAAATAATGAGACTCATAAAAAGGGTAGCACTTCATTGGATGCGACACTGCTTCTGCGCAAAGCTACTACGCACAGTGGCATGAGGGAGGAAAACACGATAAGGTTGATACAGGCATTCGTGATAAGCAGAATAGTATTTGTAGCGCCGTACTTAAAATGGCAAGTCGCGGAAAAGATCAAGTTAGACTGCCTCATTCGAAGAATATTCAAACTCGGCCTAGGGCTACCGATTAGAAAGCACCGACAAACCACTACAGCTAGGCCTGCAAAATACCATAGATGAGCTCATTTAGGCGCAGCATACGGCGCAAAATGAACGTCTCTCTAAGACATGAGCAGGAAGACATATCCTAGAGCAACTAGGCATAACGTATTACACACAACTAGGTGTTCAGGTGGACATCCCAAGAGAGCCCAGAGAAACAATGAAGATACCCCTCTTGCCAAAAAACAAGCACCCCGATCACAATAAGGCCAGACGAGAGACAAGAGCAAAGCAAGTACAAAAAAAGTTTGGTAATGACAAGGACGCAGTTTTCGTAGACGCTGCTCAATACAAGCGCAGACGGGGGTTTACGGTAGCCGTAATCGATAGCAACAAACGCTGTACGACATGCACGACGATACGCTCCCCAAGTACCGAGACAGGGGAAGAGGTAGCCACAGCGCTCGCAGTAGCTCAGACAAACGCAACCGTAATAGTCAGTGACTCTCAAACGGCACTGAGAAACTTTGCCAATGGCCGCAGCTCCCCGGAGGCACTACGTATTCTACATGGAGGGTGTCGAGCAAGCCCCAGAAATACATACATTATATGGACACCTGCTCACGACATCGCGGCGAACAGCAACAACGGGGCTGTACATCACGCAGCTCGAGGGCTCACCGACCAAGCTGCCCTCTCATGTGCCACCCCAGCCTACTCCGGTGATTACGGCGCGGCTAACGAGTGGGAGTGGGAAGACAGAATGACCAGATACAATAACTTTACAAAACATTATAGAGAACATAGGGGCATATTCCCGCCCCCTCACCCAAAATTAACAAAAAGACAGCCTGTCGAATGGCGGCAGTTACAAACTAGGACGTATCTGATTCCTGCACTCTCGCACATTATATATCCTGATATATACAAAGCGGACAGGTGCAAGTGTTGCGACTCCAGAGCCACTTTGGAGCATATCTTATGGGAATGTAGAGAAATTAGTGCCCATAACGAGTATGCGGCCTCTGGTGATAGCCTTCGCGCGCACTGGGAAGCCGCAATGCTCAGCCCCGTTCTCGAAGACCAAATGTGGGCCATCCAGCGGGCCGAGGAAGCCGCCAGGATCCAAGAACTCCTGGCCGTAACCTAGGCGGGGCCATTCGCCCACCCTATCTACTCCCCGCACCCTGAATAAAGTTCTTTCCTCCTGCTCCTCCTTACCGCTAGAATCTCCAAGAGTCTGCTTATCCATGGCACAGTGGTTAAAGCCTCGCATGCACGACTCAGAGGTTCCACGTTCGAGTCCGCGCACCGGAGCATTCTTCAGATTTTTTTCTTTTGTTTTCATATATTTAGATACATATACATATACGGTGCGTAATGGTGACGCCCACGACGACGTTGACGCGAACGCCAGCGGCAAAATCTCGCCGAGAGGGCCCATATCATTGCTATCGCAATAAAAAGCACACACGGTACTGCACCCTTATGGCCCCGTAAGGGTGCAGTGCAATTTCGAAAAGATTTTCGAAAGCAAAAGTAACCATTTCGAAGGCAAAAGAAACAACCCTAGGAGATAAAAACTGAAAACACGTACAAACTATTTTTTTAAGTGACACGCGTTGAATCAACCTGGGCTCTCCCCTGGCATGTCCTACCAAGGATCAGGAAGACTCACGCCCGATCCACGCGCTACAGTCGCGAGCGACTGACGTTAGAGGTCGAGGCTGCGGACACCTACGGAGCAGGCCACCCCGTGAAGAGCGGCGGGAGGAGCGTGAACTCCTGTCCCCAGTGGCGCACACACAACGTTACCACCTTCTACGTGGGCGACAGAGTGGAAGTGGTAGCTTCCTCTCTCTGCCGACACGCATGGTGGCCCCTACGGACGCTGCGAAGAGGACACTACCAATTCCTCCCCGCGCACAATCGTTCGATGAGTAAGTTCCGCGTGCCAAGCCCAGGACGTGACGGTCGCGTATCGACCACGCCCTGCGCAGTTGGTCGCGGGACAGACATTCTTACCGCCTCACTTCGGCTCCCCCAGCGGAGGAGGGCGGTAAGCGTGACCCCCACGTAAACGGCCTGGACCTACCTGGGCCGCAGTGTCACCGGTAGCCGTGCTCAAAGCACTGATCACCTCCCGTCACAATGCCAGCGATGGCGACCGTAGAGGCCGAGCATCCTGTAGAGCTGACTATTGTTCCGGTAATGTACAGTTGCTTACTAGGGTAATTTGTTCCTTCAGGAATAGTAGCCATCATGTAGGATAGGACAAGCATCGCCCTTGAGATCACGACCGTTATATCAATCGGAATCGTCGGAGAGCTCCCGGTTCGTTATCTACGGAGTCAGTAGAGCCATGTGGCCTCGGATGAGTCGTCACAGTCTGCAAAGATGGCATACCACCCCAAAAAATCGTGCGATCGCGTATATGTTTTAATATTCTTCATATGGACATATATTGCTATGCAGTATCAACAAGCTAAAACTTTCACATGCATTCAACTGAAAAAGTGGTAATGGTTAATACTAAAAATTCTAATATTGGAGGATCCGAAATCCATCACGATCTACTCTTTCAGTATGCAGTAGCGACCACCTTTAGCAGCTCTGTGCCCCAACCCGTTTTAATTAGGTTCATTGACCATTGCCGGCTTTGATTACGGGCATGATATATGCCTGTAATAAATCGACTAGAGAATGGTGGAGTGCTCAGCCTGGGTATGTTGGATCTTCATCACTTGATGACTTCTTATTGTATACTACTAATCAATGATGCTCAGCGAATTTGGTTATGTTTTTATTTGTCTGTGGTATTTCCCCACTCCGGTGTTGCTATTTCGTGTATTGTGTTAGCCCACTCTTGCGATAGCTCTTTGGGGCTGCAGCATGTTGAAATAAATGAATAAATAAATCTTCACTAACTTTTTCTCGGCAGCCCTATAGCTACGTCCTCACACCATATCTCTAGTGCCTCCTGGCATATTTGTCATGTCTCTCTTTTTTCGTCTGCCGCCTCATTCTTACACTAAAGTGTTTTATGCCACTGTCCACCAACACTTCACTCAACGTAAGAAAAATACACATCACACAGCAAAGAAAAATTTCATCAATGAGAGCTGAACCCACGTCCTCTCGGTCCACGACAATAGATGCCAGGCACGATATCCATTGTGCTACGGTCACACTCAGTTGTGTTTACAAGCACGCCTTTTATATGTTTATTTAAAAACACGGACAGTAGGACTTGTAGAGACGCTCTCAGAGAAGGCCGCTAAGATTGTCGTCTTCTTCACTCTGCTGCGCTGCGCCTCTCGAGCAAATCCGCGTTCTTCGTTGTCGTCGCTATCTCGCCGCTAAATGCAGCTATGCACGCGGCATTACCCTCCCGCTAGAGTGAGCGTCGTCCCAACGCTCAACAGGTAAAGATGCGGCCATCGAGTGTTTACATCACTGAGAGTGGTAAAGTTTCATGCGGACCACGTGCACTGTCTCAGGCAGATGCTGGCGACGTTTTGAATAGGAGGAGGCGTCGGGCACGACTTCGTACGTCACGTCGCTAAGACGACGCAGAACCTTGTAGGGCCCGAAGTATCGGCGTAGAAGTTTCTCTGAGAGGCCTCGTCGTCGTACAGGAAACCAAACCCAGACTCTATCTCCTGGTTGATAAATGACGAATCGATGGCGAAGGTTGTACCGTTGGGCGTCAAGTTGCTGCTGGTTCATTATTCTGACGCGGGCTAGCTGCCTTGCTTCTTCGGCGCGCTCAGTGAAGTCTGCGGCGTCTGTCTCTGAATCATTGCAATCGTAAGGCAGCATGGCGTCAAGCATTGTCGTAACTTCTCTGCCATGAATTAGTGCGAACGGCGTCATTTTTGTTGTTTCCTGGCGCGCCGTATTATACGCGAATGTGATGTACGGCAATATTCGGTCCCAATTCTTGTGTTCTACGTCGACGTACATGCAAAGCATGTCAGCGATTGTCTTGTTAAGTCTTTCTGTAAGCCCATTAGTTTGTGGGTGGTAAGCTGTCGTCTTCCTATGCGCTGTGCCACTGAGCGTAAAGACAGTGCGCAAAAGCTCGGCTGTAAACGCGGTACCTTTGTCTGTTATGACGACAGCTGGAGCACCATGTCTCAGAACAATGTTCTCAATGAAGAACTGAGCCGCTTCAGCGGCAGTGCCACTCGCGATTGCCTTGGTCTCCGCGTATCGGGTGAGGTAGTCCGTCGCCACTATAACCCATTTGTTGCCGCTGTCCGATGTTGGGAATGGGCCCAGCTGATCCATTCCGATTTGAGAAAACGGGGTTTCTGGCACGGGCACAGGATGTAATAGCCCAGCGGGTTTGACAGGTGGTACCTTGCGCCGCTGACAGTCAATGCATGTTCGGACGTAATGTTTAACCTCCGCTGCGATTCTTGGCCAGTAATATTTTTCTTTGATGCGTGTCAGTGTTCTTGTGAAACCAAGGTGGCCCGCAGTGGCTTCGTCATGGCAGGCTTGTAAAATTTCGCTGCGGAGAGCTCCAGGAACTACCAGCAGATAGCTTCTACCTGTTGATGAAAAGTTCTTTTTGTA
Source organism: Rhipicephalus microplus (assembly GCF_043290135.1). Lineage (NCBI taxonomy): Eukaryota > Metazoa > Arthropoda > Arachnida > Ixodida > Ixodidae > Rhipicephalus > Rhipicephalus microplus. Next base: position 135,293,912 of record NC_134702.1, on the reverse strand, counting down.
CAGAATTCCGTCCCGTAAACAGAATGACGATAAGTTCTTCGAAAACACTCTTGGTGCATTGGCGGCTCGTCCGTTCAAGAATTCTATAAGCGAGTTGAGCTCCCGATCATCTTGTTGTTGCCGAGAAATGATAGCTGCATCAACAACTCCTAAAAACCTGGGAAATCATCATCCTCTATAGCCGGTGATTCAATCGGTGACCTTGACAAACAGTCGGCGTCTAAGTGTTGCCTTCCGGACTTGTAAACTACGGCCATGTCGTACTCTTGGAGCCGTAAGCTCCATCGTGATAAACGTCCAGATGGGTCTTTCATGTTGGTCAACCAACAAAGAGAGTGATGGTCGCTTACGACTTGGAAAGCGCGGCCATATAAGTACGGGCGGAACTTCGCAACTGTCCAAACAACGGCCAGACACTCCTTCTCCGTTGTTGAGTAGTTGGACTCGGCGCGTGTCAACGTTCTGCTAGCGTAGGCAACCACTCTCTCCACACCATCTTGGCATTGGACAAGAACAGCACCTAGGCCCACATTGCTGGCGTCTGTATGGATGGCTGTTGGTGCATTCTCGTTGAAGTGAGCGAGGACAGGTGGAGTTTGTAGACGCTGTCGCAGCTCGTTGAATGAAGCTTCTTGCTCTTCACCCCATACAAATGCGATGTCTTCCCTTGTAAGGCGGGTGAGTGGAGAGGCGATGTGTGCAAAGCCTGCTATAAATCGCCGGTAGTAGGCGCAGAGACCCAGAAAACGCCTGACCGCTTTCTTATCAACAGGCCTTGCGAACTTTGCGACGGCTGCTGTTTTATCTGGGTCAGGCTTCACACCTTCACGACTGATCACGTGTCCCAGGAACTAGAGTTCTTCGAAGCCGAAGTGACATTTTTCCGGTTTGAGTGTGAGTCCAGCGGACCGTATGGCTTGAAGGACTGACAGTAGCCGCTTTAGATGCTCTTCAAATGTGGCCGAAAAAACGATCACGTCGTCGAGGTACACAAGGCATGTTTTCCATTTCAGGCCGGACAGAATGGTATCCATTAGTCTCTGAAACGTGGCTGGGGCTGAGCATAGACCGAAAGGGAGGACTTTGAATTCATAAAGCCCGTCTGGCGTCACGAAGGCGGTCTTTTCTCGGTCGCGCTCATCTACTTCTATTTGCCAGTATCCCCTTTTAAGGTCCATTGACGAGAAGTAGCGTGCATGCCGTAGCCTGTCCAAAGAGTCATCGATCCGTGGTAATAGATAAACGTCTTTTTTTGTAACATGGTTCAGCTTACGATAATCGATGCAGAAACGCAAGCTGCCGTCTTTCTTTTTCACGAGTACCACTGGCGATGCCCAAGGACTTTTTGATGGTTGGATAACGTCATCCTCTAGCATCTTCTTGACTTGCTGCTGGATTACCTCACGTTCTTTCTGAGCGACGCGATAAGGGTTCTGTCGGATCGGTCTTGCTGTGTCTTCCGTAATTATACGATGCTTAGTCAGAGGCGTTCGACCCACTCGTGATGTCGATGAGAAGCAGTCCTTGAACTGGTCGAGCAGCTCCATAAAACGGCATCTTTCAGTCGGTGTTAGACTCGGACCGATAACAACTGGTGGTGTATGTGGAGGTGATTGAGCTGTGGCTTCCCCTTGCATTAGAAGGCAGTCGTGAGAGTAGTCCAGCTCTTCGAGGTACGCCACAGCCGTGCCTTTACCGATGTGCCTGCGCTCATTCGTGAAGTTGGTCAGAAGCACGTCTGCGCGCCCATCCACTAAGCTGACAATACCGCGAGCGACGGCGATGCCTTGGTGAAAAAGAAGGTCAGTGATGCGTTCGACTATGGCGTCTTCATTACAGTGCACGGCGCAACACACAGAAACAAGACTACATGACAGTGGTGGCACGCAGACGTCGTCGTCGACCACACGTAACACCCTGGGTTCTTGGTCTGGGTCAGTGGTCACAGACTTGTCGGCGGCGAATGTGATCACACCGTCGCGTATGTTGACCACAGCACCGTACTCTCTTAAGAAGTCCATTCCCAGAATCATAGGTTTGCAGCACTCCGGTAGGATCAGAAATGTGGCTACAAAAGCCACATTCTCAATAGTGAGTCTTGCTGTACATTTTCCCGTGGGAGTCATTATCTGGCCTCCAGCACTTCGGATATAAGGGCCCGTCCATTCCATCCTGACTTTCTTGAGTTCGTCTGCCAATCGTTCACTCATTATGGAGAAGTCTGCACCCGTATCGACTAAGGCCGTTACTTCAACGCCGTCAATCGTCACAGCAAGGTCGGCAGTCACAGTTTTTTCGGCGAAGTCTTCATCATCGTCTCTCACGTGTTTCGGCAGCAGTGGGGGTTTTTCGGCAATTCGACGGCTTGCAACCTTCCCCCCAGAGGTCGCTGCTTTCAGTTTCCCCGCCGTGGGCTGGGAGACCAACCTCTGACGACGTCAGCAAAACTACGGCGGCTTGGTGAACCAAAGCGAGCCGGTGATGGTGACCGCGTCCGGAAGGTAGAAGAGCCTTCCCGCCTGCCAGCCTGGCCGTCGTCGATGGGGGCACGGCTTTCGTCGAACTGTCGGCGCGTAGCTGTAGGTGCACTACCGCGGTATTCATCTCGGCGATGTGGGCAAAAACGGCAAATGTGCCCTGGCTCTCCACAGTTGTAGCAGAGTGGTCGACGATCCGCAGTGCGCCATATGTCGGTCTTCCGCATATAGGGTCGCCTGACAGAATCCTGCTGAGCCCAGGCTGCCACAGGATACGGTTCGAGGTACTGCGGCGCTGGCATGGGCGTGGGTCGACGAATAGCGTCTGCATAGCTGTATCCGTTCGGCTGGTACGATACTTCTGGAGTCAATGGACGACGTACAGCATCTGCATAGGTATACGAGTTTGGACGGTGCGGTGGAGCGGAATATTGCTGAGGAGAGGCAAACGCTTGTCGAAGTTCATGGCGAACTATTTCAGCGACAGAGGCTACCGTGGACTCCTGCTGCGGGGGCGCCTGTGACTGTAATGTGTATTTTTCGTTCTCCTTCGCGATCTCCTCACGCACGATCTGTCTAATCAGGTGGCGTAGAGCAAACTCGTCGTTTGCGGTAAGTGCGGCGGCGCCTGCTGCTGTGCCGGTGGCCGGGCGATCAGACTGTCGGTACCGTTGCTGTAGCGCACGCTCTATTGTGGTGGCCTCCCTGGTGAACTCGTCCACTGTTGTCGGCGAATTGCGCACAAGACCAACAAATAGCTTCTCTTTGACGCCCCTCATGAGATGGGTTAGCTTTCGAGCCTCGGGCATGTTGGGGTCCGCGCGGTGGCACAGGCGCACCATATCCTCAGCAAACATGGCGACGCTTTCATGCAGCTGTTGGGTGCGTCCTTCAAGAAGGCGTTGTGCGTTTTCGCGTCGGTCCGCGTTACCGAAGGTGTCAAGAAACCGACGACAAAACTCCTCACATGTCGTCAATGTTGCCTCCCGGTTGATAAACCATGTCTTCGCGCCGTCTTCAAGGGCGAAGTATACGTGGAAGAGCTTTCCATCGAGACTCCAGTAGTTCGATTTAGCTACCCGTTCGAACTGCTCAAGCCAGTCTTGTGCATCTTCGTTCGGCCGGCCATGAAATGGTTCAGGAATGCGCATATTCTGGACCGTCACCTGTGCAGGACTCCTTGCCATTTCTTGAGTAGGGGTGGTTGTCGGAAGTGTTGCTCCCTTTAAAAGGCCAAATTCTGGTTCAAGACCTTGAAGGCGACAACTTGAGCGGTGCACAGGCGTCTCCACGCGTGGCTGTCTCGTAGGGCTGGACTCGGGGCTTCTCACAGGGGTGCTGATCATGAGGTGGTAGTACCCAGCTCCTCCACCAGTGTCGCGGGTTATAAATGACAGGGGGTTTATTTAAAAACACGGACAGTAGGACTTGTAGAGACGCTCTCAGAGAAGGCCGCTAAGATTGTCGTCTTCTTCACTCTGCTGCGCTGCGCCTCTCGAGCAAATCCGCGTTCTTCGTTGTCGTCGCTATCTCGCCGCTAAATGCAGCTATGCACGCGGCAATATGTACCATTTTGCTCCCATAGTGATCTTGTTCGGCCGGGTGTGTTCGGTGTCTGGGAGTGTAAGTGAAGTAATGCATCATAAACGTGACCTCCGCGCTTAGGGACTCAAACCCATGTTGCTACGCACCCGCTCCCTTGGCGCGTTTCTAATCAGAGAAGCGGAATCTGAGGTCATGGTGTAATTTCGTCAACGCTTCAACACTTCGCGAAATGGCGATCCTACTCAAGCCTCAGCTTCGCCCATAGGATTAACACATATCCAAGACATCTCTGCGACGCGCACCTCTTTCCCCTAGCTGTAACACTGCATTTCCCCATGGAGGAAGGAAAAAATTTAGGAGAGGCCCTGACGTCACTCGGTGTGAAGCCGTGGTGAAGCCGGAAGTCGGCCATATTGACTGGGAAATTCTCCTCTCTTGTTTACATACGAATGTAAAACAGAAGGCGTGACTCTCTCTGGCTCGGAAAGCACGTGGGCTGCGCAGCGCGCGTGTGGTGACGATCCGAAACTAATGGAACTGGCCTCAACACTCTGGGCCAGCGCGACACCTTCGTCGAAATCATTTCGTCCGAGTATTATCAGCGAGTAATGGCTCACTGACAACGAAATAAATACAAGAGAACGCGCGCTAGATGCACTGACAACGACGACTGTTTTCACGTCATTAATTCAGCAACTGTACAGACAACACGATAGGTCGTGCGCCTTATTGTACGGCTGCATTCCAACACGAGGCCGAAGCAGCACCCAGCCACTGTGCCCGTGTTCCACGTGAAACTCACCAGCGTCAGCATTCTGTGAACGTGGTGACTTTGAGCACGGATCAAGTGACACTTGAACGCGGTTGCTCTAACGTTGAGATTACAATGCTGGGGGCGAGTATAAGAAGTGGAACACAAAAGGTGTTTTATTATGCTCATGCAAGTTGTTACTGCACACATACCGAACACGAAACTACATATGTGCAAATGGTCCTCATTACGTCTTGCTGGGCACAACAGTTTCGTCCGTTGCCACAAGCAGGAGCACTGCCCAACCGTCACTGACCTGCGAGGCGTTCGTCATCATTCCGCTTCGTCGTGGTGCCCAACGCAATTTCGCTGAACACTTCAAATGCTTCATCCACGTCATCCGCCGCACGGCACATGGATATGCGCTTGTTCTACGCACTGTTCAGGCCCCATGGTGGACGAAAGGTTTTGTGAACATTGCTAAAAGTACAGTAACTGCCAGGAGAACACTGCGTAACCAATAACGCGGCGCAGAGCACGGATATTGCCCGCCACGGCTCAGCACAAGACCTGCAGAGGCATACATGCCGCTGCCAGCCGCGGACACTCACTGCTAGAACAGCTACACTGCGCAACCCGTAACCATAGCCACGCTGCCATTGTGCCCAGTGAATATGACCGCCATGATATCATTTCCTCCACACTTTTCACGTAGCGTGCCAGCTGGGCATACCCTCTCCTATCTTTCCTTCCTCCGTGGCACTTCCCTCTTACGGTTTTCTCGAGAAAAACTGTGGCTAGGCTAGACTGGAAATAAACCGTGTGCTGTGTCTCCCTCTAGTCCGGCAATGACGACTCACTGCTTCAGTTTAATACTTCTTTAACAGGCCACGGGTAGGCAGCCCTAGCCAAAGTTCTGCTTAACGTTCTACGTCCAGACGGCGACGTTCGTCGGGCGGTCGCACCACTTTTTCTGACTACGCTCTTATTTCAACATTTACTGATACAGCTACCGCAAATGTTTGTTTATATAATTATTGATCATGCACATTCGCCGTTGGAATGGAGATGTGGGACATTCGTCTTCGGGATAGAGATGTGCCACCAACCATCAATGTGGCTGCATCCACGTTAAGCCCATAGATATACAATTTCTTGTATCAATGTACAGTAAACAGTCATATACCTATGTAAGGCGATGTTTTACGTTTGTGTTACATCACTTCCTGTCAAGGAGAAATCAACCATACTTTTTCGTACAAGTGGATGCTTCCAAACCATATTGTATGATGTTAAAAAGTTCATTTCCATAGATGGTTGAGGTGTGGCGATTACAGACTACAAGCGAGTAGAAAACATAAATATTAGTCTTGACTTTTTGCTCTCAGACAGGTATCTCGAGACCTATTTTGGGCAACACAACTGTCAATGTGATATTTATGAGCGCTAAACAGACGTGATACGAGAAAAGGCCTTCACGAATTAGCGCTGACTGCACACCAAAGTTCATTCACATGAATCGGCAGCGTCCGTGAGGACGTCACTCAACCAACTGGTTTTACTCCAATAGCACGCTGGCACTCTCGCACATAAGTTGTGTTGTCTGTGCAAGCTTTTATACTGTAAACGAATCAACCGAGAAGTGTGATTTTGTCCACCTTCATCTTAATTGTTACATCAGTTCAGAGTGCGTACTTCCTAAATTTCGTAACGCTTACTATCGGCGCACAAAACCACATTCACAGGTTACCACACTTAGAGTGAAAGATACGTTCTTTACAATCAAACTCTCCGACAGCCTTTTCGAATATGAAAAAAAGGGTAAGGAAATGCCAGTTCAATGCATGGTGCTGTGTAGCGGTACAAATAGCTGTTTCTCTAAACATGCTAACGCATTTCCTGTATCACTGACGGGGGTTACTTTTTAACGCCGTAACGTGTTGCAGAACTTCCGCTGTCGGCACCGTTGGTCCTGAGCGAAAAATCGTCCGTGAGCGCAAAATCGACAAAGAAACAAATAAAATATAGATTAAAACTTTCGACCCCATTGAGGATTCAACTCAGGCTGCTCGCGTGGGAAGAAGGTGCCCTACCACAGAGCCACAACGTTACTTGCAGCTGCTTCGACAAAGAACACAACATAAAAGTCATATAATAGAAGAACTCTCCTTAACGCGTTTTGCTCGACTGGTGTCACGACGAGAACGACACCATTCGGCGTTTTGTTGGCGCATTTGGGAGGCCATCAAACTACGTCGAAAAAGGCCAGGATAGTGCAGCCATCACCGCTAAAAACACACAGGAACTTCTAAACAGCTCTAAAGAAGAACAACTATGTCCATCTAGCTGAAAACATATCAAGCCTTTCTAGAAGCGTTGATCAAGCAAACAGCAAATGCTAGACAGTGTGGTGCCATCTGTGAGGCAATGTGAGACTCTTGAAGACCTCCCAGATGGTGAGCGCGAGGCGTGTATCTAGGATGTCATGCGACTCTTGCTTTAGAATAAAAACATGTATGAGGCATGCACCTCTCTCTCTCTCGCGCGCGCGCGCGCCGCGCGCGCGTGTGTGTGTGGGGGGGGGGGGGGGGGCTGTGTGTGTGTGTGTGTGTGTGTGTGTGACATTGTGAAACACGTGTTTCGACCACAGTGTAGCGCGGAGGGAAGTGGACGTGCACACTGCGCACTCTCTGCATTATTATAGATACATCGTGCTTGCACGCGCACGCGTTTGTGGGCGTGTGTGTGTTACAAAACATATAATTAAGTATGCACTTAGCTGCACAAGGGAGCACTAGGGGCCGGATTTCGCTATTGTGTTCAACTCTTAAAGACTAAACTTAAGGGTTCCCCAATTTATCGTATTGTTTAAGGACGAGGAAAGTACATGAGTTCCCTCATCCTTAGTGCTTGGTTGGTTAGTGGTTCGCAAGGAAAAGAAAGAAGGCACCTAATTTCTGTCTGCCTATAGGCGACACGGCGCAGTGCATTATAGGGGTGGGAGGAAGGAGGGATAAAAGAATAGAAGGAAATAGGTGAAGAAAGAGAGAGGCAAGCGACGGAAAATAGAAGGAGATAGGAAAGTGGGGATCTGGTCGAAACAGTCCAAGGGCGGGGCACCACAATGCGAGAGCTCCACGGCGTCAGGAGACCGCGGAGGGCGAACCAGTCGGCGGGAGCTATGCTGGCGTCGGAGATCGCGAGGGCACAACCGTCCAGCTTGAAATCCTGCGAGCCTCCTTAGTGCTTCAGGTGATCATGCGAAGTTACCGTGTGTTTTTCCCTCTTGCCACATGCTTGTTCTCAGCCTCTTATGGTATACCTTATAAACGTTGATCGGGCCTATATACGTTTTGTGATGTCACTTTTCCCTGCCCTTTTTTGTTCTAGATGGCGTGTTGCTGTGCTAGTTTAATGGTTTGATTTATTGATTGATATGTGGGGTTCAACGTCCCAAAACCACCACATGATCATCAGAGACGCCGTAGTGGAGAGATCCGGAAATTTAGACCACCTGGGGTTCTTTAACGTGCAACCAAATCTTAGCACATGAGCCTACAACATCTCCGCCCTCCATCGCAAATGCACCCGTTACCGCCGGGATTGGATCCCGCGACTTGCGAGTCAGATTTCCATTTTTTATGATTTGAGAAAAATTGGTATGGCGCAGAAAGGACAGGTACGAAGTGAAGACACGCAATTACACACAGATAACCACACGGGTTCGTTAGTGCGACATCACGAGATTCAAGTGAGGAAGAAGTAACTCTTTTAAAGGCATACCCTGTAGATAATTTCCTTGTGGTTGATATTGTAATATTAACGTCTTAGTGCGTACTGGCACGCTTTTACAGTTCGGCCCAATGCAGTTTTAGGTGCATTACTCTACTCTGTTTTAGTGAATCCTGATGATTAGCCAGCTGAGCCATGTTTATACATCTCTAATGTGATCACCTTGTTCGTCCGGATATATAAATTAATCCGGTTCAGGTTAATAAACAGTTTGAAGTTAGCACCCATGCTTGTAAGTTCATTTTATTCACGTCATCTCAGCCCTTTTAAATGCAAAGGATTTATATGCGTACTGTAGGCACTTTAGGCGTCTATATGCGATCTATCTATCTATCTATCTATCTATCTATCTATCTATCTATCTATCTATCTATCTATCTATCTATCTATCTATCTATCTATCTATCTATCTATCAATCTTGCCTCCTACGTCTCGATACTCACATGAACATGCCCTCAACTTGGGGTAAGCCAAAACTAGTACTGGAGCATACAATAAATCGACGAATACGGCTTGCTGGTCATGACACATGACATGAATAATGTCACAATCCTGTCGCGTACGTTGCCAAGCAGATTACAAAAACAGTGACACATACCCAGGGGTGGGTATGAGCCACTCGTATGCGGTTATGTGCCACAAGTTTTTTGACAGTTCACAGCTACCCAGGAACGGCGATAAAACACCATTAAGAAAAAGCAGAAATCAGCAGCGGGGACCAGACGATCGCAAAAGAATAAGTGTCATTGTCCCAGCAGGAATCAAACCCTATCATTCTGCGTTTCAATCAAGTATGCCACCACAGAGCCACCCCAGGTCTCGGAAGTACCTTTCAAATAGACTCCGATGTTGGTGTAACACCAATTGTGATTGTAGTGCTGGCTTTCCAAGTTTATAAACATTACATTTGTTTTTCGACCATACAGATGTCACGTCGGGTCAACATAAATTATAGTCAGCTGTCATCCGCTTAAGTATTTTATGTGGCAGTGCCCAGGGCTATGACGCGCGTGAGCAGCAGCACTTTATTTTGGCTTATACTGCTTCTGCTGCTGCTAATATCCACGTTGCTGTGGCCTTCGTTACGCAACTGTAAAGAGCTGGTGATATAAAACACATGAGACTATTGAAATTATGTCTGTGCGTGCAACTGTGCACATCTTTTGCGTAAGTTCGTAAAGTTTCGCTCAATAAAAAATTTACAACACAGTCACCTTGCATGCGCCTGCTTCGCATGACATCGAATCCCAAGGTACGTGAGATCTGCCAAATGTTTTTGTGCCTTACCAGTTTTCCTCCACTTGACTTTACTTCTATGAGAGTCTACCGTATGGCTCAATTCCTTCTAGTTTGAAAGCACCATCCCTAGAACGCTCACTCTCCATACGTGTTTCCATTCTCGCCTGCAGAATCATGACAGAATAACCTGTGCTTATGTTCTCTAATTACCTTCTGTATTTGCTATATCTGCCCTTCTTAGGCTTTCCTTAGTCTGAGCTCTTGCAAGGCAGATTTCCAGAATTTTTTTTTCTAATTCCCACCTCACATTTGCTTGCTCTTTCGTCGCTCGCGGTATTGGTCAGCTGCAAACACATCAGGAGAGACAGAGATCAAGAGCCCCAGTTTAGGGTGCGGAAGCTTATCTGCGCTCTTCCAGAAGTGCCGTTGCACGCGATACGTTTACGTCAGCTTCACCCCCCCCCCCCTCCTTTTGCTCCTTATCTCAATTCTCCGTTGTGTCGCTAGCAATACGCAGTCTGGGGTTCGCAACAGGAAAGGTAAGCTGGTGCTTTACTTTTTCACTCGTTAATATCCCGTAGCTACATTTCCGCGATAACTGCGTGAGTTGTTAACCTCGTTCTTTATTAGCCATGCCTGTACGGCAGTATCATACATGCTTTGCGGCCCCTATCTTTAAATATAGTTTTAACAAGTGGGCCATTGACTCTTCTAAAGCATCATTTGATGCGTGAAACTACCTAAACCTTTTTTCAGAGTAAAGTCTGGCGAAACCATGCGAACAATCACCAATATATCACGGGGAGACGTTTTTCATGAATTTCTTTGACTTTCTCTTTTTCGATCATGCCGAGATTAGTCATTATTAAAAAGAATTCGCAGAGATTTAGAGTTAACCATTCAGCCCCGTTTCTGTCACTTGCTTTGGCCACGCCCCGGAGGTTCTATGGTGCTGTTCAAGTTTTTCTCGCACGTCAGTGTTTTTTCTTGAAGACGACGCCGCATTCTACAAGCAACAAAATTGTGGGAAACGATACAACTCTACGCTTAAACGCGTAGGCATGTTTTCGCTTCCTGCATCTGCAATAGCTTGCATCGTACCAAGCAGCCCACTTTCTCAAGATAGCGTTATCTCGAGAGTTTATAGCGACTATCGGCAAATCATTCAGAGGTCGTTTACGAGTACTTTACCCCTTAGTGCGGGGGACATCACGATGTTGGACTGAAGCCAGCCTTCTAGCTTTCACCTGCTGTATAGTAAAACGCTGCTACGACCCAGCATATCACGTATGCGTATTCGCGAGGTGGTGTTATTCAAAACAAGCGTATTTGCAAACCAGCGTAATGTATTGGTAGGGAGGCACTGACCCCGCGCAGTGCACCGTTGCTACCAGCGAAAAGCGAAGAATGTTTACGCAGTGATAACAGCTCGAGCAGTTGAACCGTTTCACAATTGTGTGCAGTCGTCACGCATTGGGTGCTGTTGAGTGAACTAGATCGAATGAGCTCGCAGGTTGTGGTTGTTCGAGGCTCTCAGACACGGATAAGCGAGACAAGGACAAGAAGCATTTATCGAATAGAAACAAAAATCAGCTACACTCTGATTGACCACGGAGGACGAGGAGGAAGAAAGTTGAAGCGGAAAGACAGGGAGGTTAGCCATTTCTTAGACCGGCTGGCTACCCTGTGTCGGGGAAAGGGGTGACGGGATTAAAAGATGTTAAAACGAAATGTGGCGAAGAAAGAGAGAGAGAGAAATTACAAAACAAAATTGCGACAGAGGAAAGGCAACATCAAAGAGTATAAGACACTATAGTCTGTCTCTGAGGCCAGTTGTCCGCTAAAAGCGCAGCAAAGCTTCCAAAGCCTTCTCAGCTGAGGATGGGCTCGGCCAATGACCCGAAATCCTATGTTCCGACAAAGGCCGATCATCCAGTCTACCCAGAGCTGCAGTCAGTTCTTGTCCTTGCGCGTTGAAATGGGTACACTCACACAGAAGGTGCGCGATGGTTTCTTCGCAGCTGAAGTAAGTGCATGTAGAAGAGCTGGCCATTCCAATGAGATAAGAGTATGCGTTCGTGAAGGCCACTCCAAGCCACAGGCGGCATAGAAGAGTCTCCTCAGCTCGAGATATCCTTGAGGGAAGACGAAGCTGCAGATCGGGATCCAAGTTATGCAGGCGCTCGTTTGGGAAGTCTGTTGAGTTCCACTGTACCAGTGTGAGGTCACGTGCAAGCGAACGATGTCTTGTAGCTGCGTCGGTTTTTGAGAACGGGATGACCGTGTATTGGGTACCGTCGTGTGCAGATCTAGCGGCCTCATCTGCGCGGTCAATGCCATATATACCGCAATGACCTGGTATTCACTCATGCACTATGCAGTGCTGTTTCTTGATTGCTTGGTGATGGAGAAGCCTTATTTCAGCTACTAACTGTTCATTAGGTCCATGGCCCAAGGGTGACATGAGACATTGAAGAGCTGCCTTCGAGTCCAAGAAGATAGACCAAGTTCTCGAAGGTTCTTCAACAATAAACTCCAGAGTGGCACGTATGGTGGCGAGTTCTGCAGCTGTCGACGACGTCAAGTGCGATGTCATAAATTTAATTGTGATGTGCCTCGCCAACACTCAAATATCAGTAAGGTCCTAAACCTACGCTTCTAAGCCTACACACATGATATTATCGGTGCGTCCCGAAGTCTAAGCTCGTCTGACGTCCCTCACATGACCCCTGGGTGTCGACGACACAAGTGTGGACCAGTAGGAACAAAACGTGTGGCACGAGCCTGTACAATAAAGCTTTGCGATGGCGCATGAGCACAAGAAAAACTGTTCGCCCTAAATCTCGTAGGCCATGTTGTGCCCGGCGCAGCACTGAGGCCACGCCTTCAGTTCCTGGTTCCCCTGGGCCCACCCGTACGTGGCACCTCGACCACAATCTCAGCCACTGGTTGTGCTGGACCCGTTCTGACGCGACAATACCATCTCACCAATGGAACGGGGTCAGCTGCACGTCCTGGCTGCTAGCTCGTTTACCACAGGAACAGCACCGCTAAACCCGGTCGGAAACACTCGATCATTCTCAGGACACGCCAAACTCGCCCTGGCTGGCCTGGTAACACCAACTCGGTCCATTTTGGTCTCTGAAGTCGAATGATCTGTGCTCTTGCCAGATGCCGCGTTCTCCAGCCCGTCGAAGTCCTCCAGCTCACGCGAGCCACATTCCTTTTCTTGCGCACCATCGTGTTTGGTTTTTTCCCACTTTGAAGTTACATTACCTGTTTTTATTCCACTCTTACCACAAGGGTCTAGAGCTGGCTGAGATACATGTGCTTATAGTACACATAGTACGTTTAGCAGTCAGTATTATTTTTTTCATTTCAAACACATTAGAGCCACGACTTTGTATGATTAGACCACCTGGGGTGAAGGTCTTTATAGTGGTTCGTCTAGATATCTCCAAATTTCTAAAATGCCTTTTCATTTCGTCGAAACATATCAAACGATCAAAGATTACTGAGATGCCCAAAAGAGCACGTTACGGTTTGTGCGCTGGTGGTATAATAAGGCGATAGCGTCAAAGAGCTTGTGTCGCAGAAAACCCGCGGCCAGCGTCGGCCTCGTTGGTTGTGGGCGAAAAATTGTCTGTGCGTCTGAGACCGAAAAATAGAGTTACCGAGATAGTCGCGGGAGGCCATCTGCGGTAATGAGGGAGATCAGTTACATTTGATATTCAGTAAGAAAAAAAAATCTGCAGTCATGATTTTATTGATAATGAAGGTAGTTAGCTTACAATACAAGTGGTCACGCTAGAGATAACAGATAAATACAAATATGTGGACGTATGGATAAGCAATGCGACTGAGTACATAAGGTAACATGAAATATACGTACCGACTAAACGTTAACAGGAATGCAGCGGTGATGAAAAGTAGGGCACTGTGGAATGATGATAGGTATGATGTTGTGAGAGGAATATGGAAAAAGGTTAGGGTTTCTGGTCTGACTTTTGGCAACGTGGTCTTGTGCATGAGATCAGAGGTTCAAGCAAGGTTCGAAATTAAGCAACGTGGAATAGGTAGGCTTTCTTTAGGAGCTCATGGGAATACACCAAATCAGGGAGTACAAGGTGATATGGGATGACATTTGATGGCAGACTCTGAAGCTAGCAGCAAGATAAAATTTGAGAAGCGATTCAGAGAAATGGGGGAGAAGCGTTGGGCTAGGAAGGTTTTCAGCTACTTGTACATTAGGAATTTCAATACAAAATGGAGGAAGTGAACCAGAATATTGACTGGTAAATGCTTAGAAAACAGCAGGGGGCCAAACCAAAAAGATTTATCAGTTAAAAAGAAGGTGAAGGAAGCTGAGGCTGATATGTGGAGAATTGGCATGATTAAGAAGTCCGCACTACAGATCTATCGAACATTTAAGCAGGGAATTGCGAAAGAAACGATCTATGATAATACTCGGGGTAGTTCTCTATTGGTTGAGGCCAGTACCGGAGTACTGCTAACCAGGACTTATCTGGCGTAATACGAAAAGGTAGACATGGTATGTGGTGCGTGTGCAGAGGAGGTGGAAACTGCCGAACCCCTGATAATGTTCTGTGAAGGGCTTCACCCTATAGTTCAGGATGATGGCGCACAGGTTTTCAAAGCACTGGGGTTTAGGGACAGCGAGGGCAAAATATACTTTAATTGGGTAGAAATAAATAGTAGGAGGTTATCTCATTGGTGGCTAAAATCAAGGTACAAGTGAAAATAAATAATTCACTGGAAAGTACCAGTTCTCAACTTCACTATTTAAAGAGAAAAAAATAAAGGTAGTTGTTGGTTCACCGGGTTAACTGGCGGAACTTGGGAGAGGCCTTTGTCCTGCAGTGGACGTAGTCAGGCTGATGATGATGATGATAATGATGGTTCACTAGGTATTACGGCTAAGTGGCGTTAGCTGCCACCTGGTCTAAAGGGTACAACTATATCAATCCACCCATCCATGCACGCGATCACACTGAAGAAGCCGCGCACTCGAAGTATAAAAAAAAGTGCTCAAGGTTACGAGGCGCGGTAGTTTGTTTGCCCTGCCCTGCTTAGCTTCCAGCGCTTTCATCGGGACCAGAGAAGAGATGATGCAATGGCAGCATGCGTCAAACCTTACTAACTCCATTCGCACGGGACGGATTCTTGAAATTTTTGCGGCGTTTTATTCGTGAGACAATAAGCTCATCTAGTAAATTTGTTCTATGGCTACTTGAAAAAGCGTTTCAGGGCACCTTTAACGCATCTTATTCGACAGGTGTCACGACGAAAATGGGCCCATTCGGCGATAATAGCGCACGCAGGTCCAATCGTGTTTGTGCGTGTTTGTGTGCGTGCGTGTGTATGTAACAAAGCATGTGAATAAGTAGGCACTTAGCGGTCAAAGGGTGCACTAGGGGCCGGATTTCGCTATCGCATTCAACTCTTAAAGGTAAAGCTAAAGGGTCCTTAAATTCTTATTCACGTTAGTACTGCTCATTGGAAGATCATGGAAGCGCAGAGTGCAGCAGCGTCTGCGTTCTGAAAACCATTTATAAGTTAGTGGACGCGCAGCGGGGCTACACGATGATTCGCGCCCTTTCTCTTCATAGGGAGAGGGCGCGGCGCTGCGTCAAGAAAGCGATGTGCTGACGCGCTGTAAGGGATGCGTGTGGTCAGGCCTTAAGGGTGGTTACGCACACAGGATTGGGCTCGGCCATAAGCTGCTTGGCATCTAAAATGTTGTAATGTCCCTTTCCGATCCGTAACACTTAAATAGTTGTGACACGCTAAAGAAGTTTGCTATAGGTATTGCTACACAATATTACAGAGCAGCATGCCTAGGTCGCGCGGTATACTCTCACTTTTAATGACGTGCGCACTCTAAAACGCTGTGCCGAATAAAGAAGTAAAAAAAGGAAGAAGGGCCAAATGATGCCACACACTAAAACTTGCAATGTCCCACTTTTTTTTTATGTCGACTGCCATAAGTAGATATTTCATAGCATTTTCGAACGTGGCATTACGCAGCGCGAACTGTAATAATGAGATTTCAAAGATGAATCTAGATTCCTGTAACTTTAAGAGCCATACTTATAGCGAATGTTGTCTAATATACGCGATAAAGGTGCATTTAACCTATGATGAGGTCTTTAGCGTCTTTGAGCCCTACACACCCTAAGGTCTATGTTACCAGGAGTAGCTATGTGTGTTGCGTAGGTTCAGAATATCCATGATTCAACGGACATAGGTCTGCAATCTAACTCATGAGTCGAGTCACCAGATTCAGCAGACTCAGATCAGGCAGGCAGCTTGAACTTGAGTGAGTGCACGTTTGCAAAGTTTGGTGGGTCTTAGTCAAAGTAAGCCTTCAGCGCAAGGTATGTTCCTTGAGTGAGTATGAGCGATCTACACCTATTACTGCCCCCCCCCCCCCCCTACGGGCCTATATATTGCCACCAGCACGTAGTGGGTCGACAGCAGGAGCGGCTCTCAATCTGGAGGAAAAAGATGATCGCGTGCTTTCTTCTCTGCTCGAGAGCCAGCCACGACTGACGCATCGTCCTAGAGCTAGCTACCTGGTCGTTCAATAAATCCCCCAGTACTTGTGACTCATCGTGACAATATACTCATATTCAGCATTGATTTGAGCATTATATGGGCCAACGTTTCTGCTCAAGTTCATTCAAGCGTATCTTAAGGCATTAACCTTCATTGGCCATTTTAATATTATTGATCAGAGGTGCAGGTGGGAGGGAGGAAGTGTGAACTACCCCCGCAATTTATTCCACGCAAAGTTCTCTATAAAATATCTCGTGTGAGTTGAGTCAAGTATTTTACGTATACGATCACAAGACCCATATGTGAGCAGCAATTATGGGAGATGTTCACGGTTATGAGCACTGACATCAAGATCGTTAAATCCAATTATACTTTAGCGAACTCATATTGAACTTTGCGCTATATAATGTCGGGCACTGCCAGAGCATGTGAGCTAATGTGCAGTTTTGTGCCTCCAAGCCATAATTTTGAGACTAAGTGAGTGCGGCTGAGTAATACATTGGTGAGATAAATTCCGAGTGAGTTCATTTGAGGGAAATTTTGATGAGTTTGTGCCTGGCTGAGCCCTCACGACTTAATGAGCTCCTTTTTCTTCGCCAAGCTATGCCTATAGATGGCCTCATAAACTTGCCTCTAGGTCAACAATACAAGCGTATTTAAAGCTCCACATAGAGAAACCCAGTTCTACGAGGGTCCTGCTCTCCCGAACAGATCGCATTACTCGTTCCGACGTGCCAGTGGCCCACAACGCGCGTAAGCGTGTTCCGAAGGTCTACAGTAAAGTTAATCGGTTCATCCATCCATCCCTGCGAGTATCCACAGGGTTTAATGATGCCATCAACCTGATTTCACAAAACCTTCACACCCAAGCGGAATTTTACAAAGCTCTCCATGTAAATTATCTCAAGAAGGGATGATTGCTATTTTAATTTTGACTGACAGGTTTTTTATTCGAACATATGTTCTAACGCTGCCGCCTCGAAACATATATATGTTCATTTGTCCTGGTGGCAAAATATTTGGACGACGCTGCCGACCATGCCCGCGTAGACTCAGTGGTCGGTATACCGCTGAGTCGTAGATCCCGAGCCTCCTGTAGTGACTCTTAGCCAGCTTATACACGCCGTCGATCTCCTGAAGCTATTCGCTGGGGCAAATGAAGGAACTGAGGACGCATCAAAAGCACCGGTGAAGCACGAGTAGCATTCGGCCTTATTGCAGGTGAAGCTCACGCAGGCGCAGTTTACGAGCGAATACATAAGGTCTTTATTGTATCAAGCCACACCACTCTTTTTGTGTTGCTTTTTTTTTGTCCCACGTTGCCTATTTGCCTTTATTGTTTTATGTCATAAAGTGTGTTGCAGTGTGGCACAACTGATGTATTGCACTGCAACGCTCTAGAATGCGAGCTCGATTTCTACTCCAGGAGACTGCCTTTAGATAGATGCGAAACACAGAAACCTTTGTCTTCGAATATAGATTCATTTAAACTTTGAATGAGTCAGGTATAGTCAAAATATTTGTCTCATCTCCTCCCTCTCTCCCCCTTATGACGCACTTCTTAATGAGGCCGAGTGAAGCACGTCCGCTTTAGTGCATGCATGTTTGCAGACTCCAGCCTATCCGGCGCTGACCGCGTTCGTTCCACAATGATGTCGAGTTATCGCGTCGTTCGCGCTGTTTTAACTATACTAACATTCCGAAAAATGTCGTGAAAGTCCCCACATTACATGGCTTGGTCTGCACCAAACGACAGACTTTAGCTTCAACATGTCACACACGCATATGTTCAGAGGACAACACTTATTTGCACAGTTCAGCAAACGAAAGCGGAGCTCAGTCGGACTCACTTAAGAATTATATC
Source organism: Rhipicephalus microplus (assembly GCF_043290135.1). NCBI lineage: Eukaryota > Metazoa > Arthropoda > Arachnida > Ixodida > Ixodidae > Rhipicephalus > Rhipicephalus microplus. The sequence goes on along the minus strand of NC_134702.1, from coordinate 135,275,664 downwards.
TTGAACTTTGGACTCACTCAGACTCAGACTCACCAAAATTTTCTTCAGCCGAACTCACTAGGACTCGCACTCACCAGAATATAACTCATCCGGACCCAGTCACCACTCACAGCTTGATCTTAGCTCTAGTGAGTCCGACTAAGTTAGTCGACTTGTGCTTATTTCTTACAATATATTTACGTGATGTCCTTTCACTTCCAGGAAAATGGAATCGCCGACATTCACCTACTTCCCCGGCCGTGCCGGTGAGGCCAAAAAGGGACTGCAGGAGAGTTCGCTCGAGTTGCTGGCCAGCATCCCGGAGGAGTCTTCCCTTTCGCCATCGTCCGGTAACCTGCATCGCTCCTTGCGCGGGCCGCTGCTGTGCGCCCTTGTCTCTCTACTGCTCTCGGCTACCGTGCTGGCCAGCTGCGCTGTGCTGGCATACGTCGAGTTGTTCTACCGCTGGTCATTTCCGCTGCGTGTCGACTGCGACCTGGACCCAACCAGAGAAGGACTGGCTGACTATGGCCGATGCTTGCGCAGAGGGTAGGACTTTCCTGTCATTCGAACATTAGTGAAAAAAGGGAGAGGTTTTCTTCCTTTATTTTTGTGAATGACAAACGCCGGTATAAACACGAAAAAGATTTTAGCACTGAGAAAAGAAATCACGCCTTCTCAAGAGACAAAAACACGACGCGTCTTTGGCATGAAAGTACATCCGTTCGAAATCCTCTGATGTGTACAGTCCTCCCAATCCACTTTACAACTTCCACTGGAGAGGTCTTTTGCGCGTAATTCACCCAAGCCATCGCAGAGAGTGTTATTGTGCTACAATTTCTCGGCACCACTGCTACGACTCATTCGTGTTGGTCAAATATGGTCTTTTCTTTTTGCAAGAAAAGGCTTCGAGCGCACTAGTTAAGACATTCGCCTTCCAAGTGTCAGGGCCCCTGCCGTTCCAGGCCAAGCACTGAAGCGACAACGTATTTTCTTTCTTTCGTTCATTTAAATTTCTTAGCGGCGATTGTTTTATAGGACCTACGGACAATTTCTCCTAGAGTGAACATAGAAATGCTTACGCTTTCCAAACAGCTTCTAAGAGTGTTTATAGCAGTGTCGCCATATGATACCAAGAAAATCAGTGAATACTCATCACAAAAAAAGAAGCCCAGACGAAACCGGCCCATAATTAAATTTCACATTCTTGAAAATTTTTTAATTATGAAGAAAATAGTCACTCAAATGCAAAAGAGAATTTAAACAATCACCTAATTGTTTTACAACGTGCGTATTTTCAAGTGTGAACGAAAGCACACAACTACTTTTCAGCAGTGTGTCCCCATATGGTTGAAGGCATGTTTGCCCACGCATGATTAAGCTTACTTGTTGATTCGCCCAACGTGTGTTTGGCTTTACGCTCAACCATATAGGCGTACTCTCAAAAGATGGGTACAGAAGCAAGCAGGCACTAAATCTGCTCCTTACAATGACTCAGTAGGATGGGGTGGAGTGCTGTGACGAACTGTCGTTGCCCCCTTGATGAGGAACACTGCATACGCTTATACAATCAACTACTAATTCACCGACAAACATGCTATTTGACGAACCTAATGATCACTAAAATTACTTTGTTTCCTAAAAAAAGCACATAAGCTCCCCCTCTACACACAAAAAAGGACAAAATTGGCTCAATGGAAACAAAAGGCCCGATTCGCTTATCATTAACGGAATAGGCATTTCTGGTCCACGTGCCTCTTCCGTGTAATAAGGAGTGAAATGTTGTGTTACTGTCTCGTGTTTATGTAACAAAAATAATGAGCAATCGCGCAAATCAGCATACTTCTGACAGGATGTAACTTTGTCCACTGCAGAAGCAGATACTATAAAAAACATTTGTGTAATAACTTTAGCAAAATATGTGTCGTCATAATCAAGACATCTGTTTCACCTGCATCTCAGGTGCAAGTACGTCTCCACGGATAGCGCTCTGCCGATGTGTTTCTTCCCCGAGGACTACGGCTACGTCATGGTCAGCCAAGAACGTCATGCAAATGGCAGCGGATTTACGGCCCTGCTGAAGAGACCGGCCTTGCCGCCCTTGTTTGGCGGGGAATTCGAGGACGTGGTCGTTAACGTTTCATTTTTCACGCCTTCTAGGCTTCGCGTGCAAGTGAGTACACATAATGTTATGGGGGTCATTCTATGCTTCCTATACTAAAGAAAGATATAACAATAGTAGTAATAGTAGCAATAATAATAATAATAATAATAATAATAATAATTGCTTGGGTTTAAGTTCTCGAAACCATGATATGATTTTTAAGAGATGCTGTAGTGGAGGGCTCCGGAAATCTCGACCGCCTGGGTTTTTAAACATGCACCTAAATTTAGGAACACACGCAAGCCCATCACTAGGAATATTTTTCTATGTAAGTTGGGGTCGGGGGCATTTGTTAAAGTACTTGAAAAACCCATAGTTTCACCATCTGTTCTCGGTAAAACACCCTCTCTCCCACCATATGAATCAAGGTTGGGGGGTATTTAGGGCAGCCCCTTAACTACGTGTCTAGGAGAAACCATTCAGTTATTTAAAAAAAAGCGTTCATATTGAGAAGGTAGTGTGTTATCACTTTTGGGGGCGTATGTATCACGTGCGGAGTAAGAAGACATAATACAGGCGTCTGCGCACTATGGCATAAAGATCTGCAATTAAACGAACCCTGAAACCTTTATTGCAGCTGCGTGTTGGGAGTAAAATTTCCTTATTAGTGTGCTGCGGAGTGCAGCCACCCGAGCTTGCCGATATCATTGGAAATATACTTTGTCTTGCTTACCTTTTTTGTGTGCTAAGCATACCTGAATGCAATGATGCAGCCCCTTCATTTTTAACATTTTCAGATGGTACCTGATGGTCACAGCTACCATCCAATTGTGCTCGAAGAAGACAACTTACAACGCTGCAATGAAAATGATACTGGCTATGAACTATTACTAGGGGAGTCCGGACGGTTATTCGGTATTGCAGTGACGCGGAAAGAAAACGGTGCAGTAATGTAAGTATTTATGACGCCAAGGAGCGTATAAGGTTTTCAAAAAGTAGAAACGACATAAATTTCACTTTGCAAGCGATTCCTTTGCTGTGCAGTAATACTAAATGTCCTGTGATTAGCTTAACCACATGCAGATCTTGGGGTTTTTCCGGTCCTTTAATTCTGGTCATAATGTGAACACGTTCTCGAATGTGACACCATCGGTGCAAAAACTGCTGATCCGCCCTTGTGAGAGGCATGTCCCTTATGATCGCTCTGCAATCAGCGAGTCGCCGGGAGTTTTAATCCGTCCCGTAATAGTTTATTCTACGCTTTTCGAGCCGGAAATATGGAAATACAAGTAACCCGGAAATTTGGCTGGGCAGTGAGTTATGAAACCAAGCTTTATTTTTATAACAAAATATTTTACTATTACAGATGCAGAACCAGCCGAATTGTTTCTAAACACTTGTGTTAACAGACAAGTCAATTAATTAGACCCGTTTTATTACAAAAAACATCTCCGGTACTTTGCAGATTCGATACGAGGCTACCGGGTACAGTGCTATCAAAGCAGTTCCTCCAGGTCTCTACCCGACTTACAACAGCGAATATATTTGGCCTCGGCGGTCTTTCCCCGAAGGAAACGCTCAAGCAGGATATCAACTGGAAGACAGTAACGTTTTTCAACAAACGAATTAATGGCAGACCGGTAGGTTATAAGTTCCCCATATTCGCTTGTCATATTTTTTATATATAAGGAATATTTTGGATAGCATATTTAGGGTTTAATTGCTGAACCTACAATGAAATACAAGTGATTACAACTCAATTAGCGCCTGAAGTATCCTACGCCTTGAAAGGTGTAACTATTGTTGTAAAAGGCGGCCTCGTTATCAGATGCGTGTTCAACTTACTGACTTATTAGGTTGACGCAATAGTGGACCCTCTTGTGTATATAATGTTTTTAGAGCGTGTTTCTATCTGTAAGTTCATTATTACGAAGATCATTTCAAGGACTATTATCACAACACCTGAAGCGCACCATTGTTGATATTTGAGGCTGCCTGGTGCCGCCATGGATGATAACGTAGACATGGTCGTGTGATTACTGGCTGATCGACATGCCACTCTAACTGGCCTATCAAGCTTCGTTCTTTCTGAAATTAACTTGCTTTGCTGTAATACTCACTACTTGGCAAGCTACACTCACTTATATACTAAGCGTATTCTCCTACGGATGATGTAGACTAATTACGAGGGATACACTCTATACACTTCTCACAATTACCATTTGGCACTAAACTGTGATGAGGTAGAGTGTCTTCTCCAACATTACAGGATTTGGTCCAAGAACATTTTTTTCTGAATGCCGAACGTAAGATATGTGGGGAATTGTATACTACTTGCTCTTCTCGTGTTTTCGCTCTTGGGTCCTGCATATGAGGCATTCTGCATGTCAGTGTTTTGTAATATACAATTCATCATTACAATCAATGTGTTGCAAGTTACTCACATACAATATGCCTATTTTATGAAAGTTCGCTATTTTATCTCATTGTTCTAAGGGTACTTGTTTTCAGTGCTAATCATACAATAGCTTTGATACATTTATTTTAATCTGTTATACAGCAGCCCTTCGCTCACATCAGGTCAGCATCCAGCTCTACGCTGTGCAGCCACCTCCTGCGCATTTAAATACTTATTTACAGGTCACCTACTCGAAAAAAGAACATTTAGTGTTAGGCAAAACACCCACACAGAGCGCAAGTCTAACATAATTTCGCTGAGGTGTGTATTCAGCTGCAACGTACTATGTGCGCGTAACTTCTGGGGCAGAAATGCCACCACTGACGAAACGGCTACCTCGACACGAAGCTCATGTCGTTTTTTCTCTCTCTCTGTTTGACAACGTTCATTTCCCCTCCAGAGTCATCCTCCTTTCAACGGCACTCGCTTTGCACCTTTCACCTTGCGTTTTTTATTCTTTGTCCACGACTCCCCTCCTTTTCCGTACGCTCCGAAATTCTGTAGCGTAACATGTTCCACGACCAAATCAATCCATTCAGACTGAATAGAAACAAGAGTGCTGACAGCACATAACCATCATAGGAGAAATAGCATTCATAAATTCCTCTTGATTCAACAGACAGTGACAAATACTAGCCTATATTATTCATAATAGAGCCAGCCCCAGGAAATGCTATGGTCAGCTGGCAGCATGCATGTGGGTGCGAGAGCTGACGACAAATGACTTCGCTTAAACTATCTCCTAAGCTGCACTCCCTGCGTGACCAGCTATTATTTTCAGGAAGAAATAATTATTCCGTGTTGCTGAATATGCGCCCAAGAAGCCAAGTGTCGTATCATATCTCTCCAAAGAAATACTGATTTAGTGTAGCCGCAATAAAGTACTGTTAAAGCGCTTGCCTAGGGCATCGTGGTTGGGAATACGTGCAAAAATAGAGTGATGCTGCTTAAGAAGACATGTTTTCTGTTTCTGGCTGTTTTGTATTTCAGAGTGATTATTTTGGTGTGCACCATTTTTACATGGTAGTGGAGGAGGACGGAAAAGCGAACGGCCTATTTCTGAGGAACGGAAACGCAATGGGTAAGACCAAGGCTGCTTGTGTAGCAATGTGTGTCTCACAGGCGCCATTTTGGATATATATATATATATATATATATATATATATATATATATATATATATATATATATATATATATATATATATATATATATATATATATATATATATATATATATATATATATATATATATATATATATATATATATATATATATATATATATATATATATATATATATGTATATTTATATATATATATATATATATATATATATATATATATATATATATATAATTAAGAATGAAGGAGCACACTTACGAAAATTTGATAATTGTTTACTCTACGTTTCGGCCGTGGCACGGCCTTCGTCAGGATTAACAGAAATACGAGTATGTGGCCGCTTTTATGGGCAGGCATGAACACGTCAGTACAAAACACGTGCGATCAGCATGTGAGTGTCACAAAAATTCTTTTAAACAGCCGTGACTACAATGACTGTAGTCACGGCTGTTTAAAAGAATTTTTGTGACACTCACATGCTGATCGCACGTGTTTTGTACTGACGTGTTCATGCCTGCCCATAAAAGCGGCCACATACTCGTATTTCTGTTAATCCTGACGAAGGCCGTGCCACGGCCGAAACGTAGAGTAAACAATTATCAAATTTTCGTAAGTGTGCTCCTTCATTCTTAATTATATATATATATATATATATATATATATATATATATATATATATATATATATATATATATATATATATATATATATATATATATATATATATATATATATATACATATATATAGCCTGCTTTGCTAAGGGCAAAACAAAAAAGAGTCTACCATTACGCACCAATTTCATGATATACACTGAATTAGAACTCAAACTTTATTAAAAGTGATCAGTTCATAATAGGATCGAGCTGTGAGGTCATTGACATCAAACCTGAGGTTTGGCTAATTTACCTACTGCCTATCACTCACATGTTTGCTCAGCGGGAATTTTGCAGCTTATGTAGGCGCCAGCACCAGTAATCTTTGCAGTAAACTCTATGGAAGCCCGCAGGATGCGGAACTTGGAGAGTGGACAACATTAAGTTTAGTCATGTAACTATAGTGATCATAGAAGACTTCATTCACTGCAAAGCTTTATTGAGGCAGATCCGTTCGGAAATACTTGTGAGCAGAAACTGTTCACGCGTCACGCTCGATGAGTCAATATCATATCGCAATATCTTGAAGCCATGGCCAGTGTGAAGCACAACTTCGGTCACCGCGCCTAGGAGCTTAGATTCTCCGGACAGTCCACAAATTCGACTCACACTACTCGTCGTAAAACACAGCCCTTAGGCACCAGTTGCTTGGTCTTTGTTGTTGTTGTTGTTGTTGTTGTTGTTGTTGTTGTTGTTGTTGTTGTTGTTGTTGTTGTTGTTGTTGTTGTTGTTGTCTTTTGCCGTAGTCGAGCGATCAAGTGCAGCGAAAGATGATTATGGCGTCTTTTCGGTAGCGCTCCTCCGCAAAAGAAGATCGGCCAAGAACCTGGGGGGAAAATACTTAGACTAATGACATATGAAACTACAAAATTTATCTAAAAATAAAACATAAAATAAATTTTCAAAACTAATGAGCAAGTGGTAAAACTACATGAGCTTTCTCACAGAAAAAAGATAGATTTCAAACCGAGAATAAGAATAGATAAAACTAGACTAACACGGTAATTCTTATCTTTTATTAAAGGGAAGTTGAAGCACTTTTCCAAGAAATTGACTTTGGAGCGTGTAGGGACACTTTCATCTCCGCTGAATTAGAAAATCAATGTGAGAGCTTTCAAAAGTGACGCCATGGCACTTTTTTGTGAAAAAAACAGTCACTGTGGCCATTCAGCTTCTTAAGACGCTGAGCGATAACGGTGACGTCATTCTCGGTATGCCACGTCACCTGCAACAGCAGCACTGCGGAACTGTTGCCTCTTCGATTACTTCCGGCAACGGCACGTCATGTTTGAGTCACGGCGGTCGTGGTTGAAGATAAGAAAGACCCCTTGCTCCGGGCCACTGGAAACGAAGATGACGCATGTTTCTACGCCCACACTTTCAGCGCACTCGCGGGGGTGGAGCAAGGCAAGCTTTCATTTCACCTGTTCTAAAGCTTCTGCTGTTACAACCACGAAAACAATTATGACATTGTCAACAGTAATGTCGGTCTTTACTAAACACAAAGTTTTATTGAATTCTAAAATCCCTTCAGCTTGCCTTTAATACCAAAGAGCGGACATCGCTGTTGCTTTAACCTGATGAAGTGCTGCCAAATGGTAAAACTATTGGAATATTTACAGGCAATGCTAACTTTAATCCAGAGGTTGAAATTATATATATATATATATATATATATATATATATATATATATATATATATATATATATATATATATATATATATGTGTGTGTGTGTGTGTGTGTGTGTGTGTGTGTGTGTGTGTGTGTGTGTGTGTGTGTGTGTGTGTGTGTGTGAGAGAATGATGACGGCAGAAAAGAATGACGTCTGCCACGGTGCTCTAGAGGTTATGGGGCTTGACTTCTGTCCAGGAGGTCATGGAAGTGAGTATAGACCGCAATGGTCGCGTTTCAGTCGAGGCGAAATGCTCGAGGCATGTGCACCTAGATTTAGGCACACAGTAAAAATAACAAGATGGTCTACATTTCTAGACCCTTCCACTGTGGCATAAATCTGTGACGAATGCTTTGGATACGCGAAATTCTAATTACTTACCGTCAGACATTGTTGTGCAAGGGTTGTCATGGGAGAGCCTAATTACGTGAACGCCAAAAAGGCCACTTGAATTGTTTTTTCACCGCACCTATTTAACTCCGCACCTAATAAACCTTGCTGAATTATGGAAACTAGAATATTCTTTGAATTTTCAGATGTTTTGCTGCAGCCAGAAAAAGTGATCACTTTTAGAACAACTGGAGGCCTGCTAGACTTCGACATTTTTCTTGGCGACAGTCCTGACGACGTTTTGCGCCAGTTCACAGAGGTGCGTTCTCGTTCGTTTTCATATCAAATGCTCCAAATGCTCATGCACAAAGGAACGCTGCGACTTTTGATCCGCATGGTCAATAAACGCTGCCTACTCACTTGTCGAAGCTCCTCACAACTCCCGAGCCAAACATTCTAGAACACCTCGTGGTCAGCCCGCCTTGGTGGAACAGTGGCTTGTGTGCTCAGATGCTGATACAAAGGTCGCGCGTTCAATTCCATCCGTTGTGGTTGCATTTTGATGGATTAAAGAAAATGGTAGTGGCCCGTGTACTTTGTGATGTCAGTGCATGTTAGAGAACACCGGATGCTCAAAATTTCCGGAGCCCTCCACTCCGGCATATCTCAATCATATCGTGGTTTTGGGACGCAAAACCCTGCGTATAAATATTACCTCGCGTTCTGAAATTTGCAAGTAATTCGAAAGTCTGCTAGAAACCACTCACTCTTCTCTTGGCAAATGATTCTGTGAATCCCAATTACTACGCCATAAATATATAGTCCACTGCCGTTGGCTGATGTCAGCATCGTCAGCTGCATAGTTTTCAGGGCCGCCGCAGCATGCCGCAACGTGTCTGCGCGTTCGGTCAGGATCACACTCAGAAAAGAAAGAAAGTGATAAGAAAAGAAGGTGTCAAGGTCATAACGCAAGCCGACGAATAGGCATGGTGTCTTACCTCCTTGTCATACAAGCCTACTCCTTCATTTCTATAGCTTCTAGCTTTCTTGTATGGGAGAAGAGATGAAACGCTTAAAGCTTGGAATTCCTGTAACTGCGCTCGTACTTGAGTATTCTAAATAAGAGTTTAAATAATATTGTTACAGTTCATTCGGGAAGCAATAAACTTCTTTAAGGGAGACATTTGATGACTACTAGCAAAAGTGTTGCAGTTGTCCGCAATTTTTCCCCGAAAACTGCTTTCCTTATGTTATCGTATTTGGGTATTTACTGCGATAAATATAGAAATACTGTGTGCTGTAGCCACGTACACTTAGCATTGATTCATCTTTGCTGATATCTGTTTGAAAGTAATCGAAAAGTATAGGTAAACGGCATATTATGTCCCGATGTCCCGATTTTCTAAAAGCCAATTTTTTGGTCTCTTTCATGCGAATTCTTTTCTTTCTCGGCCACTTAACCTATTCTCTATTTGCATTGCATCATTTTTTGGAATAGGTAAATATCACACATGCTCAGGGACACAGAAATATTTAAACGAACAATGCTGGAATATGTTATATGGAAAACCTACGCGAGCTTTTACTCGATTCGGGCTTTTTACGACGTGCCTCTGGCTGTCATACTGTAAAAGTCGTACTTATATCTGTTTTTCTTTTAATATACGACTTGCGGAGTGTTATCCAATGACCATTAAATCTAGTCTTGCTGCTGCTTCTTTCTAATCAGACTACGAATTTAAGCATCACGTCACGTATATTGGTGAATATGTTTCAGCTAGTTGGAAGACCAGCAATGCCTCCTCTTTGGGCACTGGGGCATCACGTCAGCGTAGCGGCTGACGTCGAGATTTCACAAGTGTGGCGCTTACTACAGATGTTAAATGAATCTGGAATTGAAGTGGTGAGTGCTGGTGCTACTCAATAGATGGTATTTTCTCCCCACTGTGGCGTACATAAGGGCAGTTCACTGAATTGTAGAAGTGCTAACACAACAACAGCTACCTATATCACTACTATACGCTACCCTCACAAGAAAACTTTGAAATAATCGGTTCCTCCTTGTTTAAATAACAAGACACTGATGACTATCAAATAGAGGCAATAGTAGGAGTGATGCATGTATAATAATGTAGGTGCAAGTTTAGAATTAATTAGCCTACTATCCAATGCAAACGAGTTTATTTTGCCTTCAAGTTGAGAGTAACAGAGACATTATAGCATGCGACCATGCATTACGCGCATAATGTGGCTGGTTTGCTAAAAGTATCCCACTGCGACATGTAGTGGGAGACAAGAAAGTGGGAGCCCGGCGTGTAAATGAGGAACACATGTGCGTATGAAGGTAATCGGAGCTGTGGCTCCTGTAAATACTTTCACTATATAGGAGAAAGAACACAAGCACACAATGAACAAATAACGAAGTTTAATAAATTATTTTAGTATACAAGATTTGAAGTTGCTACAACATATATGATAATACATTTCCAATTCTTACATTGACCTTGAAAAAGATTTGTCCACGCCTCCTGTCACTGAAAACCACGTCGAATGATTCATGTACACACCTTGGAAATTTAGACCAGCGTATGCGACTTTAGACACCGGGAAAAAATTTAAGCTTCAAGTTTAGTAATAAAAGTTGAATTCATGAATACCAATTATTGAACGTGTTATTATATCTCGCCTTTAGTGGTTGCATTCATCGCATCTAATGTATCAATTTCTTTCGATAGTGCATTTCAATTCGCATGTAGTTGAATATATTTGAAAGGGTTGTTATCACAATGAATTTTCCATTTCCCGGAGAGTAACCGATCTGCTTGCTTTTTTTGTCCACGGACGCTGTTGCGTTCGATTGAATTCTCTTCCTATCGCAATACTTCATCAAACAGTGATGTAGGCATGAATTGCTAGTGTAGAGACGAACATTACTTGCTCGATACAATAGCGTGGTGAGTAGGGCTACCTCGCTTCTACAACGTGCTACACTGGTTGGTGACATGATGATCAGTTTATTATGCTGGCTGACTGTAACAAGTGCACTGCACTTCTCTTGTTTGCGCTACTGCTTCTCTTGTTACGGCGCTTGAGAGCCCACATACACGACGTTCTCTTTCATTTTTCTTCAAGGCAGCTTTGCATATCAATAAAGGAATCGCAAACGGAAAACTTGCAACCAATGACTCTTTGATGGCTAAAGAAATGTTTAGGCTCCAACATGAGACGCAATACACTAATATAAGATATCTGCTCCGAGCCGTAAGTATGACACTGTTTTGACATGTAATAGGTGATAACAATGGGCATGGCAAATGAGTGTTCTCGTACGCTAACATGACAATAGTATAACAAAGGACATCAGTACAAAAAATAAATGATCAATAGTTTGATTTGTGCTCGTAACGGTTGAGAAATGACAAGAATGAGCGATGAGAGAGCAAGAGTACAGGAGATCATGGTCGTATAACGAAACGCTTATTTGTTTGCGAAGAAGGGTCAATAACGCATTATATTTTTATACAATCTTAAAGAGCATGGCGTTTGTTTAACGTACTCGAACTTTCATTTCTTACAGTTCGAAATCACGTTATTGCCTTTATAAAATACACTAAAAAGCAGCACTGACGCGTAGCATTGGCTTTTCTATTTTTCTAAGACATGGCCTATTTACCAATCTCATGATGTTTTTTTTAAAGAAAAATAAAAAGAATGCACGTAAATTTACCGGCTTGTTTGTAAATTTTGCACTTTAAAACAAAGCCGTAAAACGATGATAAGCTGTGATTCTGGTATACGAAGGCTTCAATGTGAGTCGCTATCGAATCTCGCCAAAAAGGAACGTCCTGACTGGAAGAAATTGTTGCGTCTCATCCCATGTTCTGAAACCAAAATCACCTGCAATCTAATCTCGTTGCCGCTTATTTCTTGCATATGGAACACGTTGAGTAATGTTATACCGTCATTTTCTCAGAAGCATGCAGCTTTCTCTCAGTCCTAAGTGATCAATTGCCATCATTGTTACTTTTGTAATATTGCAGGATCCTCTCATGCCCTCACCAGGGGTGCATATGATCCCACTAATAGAGAATGAAGGTGGGGAAAGCTCTACTGTAAGTGTACTCCTCTCAAATATTGTTCCCTTGGCTTCAAAATTATTGCCACATCAGTTGTTCTAGAGTGTAAATTTAAGCCCCTTGTTTTAACGTTAAATACTCTTTTTCTGCAATAAATTTTTACTGAAGATAGCCTTCTTTATTATTTATACTAATCTATCTATCTATCTATCTATCTATCTATCTATCTATCTATCTATCTATCTATCATCATCTATCTATCTACCTATCTATCTATCTGTCTATCTATCTTCTATCTATCTATCTATCTATCTATCTATCTATCTATCTATCTATCTATCTATCTATCTATCTATCTATCTATCTGCATCCAGGCCTGGCTGTCTGGGTTCACTCATACACCTTTAGTACAACACTCGGGGTACGTCCTAACCCAGCTATGTTGCCTGTACCTACATGCGGTAAAGCATTTAATTAGGCAGTAATATCTGATCTGTTTCCGGCTCTTGCTAATGTGAACATTTTTTTTTCATTTGTCTACGTCTGCCGTCACTCACTCTTCCACTTTCAGGATAATGCTTTCGTAGATTTCACGAATCCGGAAACGATGATGGCATGGACAAACAACCTGCGTTCTCTTTACGGGACTTTTGGATTCGACGGGCTGCTACTGGTAAGAGAAGTTGCAGTGCGTCGATAAAGCACAGCATTTTTTATTACGATGTTACAATAAATTTCGGCCTGCATTTAAAGAAAGCACACAAACATGTGATGCGGTGGTCAGTTGTATAGATAGTGTGAATACTTGTGTGATCTCCTTCTTTTTTTGCAGGACATGAACGAGCCAACTTATCCTCCAGAACTAAACCGGTCCAGTCCAATGTGCTCAAAGAACAAGTGGAACAATCCCCCTTATCACGTTGGTGCGTGGTTTTAATAAATCATCACTTGATGTTTCAATTCTGCCTCCTGTGAACAATTTTTATGTATGGATAATGAAACCTTGTTCAACACAGGGCAAATAGAGCAATGCATACGTTAACAAAAGTCACACCTGTTTACTTACTGACTAATTTGATTGCTCAGTCTAGCTATATTTGTGTGTAAACAACAGTGGTGCACTTGTTGAACTTGTTGTTTGCTCTTAACACAAGTCAGATAGGCCAAGATTCAATATAGAGTGAAGTCATTAGCATTTCTTTCTAATGCGCATCATTTCGCTTTCACATTGACAGCGTAACAAGCTCTGTACTTTCGTTCTATCCAAATTCAGTCCTCTCAGGCGCCAAGAACTTATTTCATCAGATCGGTTTAGAGTCATCCCTTTTCAAAGACTGGAATGCTTGAAAGTACCATTTGAAGTGAATGCACTGACCGCTGCAGGCTTTCAGCACTGGGGCCGAGGAATGTTCGAGAACAGCGTGTGCGGTGATGCCAACCAGTCTGCTGGCATCCACTATGACATGCACAACCTCTACGGGTACCATCATTCGAAGACGACTTGGCAGTAAGCCTATCACGACTCATGTGCTTTTTCGCAAATAGATCCTTGAGTGTGGCTACGTGTACAGCTTACGCCCTTTTGAACTAGACCAGACATACAGAGTGAGATGAAATGTTCCTGTTGCTTATACTCATAAGTACCAGCCAATGCAAGCTCTTGTTCAATATGCGAACTCGTGTGAACCTTTCGTCTGTGACCTCGCGTTATAGGTGCAAAAGCTTCATTACGCTGCCAATTACGCAGCCTGCAAACAAGCTATGAAGTTACTGTCAAGCTTTGTTGACTTTTCAATGAAGCTTTTGTAACTGTTGTTATGACTGATACAAGAAGAAGCCTTTCAGAAGAAGCCTATTCATTTAGGCGGCCCACTTGAACATTTTCTCACCATATGTTATTACAGTGTCACTTTTACTCCCGGTGCAAAACAAAGCTTACAAACTCCCTTTCGACTTTAGGGCTAAACCTCATAGGTTAACACTGGACGTGACAATGTAGCCACCGAAATGTGAACTAGCGATAGAACATCTCTATCAAATTATTCTGCGGCGTTGCACTGCAGAACTCGCAGGTCGTTACCACGAGTCAGTGATCACATTCTCTCAGCCGTAGTGATGAGTCAGACATGCTTGTGTCCAACAGTTGCGGTATGTGACAAACGAAATGCGCAACTAAGAAAAGGTGCAGGTGGCTACAGAGTGGCACTCGTATAATCACTAGTAGACAATCGTATGTGATACGAGATTGTACGGAGCAAGGAAATAGATGGTGTTTTCCTTGTTATTACTCTACTTTAATGGCATGCGACGGTCGCGCGAATTCTCTTGAACAATCGCTGTACGGAATGAATCATTGTGCCCCTAAGAAAGTTTTAGATATTCGCATATTCTTAAGGTCTACGTAAGCTAAATTATTAGCGGTTGTAATTTGAAGGGGGGATTCATTATTCAAGTCGCTAATTCTATTGTCATAAATAAAGTACAGTGTATGAGCTTTGCTTTCAAGTCTCAAGTTTATTTGAGTTATTAGTACAGAAAAAGGAACAGTATACAAAGTATATAGCAAAGTACAAGCATAATATGACTTGATTAGAGTTGTAGTGTTAAAGTAGTTACGTGCTCTGGTTAGAATCCTGACACCAAATGCTAGTTTTTTTGCGTTAATGAATACCATGATTCGAGTATTTTAGGTTGAGCAGATATGGGCTAGATTGCAATGTATGCTCGCTCAATGCCTACATGACAATACCAGCAAATCGGAGGCGAAAGAAATCAATCCGGTACCATATTTCTTCAGTATAGCTAAAAGTCACAAGCATATCATCGCAAAGGATATGAAATATTCGTTTAATTCTCTTCATATGTCGGCGTTGCACAGCGGCATTAGCTTAATATCGTCGGATCATTTCAAATAGATGTCTTTCGTAGGAGCTTGGTAAACCTGACGACGGGACGAGGAGGACAGAGACCCATGATTCTGAGCCGTGCGACATTCTCCGGTTCAGGATCCTTCGGTGGACATTGGTTTGAAGAGGAGGAATGCAGCTGGGAAGGTCTGCGAAGGACTATAGTCAAGGCTGTAAAGTTCTCCATGCTCGGAATGCCTTTGGTAATAGCAACTTTGGCCAAATCATTAATGGCCATTTCTGTTTTTACAACAAACGCCGTACATAACCGACAAAAATCAAGCTTTTGAGCCTTGTGCATTCGTATTGGCTCCACAACAGCAGCATTGTTCATGTTCTTTTTTTTTCTTTACGAAGGCTCTCTAACTAACGCATTGCGAAAAGAGAAAGAGAGAAATATGGTATGATGAAAGGCAGGGAGGCAAAGAGGAACTGTTAAAGAAACAATTAGCTACCCTGCACTGGGGAAAGGGTAAGGGGAGACTAAAAAGTAGCAAACAAAGGAATGAGAGAAGGAAGGATGCAGACATACCTACCAACCACTAACAAACACTTTACGTGCCCGAAGCAAAAACTAATATCGATACCTGTGATGCGGTTCCTTTTATACTGAAACTCATTATACGTCCCCTAACCCAATACGTAAGTAACTCATAATTTGTCGACTAAAAATACTTCGTTAATAGGACAAGCACAAAAAAAGCAAAATAATGCAGTTCTGAGTACTCTTCAATCATTGCATTTTATGCGACAATGTTCTCGCCTGTTGTTTCTCGTCCCTAGCGTCAACCGCTTAAACACTTCTAATTGCTGGGACTTAAAGGTCCAGAACAACCGTATCTTTATAAGGAACGCTTTACTGAAGATCTTCGAAAATTTCAACCACCTGGGATTTTTTAACGTGCACTTAAATCTAAGTACACTGGCCTCAAGCGTTTCCGCCTACATCAAAATTGTCGTCACCGTGGCAATCACTCAAATAAAATCACTGACGTAAAAATGAAGAGTAAAGTAGGGTGGAACAGAAAATACTGCATTCTAGGCGTGTCTTTACAAGGAAGACTTGATGCGAAGCATTTCGTACGCCTCCTTTGCAGATTTGTAGCGATGAAGTGAAACACTTTCTTTTCACTTATAGTTCAGGGAATATTTCATTGGATGAATCACCGCCTTTTAGGGGCTCAGGAAGGCGACCACTGTGTCATTTCGTTGAAACGTGTGTCGACCCCTGGCTTTTGTCGGAACTATACTCTTTTGGTGGCATCCAATATTCGCTTTTAAAATTAGCTGCTTTTAAATAAGTTCGCAATCATTGTAGGACTCCCCTATAATGCATTGTCTTACAGCGAAGCCCTACAGAATTATTTAGTATGCCTAGCATGCAGAGGCAGCAGCTGCCAGAAAAATTATTCCGATTCATACATTTCAATTCAGCGAACAACAAAGCATTGAAAATTAGTCCAGTAACTTTCTATCATAATACCTAATTTCGCACCGTCTCACCGCTACACTTTAGTATCCGCGCAAAAAGTCTTTCTTGCTTGAAAGATATGTTCAACAGTTGCTTACAATGGCTAAACGTGGTTTTAAACTATGGTAACTAGCCTTTTGTAAGTGAAGTACGTTTTAAAGCGTAATGTAGTCTCACACGCCGACATCTTTGCATACTTTATGAACGATTTATATGTACGCAGGTTGGCGGCTACTGCCACTGGTCTAATGAGTCAGAAGATGTCCGTTTAGCGTGGCATGAAGTGTCCGCGCTGCTTCCGCTGTCCATCCGAAGAATGGGGCTCGTGGAGAACCTGGAGGTAAAGAGACGTAAAAAATCATTTTCACTAACCAAAATGCGTAAATGAACAAATATCCACAGTCCTTAAATTTGAAAAGAGCTTAAGAAGACAAGTGTGGTGCTATTAATTTCGTTTAACTGCTCATACATTTTAGGTAATTGCGTATCTTCGTTGGTGAACGTGCAACATATGGAAACAGCTCACCCTTATCGTAAAAAGTAGCTTGAATAGTAGCGTGAAGTTTCGGATTTGACTCCATATCGAACAATATGCTTTTATGTTTAATTTTTCGCATGAATCTGAAGCTTTCGCCGAAAGAAACCGCCAAATACGCCATAGCAATGTCTGCAAATTGAGCTTTTTGACCCTATTGCATGATTATAATTAAGCATTGCGCCAGCGCTGTCTGAGTGAGCCTCATTACGGGTTGCTTCCTACTGAATGCACGAGTTGTATTTCCTAAAAGAGGGAGATGTATTTGCATTTATGCGTTGCGTAGATTTCCCAGTGTGTTTAATTTAGTCATGGCTGAACCAGGCACGCCACAACACATTACCAGTGGTGAGCCTTCAGAACGCATTCGATGCACACACCAACGACATCACTTGCTTTAGAATAAAGTGACGTGCATGTTCATTCCCTCCAGGAAGACGAGGTGGCGACAAGACTCTTAAATGCGTCAGCAGGTGTACTAGCTACCAGGAAGCGCTTGTTGCCGTACATGTACACCGTCTTCTACGAGGCTCACGTGATTGGTGGTGCCGTTCTGCGAGCACTATTTTATGAGTAAGTAGCCATGAGAGAAGAGAGAAAACGTCTTATTATTTAAAACAACGGAGCTGACGGTGCAGGGTAGTGCTTCCATTTTCTTTGCACTAAGCTCAGTGCCACGACGGATGTTGGGCAGTTCGAACAGCTTGCGCGAAATTAACACCCGAATGAGTGTTTAAGATAGATTCTCAATCTTGTACGTCATCTATTCATCTGTCTATCTTGCTGTTACTACTCTTACCCAGCAGTCTGTTATTCTACGCAGCATTCCACGAAAACTACTCCAACTCATCCTAGGCGCGATAGGTGTACAAAAGTGAAGATTGTAACCAAGCCCGTCAATTACATATAAATCCCCACTCTTTGAAACCTACACAGCGGCTCTTGTAACCGTTCACAGCTCGGATATACCAATATTTTAGCTCCGCTTTAGTATGAATTGGACAGTACACTTTGCCATGCTTGCAAGTAAAGTTACCTTTGCATTCACTGCCATTAATGTTTTCTGTCTCTCTATCAGTTTTCAACGTGTCACACATATCGTGACTTTTTTATTTGAAAAATAAAAAAGTCCCTCCCATTCGTTTGGAAATAAATGTCATGTGCGGCTAAACACGCAGCCGGTGCAGTTAGCATTGAGCTGAAGATTATCAGATGCTTTATTGCTTACCGCTGTGTTCTTTACATTGACAGGTATCCCACAGACCCTAACGCGATGACCATCAGCCATCAGTTTTTGTGGGGCTCTGCTTTACTCGTTTCTCCGAAAATACAAGAGGTACGTTCATGTTCGCATGGGTTTTTATGAGCAGAAGGTGCATCATGGCGACTGTTACAAAAAGATAAAGTTGGTGTGCGTTAGAAAATTTGGGTTTCAGGAATGCATTCTGTAATTTTGGGTCAACATTTATCCAAACAAATGCAGCGTTATAAAAGAGAAGTGCATGGAGGAAGAGAAAGCGCAACGTGAATGTGAATACCGCTGCTTTTCCACTCCTTTAGGTGCAACGTTGCCAGACTATGTACAAACTAACTGTAGCTGTAAGATCATAGCTATTGCGACACTATATCTGGCCTTTGACTTCTTTATTTACCCTCTGAATACAATCAGGTGAAATACATAACATTATAAACGCGCATACGAAGAAGGTGTGCAGTATTTCGAAGTAGATTTGGTGTTGTCCTTTCACGTTTAATGTCATGTGCAGTTAAGGAAAATATACGCAAGATTGCGTTAATGTGACACTTGTGATATGAAACACTGTAGTGACCACGTTGGACTCATCGTCACACGTATCACATTGAAATCCAGAGCAACTGGTTGTGCTTGAAATTTGATGTGAATTAATTCGCATCAAATGCGTGTTATCTTCGGTTGTACTGCGCCAGAGCATAATATAGTGGGAGTCATTTTTTCAATACGCAGAGAAACGTAATCACCAAGATCGCTCTAAGTTTCTTACGTCACAATACGGTGCTCTGTCTTCGAATATTTCAAGCACGTCATCGCTGAGAACAGAGTAAATATCTTTTAAAATGCCATTCGCTAGGAAATAAAGCAACTTCTGGCAGTGGCCAGTAGTTATTTTATAGACATGAGGAGATCGTGCATCCAGAAATGCCATATCTCTCCTCCACGGCGTGATAGCATGCAGCCTATATTAAGTGCGACAATTAAAACTAACGTTAAATATAAAAAAAATGTGGGCTCAGTTACAACCCTGCGAGGCAAATTTTGAATCGCGTGTAAGTTAAGAAAACAGTGTATCTCCCTTAGATTTCTTGCGTTCGTTTTCTTCATCTACTATTTGTTTTAAAAATATATAATAGGCACCAACTAACCCAACCTGTCCATTCGTCCTAACGAAATACGTGTCAATTTGGCGTGCTTTACCTAATGTTCGTTGCTTGTTTCATCCTCCATCAAATATAGAGGGTATGCCTATAGTCCTAGAATCTTAGCTACGCCAACTATACTCGTGAACTCTATGAGAGTATGGTCAGTGGCTGTCTAGGATATCTATGGAAGCAGCTTGACAGATTCGTTTCAATTCCACAGCCTTCATATCAAACATCTTTGGTGCTTACCGGTGATCAAGCAGAATTAGGCTTCTAGAAAGCAGTGATTTGCTTATAACACCGAAGCTGGCCCATCTTGCCTTGCTAGCTCCCACTGAAAAAGAAAACCTGGCTTTTAGTTTTGAAATTTTTCTCATCTTCTTGTCTGTCCATTTTTCCGAACTGTTTCTTCCTTCTTTAGTCCCTCTTCATTTTCACATATTTATTCTGTCCACTCGAAAGGGTGGGCCGCCATTGTGGCCTCCTCAGTGACATCTGTCAGCCTGATTTCTTTCCGTTTTCTTTGTGTCAATTTATGCTCGCGCGTGCATACTTAACATTCTTTTCATTCTAACTGTTCTGGTTTCAATATTTGTTTTTTCAAATAAGGACAGTACCCATCTGCAGGACGCACCCGGAATGGAGGGCTACTTCCCAGCAGGCCAGTGGTGCGACTTCTATGCGGTAAATGCACTCTAGTATAGTGTAATTGCGCAGCAGTTATATAAACGTTGTTAGTCGAGAAACAGCCCCTTCAGACTATCATACTAACAAATAAGATGCGGGAAAAAACGAAGTAACAACAACTAAACACTACACGTATAAAGAAGCTATCGTTGCCGTTCTTCACTTAGTATTTGCTCTGCAGTTTGCATTTCCGCTAGAGAGAAACAATTTCAATCTGAACTGCAACAAGCTTATGAATTCTTCCGGTGCCTCAAACAAAAATTAGAACAGTACCCTGTGTCAGGAAAGAAGGCTAGTAAGCGCAACATAACGTTCCCAGCTCAAGTTCTTGTCGAGAATGGACTGATTTTAATATAAGCCGGATTTATACTATTTCAACTAAAATAAGATGATTCTTTGAAAATCTGGTTTATCTTACATGATAAACCAGATTTGCATGATAAACATGATAATGCATGATAAAAAGCGGCTGCCACAGTTTTGCAAAAAAGAAGTGAATGAGTGCAGCATTTCTTACTTTACACAAAAACGACCTTCAGGAGTCCATTTCATTTTCAAGAAGACATGCTGCATTTAAAGTTCAGAGATTTGCTAACGAAGACGTAAAATCGTTGTCGAACACACTAAATTTGAGGCACACACAACTGCACTGACTGCATTTGGCTCGTCGACTTCCACCTTCATCCGCTTTCACCAAATATTTTGCTATCAGAATTGGCATGAAAGACCGTGCTGCACGCAATCACTGCAGCAGCGATAAAACGATTTACCATATTCGTTGTTTCCAGCCTTGCTACAGCGCGCAAATGCTGCCGCCAGCAGCGGTGGTGGCCCGCGTTGACGGCAGGCCCCTGTCGGAACTGTCAGTGCTAGAATGCCGACTCGAGCTATCTTCGCACCGGAAGTCAATCACGGCCTTACTGAACTTTCTGCGTGACTGTGGTCTAATTAATAGATCATAGTTTTCTCGCTCTGAATCTTCATTTCATTTTTTATCGCGTGGTTGCTTTTCCTTGCGCTATACTTTCTATCTTTCCTGTCCCTCTACCCTTGGAGTATGGTAGAAAACAAGATGCTACCTCTCTGGTTGACTTTCATGCCTTTCTCTCATTTTGTTATCTCTTTCTATCTCTGTTGCTCTACGGTTCAGGGAACTATTTTCAGTTACTAAAATTAATAATCTTGGTTTTGTGAAAGCGCGTGTTGCAAAGTATCTTCAATCGACTTGATGAAAACTGCACCTCCTTTTTTCCAGCCTTCCGGTCAGTCTAGTAATATGTTCGCTCTTTTTTGCTTTTGAAAGCACTAACTGGCCAAGAACAAAAGAAAGTAACAAAGTGCGTTACTTTCCAACTTTTGAAAGTTTTTTTTTTTTTTGCATCGGATTTTATTTGCGAACACACATACACGGGCCTTAAGCAAATGAATATCCTTTATTGGTACTCTACAAGAAGCAGCGCTAGACTTTCGAACGAAACGTGTCTATGTGCACGATTTTATTCCCAGCCCTATGGACATAAAAACCTCATAGGTACCGAGCCGGCTTTCTAAGCCAGTCCGCTGAATGTTCTTTTTAATTACAGGGCGAATCAATCAATCTAAAGCGTGGAGGAGACATAACACTCAACTCCGAGAACGTCGCCTTGCACGTCAGGGGTGGTTTCATAATTCCTTTGCTTCGCCCGGTTGACAACCGCAACAGGTGAGTGTTGAAAGGCCTATTTGTTTTGTATAGAAAACAGGCCCTTAATCTCGCGTTATCACTGCACCACACCAATTTACGGGCTCTTCTTTGCAAAACTGTGTGTTCAAAGGGCACTTTTTTTTTAAAGTACACGCTTAAACATGTATGCGGAAGTAATGACATGTCTGAAAAATTACAGCCCTGTTGCTTTTTCCTGCGTTCAGAGAATGCATGAGCAGGCAGTGCGATCGAACAACGTGTCGACCACTACAAATTGTATGATACTGATGTAGCGAGTTCCATTCCACCAGCGACATCTCAAGGGGGAGAGGGGGTCTCAGGCTGTTTTAGTCAAATATTTCAAAAAATAACATGTGTATTGAATTTCGGCGCTGCTATATGCCAAGCCTCCCTTCTCGCGCACACTAATACTAAGAAATCTCTATTGCAGTTCTGTGAAGGAACTGGAACTGTTCATCTCTCCTGACGAGAACGGAGATGCATCGGGTTTCCTCTTCTGGGACGACGGCATCACATACCGTACGCAACATCTTTTGAGCTGTGCCATGTTTTTGAAATTTATTTTAGAACAACTCACGCATGTGACCCACTTTTATTCTTGCCATACAGCTTCAGTAGTGCGTACTGAGATACGCGCAAGCATGAATAAATGAACAATTGTATGGTGTGTCACCATTTCTGCCCATGCAATTTATCCTGTTATCTTTTTTTGTTGTTGTTGTTGTCCTTTAGATGCAGACATGACCAAGGCACCCGCCACGCTCCTCAACTTCACTTTGTTCAAGGTAATAAGTTCTCTGGAATGAAATGTAACTACAGGTGTTTGTACTTGTTTAAACGGAGCTTGCTTAGTTCATTGAATCAGTGCTAACATATAAGTTTATTTTTTAGCAGGAAAGAGGGTAGAAAAAATGTTACTCAAGGAAGGACAGCGCTACCTACTGGTTGTCTACTGAAAGGCAATGTTTGCTTGATGCTGAAATAAAAAGATCCTAGCCAAGTACTTGATAGTCTAAAAATATTTACTGGTATTGGTATGTGGTTGGAAAGATGTCCATGCAAGTTAACCAGACAGCCGGAATAAATGGCGAAACGCCATTTATTCCGTGCATTATCAAGCCAACAAAAGGGAATGAATGACTATGAATACTTATGGTCCCTCCATATCACTCTACTGACCTTGCTTAGTTCTAGAATGGCTTTGCAATATGTCATTGGAAACAGAGCAGTCACAATAGTTTTGTGTGTCTGAAAACTTCAATGAATAGATTGGGATCGCTCAACGTGTAGTCACGTTGCATTAAATATTTCGCTGAGAAAGCGAAACCCCCTTTCATTGTACGATCTATGTGGGACGCGTGTTTAAGTGAAAGCTAGTGTAAATGTGTGAGTGTTTCTAGAGATTTTCAAGTGGCACCAGATTATTTATATATATATATGGTCGCATTCAAACATTTAGCATTGTCAAAGTTGTTACTGCAATTCAAACTATTAAAGTTTGTGGTTTACGTAATTTAAAGCACCAAGGCGATGCAGGCTATGAGAGGTACCGTAGTGGAAGGCTCCGGATGGTTTCGACTGGCTGGAACAATTCAATTTGTGGTGAAACTGTGCAGTATGCATGGCCGCCAAGCATTCTGCCGCTTTAAGAATGCGATCACCACGGCAGGAGTGCTAGTGTAAGTGGTTTCCGTAAATTTTATCCACTGTAACTGTGTCGACATTAGCGTAGCATTTTGGCGGAGAATCGGCACATCGAGTCTGTCAGGTTTCTGATGTCACGTGTGAATGAAACAGAGGGGCATGCATACATACCGTTGCAAAAAAAAATTATTCGACATCGACACTCCTATGAAATAGTCGGCTTCGGTAGTTTAGTGGTCACGATGCTACACTGCTGACGCGAAGCACGTCCTTTCATTCCGGTTGTGGCAGTCGCATTTCAATGGAGTCGAAATGCTAAGGACCCGTACACTGTGCGATGTCAGAGCTTGTGAAAGGGCAGACTTTTGGTTCGAAATTTCTGAGCGCTCCACTTCGGCACGGTTCATAATATTATTGTGGTATTGGCTCGCAAAGACCCTGGAAATATTATTTTTATTTATATAAGTTACCACGTTTACATCATGGTAGTCTTCCAAAAAATTCTGCAACAACACTTTGTTAACTGTGCTGCGAAAAAAAAGTACTCGTGCGATTTGCAGTATCATGTAAAACGATGCGTCAACATTGCCTCGCTCCTGAACGATTACAAAGATCTCCGCCGTATACTCTTGTGATTACCCAAGACACGCTGCAGGGAGGCGACAATCAGAAAAAAACAACTGCCATGCATCAGGACTGTAGTTACCTGTCTTATATTTTGAACTGCCCCTGCAATACGCTGTTGAAACAGTGCAGTCATCAACATTCTGCGCGCTTGAACATTTCATTAAACTAATGTATATTAATAAACATGAATTCGACCTGCATTAAACAATATTGTGGAGAAAGCAAAATATGCTTTTTATGTTTTTATTCATGTTCACTTGCTGTCTTTAGTTTTTAGATAACCTTAGAGTGTACGGCACGAATAATTAACATGCGCATATTTTTCGGTACTCTGTGTGAATCAGAGGTGGCGCCGAGGAGTGCACACGCATTCACATCGGCTCCATCAACCATCGTGCCTAGCAGCGGTTAAAATCATGTGACTACCAGTGAAACTACGATAATTGTGCAGGAAGACGTCAGGTACACACTGACACCACCTTTTTGGACAAGCGATCCCGGTTTCCTCTGAGAAGTGAAGACCTTCGGCAGAGCGTGCCAACCCGTCACGCTAAGCCTCGCGGCAAAGCGGAACGCGGAGTCCTGGCAGCCAGCTGTCGGCCCACGCGACGCGCTGCACCTACCCGAACCCCAACGGACAACGACCCGGAACTGGCCCAGGTACTTATGGACACGGATGACCAAGACATCGAAACCCAAGTGATCTCTGCGGTGGACGCGAACGAATATTTCCCTTCACCTGACGAGGTGCTACAAGGGGAATTTACTAGCGACGCCGAGAACGATGAAAAAGGCTCTGCGGAGGAACGCGACGACGAAGCCAAGAATGGCCAGTGGCAGGTAGCAATGTCATTGCGACACCGAAAACGCATCAGGAAACAAGAACGTGCAGCCAGTGATGACAGCGTTGCTCGAGGCGTAACTGAGAGCAACAACTCCGGCGCTAGAACGCTTGCAGAAGAGTGACGCGGAAGAGCATCTGAAAGGGGCCGACGACGAACACGCGCGGCGCCGCTGCCCGAAAACGATATGAAGGTTACCATGCGGCCCCGACCAGGGTTAGTTGTGAAGGAACTAAAAAGCGTACCAGGTTACGTGAGCGATAGAACATGTGAGCGGTGACCCGAAGGCCTGTAAAAGCCACAAATTTCTGCTTCGCTTTGCAACGGATCAAACATATTTATTGCAGGCACTCCCTACGAGGATGTAGCGGAAAAGATCTTGAAGATAAAGACACTGGAGCTCAATGGCACCAGCTATCCCGTAAACACCTACATATCCACTCCTGCTGGATACTTGAAAGGAGTCGTACACGGATTAGAACGCGAAACGCCAGAACCTGAACTCCTGGGCCGTCTCCGAGTGTGCACTCAAGGAGTGACAATTGTTCAAGCCCGCATGCTCGAACAGTCCCAAACTGCAGTGATCACGTTCGATGGACCAATACTGCCGCGCTTCGTGTATTATTACGGTGGTGAAATGCCGTGCGTGCCTTATCAACCCACACGGCAGTGCTGTAAACTCTGCAAGAGCCAGGGACACAGGACGGATGTTTGTCCCACACCAATGACAAAGGCGTGCAGCAACTGCCACCTAAGAGACCCACCTGAGGGCCACACTTGTAATCCGGAATGTGCCTTGTGCAGCGGACGCCATCCCACGGCGGCATCGGAGTGCACCAAAAAACTCAAACGCGTCCTTCAAAAGAGCCGGTCGCTGCTGTCGCACCAACACAGCACACCACAAACCACTGGCATCCTCAAGAGGCGCTGGTTCAGCACGGACCGCGAGGACACGGCACCGCCAGGCGGTGCCCGTTCCAGTTCCCGATTCGGGTCTCGATCTACATCCCGATCCAGGTCCTGCTCTCCAGACTGCTCCAACTCCAGGAATGGTGACCACAAGCCGGCCCAAGCAAAGCAACAACAGCACAAGGGCCAGAAGGCGCAGAAAAAGAAAGCGAAGAACCAGGTGAGCTGGGCAGCAAAATCCTCCCTACACCCACACCAAACACCACAACTCACACGCTTAGAATGCAAATTAGAGATAATGCGGGTGAGAATGGGTGACCTAGAACGTGAAAACAGGGAACTAAAAAAGCAACAAACGCAGCACCCGCGACAAAACTCTATACCCGCCCGGAGTGGCCAGAAATTGCAGATGCAACCGAATGCAGGAGGCGACTCAATAATTACGTCGTCAATGCTGAAAGAAACATTAAAGAAAGTTATACCGACAGTTATAGAGGAAGTAATGATAAAGGTAGATAGAAAGCTCGAGATTCTGAACAAGAAAATTCAGGCACAACACATCAAATTCCCGAAAGCCTTGCGAAAGAATTCCACAGGATTCAACATAAGAGAAAAAGCTGAGAAAATTTACAACAGGCCCGGATTGTCGGTCATGAATCAGGAGACGCATAATGGCTAAATATCTAACGCAGTGGTCAGAAAAGTGCGAAATATGGCAGTGGAACTGCCGTGGTTTCCGGTGGAAAAGAGGGCAACTGTTGCAGCTGGTGGCGTCGCAACAAAAGCCACCTGCTGGCATAGCAGTCCAGGAAGCCGGAACACAATCAAAATTACGAGGCTACGAAACTTATAGTACCGGGGACGCAGAGTTGAAAGTTGCTACATTAGTCGATAAATCAATTACAGCAATATGTCATCAGCCCATAGAAGAGGCGGATATCCCGCATATCATAATAGAAATAACCTACAAAGGGAGTCATGGCAAGAGCGCCTTCATACCTATTATCTATAGTCCCCCAAGACAAAAGAGAGCACCGTTCAACAAGCTCTTTCAAGAGATGGCATAACTGGCGAAAAGGAATCCATTAATCATAGTTGGGGACTTTAATGCCAGGCATGCAAGCTGGGGATATAAGATGCAAGACACCAAAGGCAAGAATATCGCAAGACGAATAGAGAAACTGGAAATGACGCTGTTAACGGACCCTGCGATACCAACGAGAATAGGCAACAGCGTATCTATGGACACAAGTCCAGACTTGACGATGGTACAAAACTGCCACAGCGTGGACTGGTACAACACCCTTGAAAACCTGGGCAGTGATCATTACGTACTAAGCACCACAATCCACACTGGCCGAATCCGCAAACACATCGGCACAGCTAAAATTACAGACTGGCATGCATATAGAAAATCGCTAAAAGCTCACGAGACTGCCATAGACGACTTGGACGAGTGGTGCAATGTAATTCAAAATGAAAAGCAAATACACAACAAAACTGTCGCCAGAACAGATGGCACCACTGAAGTAGACGCTCACCTTCTCCACCTGTGGGAAGCAAGAAGAAACCTCACTAAAAGATGGAAAAGGCAAAAGCGAAATAAGAAACTCAAAGGGAAAATTAAAGAAATAACGCAACAAGCCGAACAATGTGCTAATCAACTTGTGACAGCCAACTGGGAACAATTCTGCGTTTCACTAAAACCTTAGGAACAGAAAAGTAATGGGATATCCTCAGAGCCATGATTGACCCTCTGAAAACTAAACGCGAAGGACAAAAATCTCCAGAAAGATTATTGCACACGTATCCAGGCACACAAGATGACCTCCTTGAAGACATCTATATTAAGTGTTTTGGCGCACGAGACATCACAGCCCCTTACCAGGCTAAATACACTGGGCTCCCAAACTCGGATCTGGATGCACTTTTCACGCATGTCGAGGTCAGAGCGGTAATCGTCAGCGTGAAACGCAACACAGCGCCTGGGGCGGATCAAATAACCAATGCCATGATTCACAACATGAATCACGAAGCCATAATAGCGCTTCTAAACTTCATTAACAAACACTGGGTAAATGGCACTATACCTCAGCAATGGAAGCATGCTGTAATAATTATGATACCTGAACCAGGAAAGAAATTGGCAATAGAAAACGTCAGGCCAATCTCTCTTACCTCGTGCTTAGGCAAAGTGTTTGAGAGATTTATACCTCAGCAATGGAAGCATGCTGTAATAATTATGATACCCAAACCAGGAAAGAAATGGGCAATAGAAAACCTCAGGCCAATCTCTCTTACCTCGTGCTTAGGCAAAGTGTTTGAGAGATTAATAAATACCAGACGTCAACGGCACCTTGAACAAAATGCATTGTTGCCAAACACCATGTTTGGTTTCCGCTCGAACCTTTCGACACAGGACATCCTCCTGCTTTTAAAGGAGGAAGTACTAACAAATGTTCCAAAAGCAGGAGAAAACATTGGCCATAGACATAAAAGGCGCTTTCGACAACGTAAGCCATAAGGCCATATTATATGGGCTAGCAGCGACAAACTGCGGTCAAAGGACGTACAACTATGTAGAGAAGTTCCTTACTAAAAGAACCGCTGTTATGAGATTAGGAGAAGACGAATCCAATGTCTCACACCCACCGAGCAAAGGCACACCAAAAGGTGCTGTGATCTCGCCTACGCTTTTTAACATAGCCATGATTGGTCTAGCCAAAAAACTCAAAGATATTCCCGACATCCGACCCTCCTTCTATGCGGATGACATCATTATATGGATAACCAAGGGTAGCTTGGCAGAAAAAGAAGAGCGGCTTCAACTGGCAGCTAAAACCATCGTAGAGTACACTAAAGAAAGGGGACTTCAGCGTTCAGCAGATAAATCGGAACTCATTCGGTTCTCCAAGAGTTAAAAACAAAGGACAGACCCAAGCCTCCACCTTGAGGTCATGATATACGGCAATATTATTCCAGAGAAAACGACCGTTCGAATCCTAGAGATGTGGTTACAGTCCAATCAGCGATGTCCCCACACACTGATTATGCTTATACGAACAGCCCAACAAATTGTTCGTATGATAGTTCGAATAACGAACAATCGTGCTGGACTTAAAGAACAAGACGTGCTTCGTTTGGTAAAGAGCTTAGTCATCAGCAGACTAACGTACTCGCTACCCTACCACAACATGAATAGAAAGGAGAAAGAAAAAGCAGACAAAATAATAAGGATGCCGTATAAAGCGGTTCTGCGACTACCACAAAGCACTTCAACTGCGAAGCTATTAGCGCTCGGACTTCACAATACATTTGATTAGTTGGCTGAAGCGCAAGTAACCACCAAGATTAACCGCCTGCTACAGACGCCAACCGGGAAGAAAACTTCAGAGGATCGGCCTCGGTGATCAAGTGCAGGTACATGGAAGAGCTAAGGAATTGTCGTGTTCAGTCGGAGCCTGGTACAAGTTATGCCCCCTACCGAAAAACATGGACCCAGTTTTACATGCTGGAAGACGTAAAGCAAGAGCTGCTTAGATAGATAAAAAGACAAAATATTTGAATAAGGCGAGACTTACTGACGCTGCACCATATCAGGTGCACATGGTGGCCGTGGTGGCCACCAAGAACAGTGTGGCCGTGGTCACAGACCGAAAAGGAAACGTCACAAGTTCTGCCTCTATAGCCCAAGCCTCTATCATAAAAGCGGAGGAGGTAGCGATCGCGCTGGCAATCAAGGAGGGCAGGGAGCGAAAATCCCCAGTAACAATAATCACAGATTCAAAGGCTGCGTGTAGGAATTACGAAAAAGGTAGAATATGTATGAATGCCTTCCAAATTCTAACCAAAGCTCATAAAGACTTTTCAATTGAATACACCGAAACCATTATCTGGGCACCAGGGCATGAGGGCGTCATAGGGAACCAGTTTGCGGATGAGGCGGCTCGAGGCTTCACAAATCACCAAGCTTCCTTGCACACTGCAATAGAGGATCCAACGCCCCTAGACCCTAACTTTGGTACAATTCTTCAGTATTACAGGGACAATAGAAAACTGTATCCAGCACCGCATAAGAAACTCACAGCAATGGAATCGGTGGCATTACGCAGAATCCAAACAAACACATACACGAACTTACACAGGCTGCATGTATTCTACCCCACAGCATACAGAGATATATGTCCGTGGTGTGGGGCCACACCAACTCTGTTTCACATCACGTGGGAGTGTACGCATCACAACGAAGAATACCACGACAGGAACAACACACAGGAACAATGGGAGGCACTGCTGTCCAGCTCGGCCATTGTTGATCAGCGCTGGCTGGTCCAACGGGTAGAGATGATGGCTAGGGCCAGCGGAGCCCTGGAATAGAGGCTCGACCATTTGGAATGCTTCACGTTATGCGCAAATAACGTTTTCTCTTTCTCTCTCTCTCTCTCTCTCTCTCTCTCTCTCTCTCTGTGAATCAGCCTTGTTTGTCCACCTTTTAGTATTTGGCTACGTCGAGTGCGTGTTTTCAGATGACATTACATGTGCGTATGTGTTTGCAGCTCTTGGTAATGAATGACACAATGTGTGCTCACCATTTTCCCACAATTTTCTATTGTGTTTATTATTATACGCTCTCGAAGATTGCGCTTGCTGCCTATTATATCACAAGGATAACCTCTTTCATGTTAATAAGAACGATGCGTAGCTGCTTGGAGGAAGCGGCAGGACTTTATGCAGCCTGAGTGAATCAGTAAAGGGAATTAGACAACCGCGATAGAAGACTTCGCGTCGTCAGTCACAGCACCAAGTACTATTTTTGATTTAGGCAAATCACTTTGATTACATTGTTTAGGCTAAATCCTTAAACGGTTTATAAAATGGATCATACAACGAAAAACTGCCTTGTGGTACGAAAGGTTGTATGATGGGTAGTAGATGAATAAATAATGAATGATGCAGTGTTCATTTCTGCAGTGCAAGTGAGAATATTATCGATAAACTCTAATAATAGTTTTCTGTCGCTGTAGCAGGCATGCATTATGGTTCTGCAGCTTTCCCAGTACTGTCAGCACAGGTTGTCAAAGGGTGAAATACAGCGAATATAAAACAGCAGATGCTCGTTTATTTACAATTAATCCAGTTGCTTCTTTTCAGGAGCAAAATGCTTCTACGTTGGCCATATCAGCCGTCGAAAAAAGCTCCCACAACAGAGACGTGCTGATGATACAATCAGTGACCTTCTGTAATGTGGCCTCTCCAGTATCAGTTTTGTTGGATGGGAAGACAGTCGAGACCTCAACGTATGACTCGAACCTCAAGGTAGGCAAAGCTCACATGGCAGTGTGAATTGTTGGCACATGCTTTCTATTAAAAAACAAACTCCCAGAACATTTACGGACGTACGCCATGCTGAATATGGACAGTATAGAAAGTTTTCAAATAGCCTACACAAGGCTTTGTCTACGCAATCCTGGTCGGCTGCTGCCACTGTGCATGAGTCATAACGCTGACCGCCGTTAGCGTTTGCGGTCTGTCCACAAAAATCTGAAATAGCGTAGGGCCCGCAAGTCCCCTAAAGCTACTTTGTTCGGGCGTTGGCTGAGAATGATGCTGGCATAAGAATAAAAATTGGTAGATTCCACGTACAGTGGGAATCGATGATATTAGAAGCACGGATGAGGAAGGTTGGATTGTCACATTAAAATCAACACAACGTTACGAGGCGGACGTATATTAGGCCGTACATTACTTCCATGTCATAATTATCATGTCTGCGCTTGGCATTTCTGTTCGTCGTTCATTGACATCACGTAATACCAAACTTGCTATGACTGAAATAAGAGGACTGTATGATGAGCATAACTGACTAGTCTTATCTATAAAATAATGACATGTATGTCACGAGTGTCATAATTTATATTTTATGGTCTTGCTGCTCTTGCAGTGGTTTCTTTCGCATAACATATGGCAAAATTGGTATAATAAGACATGACTGCATCGCGAAAATGTGACAGACCATAACGTTGAAATCATGACACGCATTTCATGTAAGTCATGGCTACACTTCACACTCATGGTGCGCTCGCGATGCTTTCGCTTGTTTTATATATACCAAATTTAGCATTGCGGGACTTGAATGGATGACGTGCGAACATAATAATCATGAGATGCGTGTCATATAAGAACATGACTCCATGCCACGCTCATGGAGCGCTCGCGGTTGTTTCGCTGGCTTCACATATACCAAATTTGGCCTTATGTGACGTGAATGGATGGCGAAGGTAAATTACTCAGTCTACCATAATAATTATGACATAAAAATTTTGTGCGGCATGATTTATGCCCACCTCGTAACGTTGGGATGATTTTAAAGTGACATATAAACCTTGCTCATTCGTGATCTGCATATCATCGAGTCCCACTGTACGTGGGATCTACCAGTTTTTTTTTTTCGACAGCACCTTGATCATATATATAGAGATGTCATAGTTGTCTCTGATTTGAAAATTTTTTTTCTATCTAATAGGTTTACTGCATTAAAACTCGCTAATCCTGCTAATCGAAGAGGTAATTAGGATACGAATTTATTGCCACCACTGATTTGTTTAGTTCGTGCCCTAATGGTGTGATGATATATTAAAGTAGCATTATGGTTTATAAACAATGGAGGTAGTATTATGTCTAAGGTAGTTTTTACAACAATTGACAGTATTTAAGTCTTTCAAACATTGCGGGGAAAGTAATTACGTTTCAATCTTTTTTTTTCAGGTTCTCTGGATAGAATCTTTATTCTTGGATGCCACAAATCATACACTTGTTATGAATTCTTAGACAACCGCACCAGAACGCATAAACGCAAATGTTAATACAGCAGGCATTCGGCTGCGTGTTCAAAATATTCATGTTTCTGCTTTGTAAAGGCACTGTCATTGTATCATCTTACGCTCACAAATTTTCAGCTGAATAAAAATATTGATCAAGTTCGGTGATCTCACTCTGGTGATTGAGACAAAATGAGGAGTTCCAAATATTGAGTTCAATATAAAAATAGCTTAAGTGGATAGAATAAACAATCAATTAGCGTCGAGTTATGTTTGCACATTACAGCAGAAAAAGAAAAGATGATTCCTGGAATATGTTCTTCAAAAATGCACAAGTGTAATTACCGCGCCCTCTTACATTGTTATTTCATACTTTATTTCTGTAGCTTCATATATCCATAACGAAGCCGAGGTCGCTTAACCGAGGTCATCAGTTGCAAAACGTGTCATTTTGGGGCATACAACTATTCTCAAAAATTTAAGTGCATGCTGCCGGTATATAATGCATGAATTATTCGCACTTATAAATAAGATTACCACTCCACAAAGGGAACACACAAAATTTCAGGATATATTATCTCCGTGAGGGGATATTCAGAAGAAATAAAAGAATATAAAAGTTATGACCACTCCTATATTTCAATGGGCTCCAGAGTAGTTACTGATGTTATCTACGGCACTGACGCTGCCATTCCTAGCTCTGAGTTGAATGGCCTGGTAGATCCAGCAAATGACGCTAGCGTCATCGTCAAGGTTGCTCCTTTGTGTAACTTACGCTGCGTGAAAATATATTTTAGAGGCAACTCTCTGCCTTCGCACGTATAGGTGGTCTACTTCGACACCCTGTAAGACCTTTTGTGTCGAAGCCACTGCAATGTCACAACTGCATGAAGCTTGATCACGTGAGCAGCGTATGCAATGGCAAGCGAGTATGTTCTCACCGCGCTGAAACCCATTCCGTGGACAGTCGTGAAGTCAGTGTCCTCAAGTGTTCAAACTGCAATGGACCCAACGAAGCTTCCTTAAATATTGCCCCAAAATAAAAATGGAGACAGCTGTATCGGGGCAAATGACGAGAGACCATGCATCGCAGCGCGAGGCCACCGCAACCGCCCGAAAGCGGCGACGTCGGTGCCGAAGTTAGTCAGAAAAAGTCAATGCCTCTGCGTTCGCGGCACTCATTTGACGCCCTACTTCCCCATCTCCCTTTCCACCCGGATTGTATTCGGCTGTTATGAAGCAAAATGAAATGAAAGGCATGGGTTCTGCAGATTCCACCTGGACTACATTGCCAAAGTCGCAGCCACAAATATCAGTGACAGTGTGTATAGATAGCAACACCATATACACAACTGACGCAGTTTGGTCTCTGCTGCCGAAGTCGCAGCGGCATGCGGATTCACAGTGCACCTCGACAAGATTGAACCCTGAATCATCACTGACTAGCTGCCTGAAGAAGGCAAATCACTCTAATTCTTCAATCATTGGTAGACACACTTCGAGTGTACTGGGCAGACTGAAGTCGCCACACACTGAGGCCGTACAACAGGTACTCGATCTTCTACGTACAGTGCTTGCGAGCCTTCAGTACGCACCACGAACCGCAATCTACAGTGGAACGTGATACAACTGAAGTCCTGCGTCCACTACTATCGAACACAGCAGTCTTGTTTAAGCTCACGTGTTTTTTTATGTTCTCTTCTTTCTATCTTTCTGTTTTCACTCCTGAGTCCCCTTCTCTATGTGTTGGATAGCAAGCCGGACGCTCGTCTGGCTGACGTTCCTGCCTTTCTTTCTTTTACATTCTACTTCCTGTAGCTAAACAAGGTTACTTTATCCTTTGGGACGGGGTTATCTGTTACTTTCGATTATTTTGAAGTGTACTAGTCCCTCTGTATTAATTGCAATTTTGGCGAATAATTTTCCATACGCTCTAAGGGGTTTCTATTGCATTTAATTATAGACTCAGGTAATTGTAAAGAAGAGGAGTCTTGCAGTTTTCTTGAGAATCTGGGCTCAAGTTTTGGATCATTATGCTACGTAAGACTTGGTACTCTAATGACACCGATGTTGTTCATATGAATGAGTTTAATGGAATACACATAAACGGGCAGAATAGCGGATGTTGTGTGCGCATATATAATAAGGTTAGTATGAGCTGTGAGTGTTACAATGGTTGGTCCTGAAACAGAGGAGATTTTTAAGTCACGTGCTAGAAGTCTGAAAAAAAAACTATCATTACTGTTCTATACAGACCACCTCATGGCAGCATCAATAGTTCTTTCATCTTCCCGACGAATGCCTTAAGTTCATCAGTGAAAACAATTATACTTGGGTATTTGAAGGGTACATGAACATCGACTTGCTCACTTCATCTAACAAGCAGACTTTTCCAAACTACTTCTATGATAATGATTCTGGAATGTTACAGCTACCCCAACTCACGTTACAACAACAATAGTGACTTTGATAGGCATATTTATAAAAAAAACAGATTTCAGACACCAAGTTTCAGCCTAATTAGTATTACGATTAGTGATCTAATTACTAATTCTAATTACTAGTGTGCAAGCTGTACAAGAACGTGCCGTGGAATGATAAATTTACATTGAGCACATCAATCCACGATCACTATCTTGTTTTAGAAAAGAAAATAGCTTGTTGAGCTGGTATGACGTACCATCTTGTTTTTCATGTGAAGGTGCCTATGACCCCTTTATTGATACCTAGTGCTCGCTATATCGGAAATATTTTTCTTATTTCGAGCAAGAAAAAAAAAACCCCCAAAGCAAACCTTCCAAACAATTAGTTTTCTTTAGGTTAATCAAAATGATAAAGATGAAGTATTGTACCATTCATTCGTAAGTACTGCTGTCGCTGGAGTGCTCAAATAATTCGAAACATTTTGCAATAACTTCAATAAGTCACTAGAACATGCTATGCGTTACTACTACGGCATCTTTAGTGCCATTGAGGACTTAAAGCAGGTATGGAGGAGGATGAATTCTGTCCTATCACGAGAGCGACCCGCCTCTATTGATAATGAGCTTAAGGCAGGAAATGAGAGCTCTAACACTGAAGTTCTAGCAAATAAAATCAATAAATCCTCCTCATCACTGGCTGAGAGAACCCATGATCAAGATGCGTTGGCGAATTTTCTGGCCTTCTTATATATTCATTGTATTTATGTGAAACTGACAATAATTAATTTCTAGGCATCTTTTAAAAATTTGCCAGATCCCACGTACAGGGCGAATCGATGATACGAGAAGCACGAATGAGAAGGGCTGATATGTCCCTTTAAAATCAGCACAACGTTACGAGGTGCAGGTAAACGATACCATACATGACTTCCGTGTCATGATTATCATGTTTGGATGTGTCGTTTACCGTCGTCATCTATTTACGTCACGTGATACCAAATTTAGTATATGTAGAGCTAGCGAGACGGCCGCGAGCACGCTGTGAGCGTGGCATGTTGTCATGTTCCTACATGACACGCGGGTCAGGATTATCATGTTTGCACCAATCGTATGTTTCGCCATCCCTTGACGTCACGTAACACCCAATTTAGTATATATGGAGCTGGCAAAATGGCCGCGAACACATCATGAAGGGCCCAATATACTCCAATGTAGCGTCGACGCGCGCGCACGATGGGCACAGCGACGTTACGTTAGCAAAACGCGAGCGCTCTGTAGTCTGACGTCTAGCCGTGACCGGCGCGACCAGACGGCGACCGGCGTGAAATGCGACATGCTGCATTTCGCGCCGATGCGTTACCCAGACAACACTGCGTCTCCCTCTTATCGTGACAGAAGGACGCCGGGCGAGCTGAAACGCACATGCCTGAAACGCGCAAAATGAACACCGGCGAGCACGCGCACCACGTCACGTCGAAATGTATTGGCGCCTTTACTGTGGCATGTAGCCATGTTCGCACATCACACGCATCTCATAATTATCATGTTTGCACCAGTCACAACATACCTTCGTCATACATTGACGTCACGTCATAACAAATTTTGCATATGTGAAGCTAGCGAAACGGCCGCGAGCGCATCATGAGTGTGGCATGTAGTCATGTTGTTACATGACACGCATGTCGTGATTATCATTTTGGATGTGTCATTTACCTATGTCGTCCGTTCGCGTCGCGTAATACCGAGTTTGGTACATGTGAAGCTAGCGAAACGGTCGCGGCCCCATCATGAGCATAGCATGTAGTCATGTTATTACACAACACGCATCTCATGTTTATCATGTTTGCACCAGTATCATACCTTCGTCATCCATTCACGTACTGCTATACCAAATTTTGCAAATGTGACGCTAGCGAAACTACCACAAGCGCATCAGGAGCGTGGCATGTAGTCATGTTGTTACATGACACGCATGTGATGATTTCCATGTTAGAGTCAGTCGCTTGTGCTCGCCATACAATCCTGTCATATCATACCTGTTTTTCAACATGCCTTGTGAACAAAACCATCGTAACAGCTGCGGGATCATGAAATACAAATCATGACATTCATGACAAACAATTCATGATTTTCCTGTTATGACTAGTCAGATATGTTCTTCATACAGTCTATTATACCATGCCAAGTGTGGTAGTGATACCATTATCGAAATGGCCAGGAGAGCTAAAGGTCATAGGCGGCTAAATAGATAGATAGATAGATAGATAGATAGATAGATAGATAGATAGATAGATAGATAGATAGATAGATTAAAAGTCGCCGAAGTTCGCTCAAAGTTGTCGAAATTCGAAGACTACGAGTAGGTAAGCTTGCCTTAAGAGTTCAGGGGAATACACCCAATCAGGGAGTTCAAGGTGCAATAGGATGAGCATCATTTGAGGGCAGGGAAGCCATAGAGAAATAAAGGTTAGGAGTGGACACTCCCGTAGACCCCAGCGGCCCAATCGACCCTAGCACACCTAGTGGTTGCTGAGAGCAAGTGGCGTGCGCTTCCCGTTTCGGTTTCACTGGCGCAAATTTCGAATTACTTTGCATAACCGACGTTTGGCTATGACGAAAGTTCATGATTTCAGACCACTATTCATCGCCCAAATGGATAGTTTTTGTAGGTCGTTTTGATTTAGCGATTCCCTGTTTTGTTTTGTTCAGTGGTTCGTGCGAATCGGTCGTGACGTAATTTTTATTTCGATTAAGTTATAATAAAAAGAGATGCAGGTAATGATAATTCACTACGGTTTTATTCATCGCGCTTGTGTTTTTCTTTTGGAACGAGTGATCAATGTATATATCAGTCAAAGAGACAGAGTATCCGTAATGTTTTATTCAAAGGCAAGGTAGAGTCTGAGAATATAAAAAGCACAATATGACAAAGGTAGACAGCAAATGCATCTCGCCTTACAAATAAATTGTAACAAATACAGAGAGAACACAGACAACGCACACATCGCTAGAGTTGGCAGAAGCCGAGAAGCTGGTGAAGTATGACACACCGGGCCAGTGGGTAAATAAGGATCTATGGCAAAAACACAGCGCACAATGCTGATGAAGAAGGAAGAAGTGACATATACACAGCAATGAAGTCGCGAATCACGCCTGGGGTTAACCGAAATAATGCATATAAAAAAAGAGCACACAGAAACCACACGACATAATATAGCAGAAAGGCAAAGGTGCAGTGTGCTGGTTGTGCTTAAGAACAGCTAGTCCAAAATGAAAAAAAGCAGACTTGATGCCTGCTTGTCCTCAGAAAGGTAGGGCTTTGCAGTTTGCTCACTACGTGAAAGACAAGCTTTATGCTACAACACTGGCAGGTCTTGCGGCTCTTCTTATGCGTCGCCTTCATCAAAAACTTAAGATCCCAAGCGATTTGCGTCTGGGTGTTGCTGTGACGCTTGCGAGCTAAAATATGTTGTAGTCATCACTTATCCAGAATTGCGGACCTTAATTGGTGCTACGAGAGCGGTATTACAGGGCTAATAAATAGCAGAAGGAAACCACTTTGGCTCATTATTTTTCACAAAGGCTCTACATCGTACGTTATCACTCACAAGCTATATAAAAATAAAATGGCAGCGCCCGCAGCTCCATCAAACGCTACAAGTTTGAGTATTCTTTTGAAAATTTTGATGGGCGAGATGAGGAGGTTGATGAGAAGCTAAAATACGAAAAGCGTGATAACGTGAACCGTGCCCACTTCATACTGTGTTCCTTACCCGCTCGAAGACATTTCAACAAGCGGTTTTGTTATCGATATATTACTTGAGCTGGAGAGATAAAGCATACACAGTGACCAAGCGAGCCACAGTAAAGTGTACAGTTGGCCCGCATTTGCTACAAAAATACAGACAGGATACCCAACATTCTTTTTAAGGTTATGCAAATCACTTCGAGCGAATACACAGTGTCCCTACTCCTCATATCGGGTAACCTAAACAATGTATGCAACGAAGGAGTGGCTAGTCCAGTTGAGCTGAATATAAGCATATAAGACCATAATGAAGTCTGCTGTAACGAAGTAATAACATAACAAAGCTATTGCAGGATTCGGCTCAACTCGAATACTTTAGTGTAAACCAGCCGCTAATTGCTAACCTTTGAACTTGTCAAGCTGTATGCCTGAGATTGAAGACTGGAACATAACTCTATCTAAGTTTCGGTTCACAAAACGCACATGCCAACATAAACGAACCCGGCAAAACATTTTCAGAAACTTCGCGCGACACCCAGCAGAGCAGAAATGAAAATCGCCAACACTTGACAGATAGTGATACAAAACATCGCACACTTTCAGGTAATGTGCAGGGGCCTCAATTATGGCAAGCAAGTGAGATTCAAGTTGTTGTACGTATGCAAAAGATGCTTCTGATGGCACAGTGAGATTCCCAAAAAGTTTGCTGGGGACGTGGTATGCTTTGAGCATTGTGAAATACTGGTGGGTACCCTTAAGCGTCTCACTGTCGTCTTTCAGTAACTGTGGGCAACTGCAACCGTCACATGCATTCCGAAGGAAGTGTTTGATGAGAAAACCAGCTACATAATATGCAGCGGAGTCATCGATAATATGGGAGTGAACGTTTGTCGCAAGTTCAGAGAGATCGTCTAGAGCGGGAAAGTCGTCAGGCTGTGGCTGTGCACACTCCTCATTATCCACAAGAGACGCACTGGTGAGGGAGAATGGCGAGAGCTGCTCCTGGAAGAGGTCACTTTCACCATCCTCGACATTTCCGTATTCTGACAGCTTGAAGAGTTTTCTTATACAGATGTGCTTCAGGCCACAAATAAATTGTGCAACATTGGGGTTGGTGTTGCAACCCTGCTTTTGCCTAATGTGGCCAAATATGTTCTCCAGAGAATCCTGTTAAAGCCTGCGTGTTAACAGGTATTCAAAATTGTAATTTTTGGAGAGGTCGTCCCACAGTTGACAAATTGCCTGAATTGTAATTTGCCAACTTACGATGGTTTGTGGTTGACGTCTGCCAACAAACTGCCTTGATGCAATCAAGGGAAGCTGGCCTCGGAGGAAGTCAATCAGCTCTGAATCATTTTTCATGATTGCATGCCGCAGCTTTTGCGAAGTTCTTTTTTTTACTCGAGCTGTTCAAGGCATCGAAAATCCTGTCCATACGATCACGAAATTGAGCTGTAGTGATGGCCGAGGCAGGCAGCACCTTCGCATACACCAATGCCGTGATAGCAATCGAAACTGATGCACTGAGGACCTGAGCTGCTCTGCTGACCTTCATATTAGAAAAAGGTTTCTGATGAACGTGCCGTTCAGTCAACTTTGGAGCCAATCGCAACCGCAACTCATGTGAGGATTCGTAAAGGCTTACAATGTGCGACCAGTTAACGATGTCATCCCCAATGTATAACTTGTGTGCTTGGACATTATTGCGCGTTGTTTTAATTAAATGCGGAACATCAAAAATGTAATATACCCGCTCACCATTAACTTCAAAAAAAGGCTTTGCTACAGTCACTCTTAGTTGGTTAGCGAGACTTACATTTGAACTGCCCTGGTCACAAATGACTGCACTGCTTTCACTGCGATATTAATGCTCCTAAGCTCCAAAATGAGTGACACCAGCAAGTTATGCATAACAGATGATGGTGTTGATGTGTGCCCTATAGTAAAAGCAACCGGTTGAACCCACTTTCTCGAAACGCCAACAAGAAGAAAAACCAGTGCTCGATCAGCGATGGTTGAAGTGCGATGAGTGCCATCATCTGTAAAACCCTGGACAACGTCTCTTGCAGCATCATAGTACAAATTCTTTTTGAGTGCTATTTCGTCGAAAACTAAAGCACACACTCGGTCCCGTTCATTCCAAGCTTGAGTATTTGTTGCAATTGAAGAAAGTATTCCTGGAATTATGCCTGGAGTCATCTCTACATTAGCTGGCCACCTCCTTAATGAACGCCGGGAGGGCAAAGAAAAATATGGAGCCAGAAATCGGTATGCTCGCGGACCTCGGAAGTTTAAGTGAAGAGAAAATTTCTTGAACCACACGGGAAACCGCTTGCCCTTGCGTTTGGGCCTCAAGCGAACATGTGCAGAAAGAAGTTTAAAAACCTCCTCGGTGACGTGCGGTCGGATAACTTCAAGGTCCTTTGAAGTCGATGACGGTGCTTGGTGAGGCTGTCTCCGCAGTCTTTTGATAGTTTTCCACTGTGCTGCTACTTTGGCTTGCAGATGTTTAATGGTTTGCTTGTACTTCATTGATGGAGACATTGTCGCTGGCACACAGGAACGCACTGCAATAAACAAAAAAATGGATGTAAAAGCGAAGAACAACTAATCCCATACGAGCACTTTCCTCGCTCTTTCAGACCCAAGGTGCACAACTTTCTGTGGTGCAAAGTTTTCAATTCCACTACCTAAAAACAAACCATTCGCAATGTTGACAATGCACAAAAAAAATAAAAATCACTGAGAGCCCACCCTTACATTTTGTAAGTGCACACGTAGTGTCTTTTTGAGGATAGTTTCCTCAGAATGTCCTAAACATAAAATAGCACATTAAAAACAGCTGCAATAAAAGCATAGTCACCATTTTCTCTAGGGCACTCAGGCGTGGAGCTGTTGGCGGAGACGTCTTCTGGAGGGTTTTGTGAAGCTTGTTCAGTGCCTCGGACAGTGCTGTCGGAACAATCTTGCGAGCGGCCTGCGGAAGTCTCTATATCAATCCACTCTGGTGTTGAAGTGAACATACAACTTACCGGTCACACAAGTTCCTTTTGTGACAGCTGAATGACTGGTTAAGGTTTTCTCCGGCAAGATGAAGTCAGCGGAAATTCTTTCACCAGCTACAAGGGAGCTGCCACCTGCAGAGGTTTGGTCAACAGTCAATTTCGGTAACAAAAAGAAATCGCGACACTGAACGCACCCTGTTCATCGGGGCACCTCAATGTGTGGGAGCCGCTTTTTGAAGCCTCTACCGCAGGTCCTGAAGAAATGAAATTACGACAATGTATCAGTAAGAGGCTTAAAATAACACAAACTGAAGCTCATCCGCACCTTGCAGTGCAGCTTCTGCAGCCATGTCACAGTCACTACTTGAAGCGACGCTCAGAGAACCTGCATATATGTGCAGTTGGTACAAGTTACAAAGCTTGTAGCATGGGGAAACTTAAACAGCTCTTTCAAACGCATAAATTGGTCGAACGTGGAAGAAAAGAGAAGGCACCAACTAGGAAACAAGTAATTTGTGATTTTTGGAATTATCAACAGTGGCAGCTTTCACTGATGAAAGGTATACGTACATGTGCACTCAGGCTTGAAGATAACGTGAAATAGCCCTTTAAAGTCTTTTAAAACAAGTTGCGCAGGTCAAGAGCATCAAAAAAGACAGAAATGTAAAGCTGCTGTTAGGAAGGTAATAGCCCACAATTCACAAAATGTAAGACTTTCCAAGTGTTACTTCTATAGTGAGGCTTCTCCATCGGCTACAAAGATCTTCACGGTTAACTGTCGCCACTGATTCAATACAAGTGGCTGCTATTGCAGATATTTGAGTTTCAGTCAATCACTTACATGGTGCAGCTGGTTGCACACTGGGAACAGCCATTCTAGTAAGCCTTGTGTGCCCAGGGTCCATGAAACTTTGAGCAGTAAAATGGTTGCTACAATTCCTGTATGTTGCGTACAATAGGCTGGCCGGCTTACTAAGGAGATCATCGTGTCCAGCATACTGCATCCATGCTTTCATCCTGCATTGGCAATGAACTATCAGCTGAAAGGGGAAGTGCTTGAATAGTGATTTTTTATTGTTACCTTCACTGAGCAAGTACGAACAGTAAGCCTAAAGACATGCAAACCATACAAAAGCTTTAACACACCTGCCGTCCCGTGGTATGAGGAAGAAACTTGTCCCAGGCTTCTTGTGGGTTCTGCCATTGTTGAAGCACCACGATACACAGCAGTAGCTGCCGTAGCTTGGACCGCCGGACGGCATGGCGTCAGCGCGGTCTGAAAATGTTAGTAAGTGGATGCTTCGCTGTAAAATAACGAAAAAGATATGTGCACGTCATAAGTGTACCAACAAACCCCTTTGAATGATTAGCTAATCGATGCACAATACAAAACCAGTGATACATCTCTGACCCATAAAACTGTGACTTGCAAAGATATACGTCAAGACCACGTACAAAGATCTTCAGAAGTTTCCAGGCCGCTATTCCTTGTAATGCAATAGTATCGCGGCCTGGGAACTTTAGAACACCTTCGTACGTACGCAGTATCAGCAGTACCTTGGGAAAAAAAATCGTAGTTGAAATTTATGCGGTAAAATTATATTGGAAACGTCAAAAAAATTTGTGAGCAGCTTGCACTAGTGGCACAAGGCTAGCGAAAAAACGAAGATGATGGCCACTTGGCTAGTCCAGATTTGCCTCCGGCACACCAAGAATTATTCGTGTTCCGAGCCTTCGGGAAACGCGTCGTGAAGCATGCGAGGCCCAGCGAATGCTTCTCAATATTTTGCACCGAGCCTATGACCTAGCTGCCCAGCTACGCTCAGCGCACAGACGCTCGCGTCCGTGGCACACGCAGCACGCGTCGCCTCGGCTTGACGCCGTGCCGCCTTTGCTATACTGCATACGTTGCACAATGTCCCCGTCTAGCCGCCACATAGAGCCCCAAACTTTCTTTTTAGCGAACCTCCCAGTCCTTACAAGCTTCAGAAAAAGGTTACAACTGCGTGAATGAGACGCCACGTAAGAAACAAACTCGCACACTCGAAGCGCAACGTGTGTGTGTGCATCTTTCTATGTTTGTTGCATGGTGTCTTATTCGCGCAAGTGTAACCGTTTTCTGAAAAAATGACCCAACAAGACCAACAACATGTCATTCAACAAGCTTCGCTTGAAAACGTGCCTCACCTGTTATCTCACGCACGAAAACGCCGACGCAGCCGACGTTGACGAAAGCGACGAAAGCTTCTCGCTGTCAGTCATGCATGGGCTTGTCGCTGGGTGGATGGTGTTTATGACAGTACGGCTGAAA
Source organism: Rhipicephalus microplus (assembly GCF_043290135.1). NCBI lineage: Eukaryota > Metazoa > Arthropoda > Arachnida > Ixodida > Ixodidae > Rhipicephalus > Rhipicephalus microplus. The sequence goes on along the minus strand of NC_134702.1, from coordinate 135,231,235 downwards.
AAAAATAATCGCGTAAGGTGTGCTGAATAAATTGTTTTTATGTAAAAAGAACATACCAAATTTGGGCGTATAATTATTATTTTGTAAAAACAATTCTGTTGCATTGATTATAACTGTTTTTTCTTTGCGCTTGCGCCCTCTGACGTTTGGTGAGAGCACTAGTTCGTTACGTAGTCGTGACGCACTTCCTGAGGCCAGGTTTCGCGGAGTGTCCGCTCTTTGGCGCAATTATGTAAAAGTTCCAAATCCGGACAAAGGCGGTCTCTTCCATTGAGTCGCACGCGATTGGCCCATACAAGCTGTGACGAATGCTGTGACGTTATGAGTGACGTGGACTAGGGTGTCACGTGACTCTTTTTTTTTTGTTTTTGTTTTCGGAGAAAGGCGAAAGAACGGTCGGAGAGACTGTCCGAAAGCAACCGGATGGATTGAAATGGCTGCAAGGTGGCCTGGATTGGATTGAAATGGAAAAAATGCACGACTTTTCGGCACCGGGGCACTTAGACAACATGGCGTTTCCCACTGACACGGTACTTCGCCTTGCCTGTGCGGTAGCTTTAACCGAGCAGAGGCTACAACGCGAGGTAAAAGATGCATTTGAAGGTTCAGCGAAGAAGAGTTCCGGCAATGTTTTCGTCTGTCCAAACGAACAGTGCGTAGCTTGTGCGACGAACTTGACCCTATCATCGGGTGCCAGCGAGCCAGTGGCCTTTCCACAGAGAGAAAGGTGTTGTGCGCGCTGCGATTTTTCGCCACCGGTAGCTTCCAGAAGAGCATTGGTCGCGATGAACACATCGGCATGTCTCAGCCGGCGGTGAGCAACACCATGCACGAGGTGACGGAGGCGATCATTACCGTGGCTGCTAGAAAAAGGGTGGCCGACTTCCTACTGACAACAGCTGCTAAGGATGAGGCAAAGGTGGAGTTTGTGCTACGCGGTTGCATCCCAGGGGTGCTGGCGTGTGCCGATGGCACGTTGGTCCCCATTCGCAAGCCAAAGGTATTCAGACTGGCGGACACGGCGAGCTTCATGTCCAGAAGGGGCTATTATGTCCGGAACGTCATGATCGTAAGTACTGTTAGGATCGTTTATTACTCGCCCTTCGGAGCAATTGTTCAGTTGTGACGCCAAAGCTGGAAAAACTAATAATGCAACGAATGAAAAAGAACCTGCAGGGAATTGGGTGCGAGCTAGATGGTAGCTCGCAAGGCCTCGGTAATAATAAGTGGCAAGTGTTTTGTGCGTGAGCCAGTTGCCGTTTTTGCACTGGCATGCATACGCAATTGAATTGTGCATTTTAGAGGTAATCGGTAATATGGGCAGCAGACGTAGCAGAAGTATATACACGACAGGGAAGTATTTCCAACACGAAAGTGCTTACAATCACAATTGCACGAGCTGGCTTTGGTATTTACGAGTGTTCTTTCCCAAGAGCAACGCGTAGCTTTTCACTTATAGATCATTCAGTGGAAGTCGTAGCCATGTGTACAGCAGAGGTGGGGTCGTTGCCCCCACCTTCCCCCCTCCTCAGTGTGCTACACCCTGTGTTTCCTTCTAAGTGAAGCTCCTTGTACCAATGACTGTACTAGTACGCATTGTTTCCTGTATATGCGTAGAAAAAAGGGATTCATTCTGAGTATAAATGCAGTACAATTTTATATCGCTCCTCATCGCAGGTGTGCAAAGCATGGCTGCGCATAATTGTCATAGACCCATGATTCCCAGATTCGTGCCACGACTCCTGGGTGTGGGAACACAACCCAATGCGTGCACGCCTAGCTGCACATCTGCAGCCTGGCGAATATCTGCTTGGTAAGTATTAATGTGTACTATCTGGGCAGAGCACTCAGCTTTTATGCTTACATTGCAGGAGACGCAGGCTATCCCCTCAAGCCATGGCTCCTAATTCCAGACCTTGGTAGTCAACCGTGCAACACTTCCGAAGGCCGATACAACAAGGAGCACGCATCCATGCACAATGTTGTGTAAAGGTGTATCGCCGTGTTGAAAAGCAAGTTCCGCTGCTTGCAGCACTTTCGAACGATGCTCTACAACCCCGATCGGGCAGCGCAAATCATCTATGCTTGCTTTGCTCTCCACAACATTGCGTTGCATGCTGGCGACTGGACCTTGGACGAGTATGTCGTGGACGTGCCACCAGCTGAGGATGACGATGGAGAGCCAAGGGGGAGCCATATGCTCACACCACGCAACGTGCTGCTCAGAGACGGCAGCAGCGCTGTCTTAGACCTTTTTTGAAGTACACAGGAACTGTGAGTTTTCATGTTTTCATATCCCACACATAATTTATTTACACTGATTCTAGTGCACCTAGACATGAAAGGGCTGTGTTTGCCGGATTTGAATACACAAAGTACTTACTTGTGCTTCAATATGAAGCAAGGTGGCAATGTAAAAATGCTGCATTTTCTTTAAATGGCACATGAAATATGCAACAGAAACACCCTTTTTCATATTAGCGATCACAGTCACAACAGACTAGATTGGAGCAAGCATATATGAGCGGCACTCTGTGCTGAATGTTGCTATCACAAAATTGTGCGAACAATGCAGCGTCTCAAAATTCTTTTCACCAGAACGCATAAAAATCGAGATGCCATTAGTAACGTGTAGTATGAACACATGATACATAAGTCCATATCTTATCATAGTGACTGACTACAAGCATTCAATTGTGCACGCCAGGCTTGACGAGCAATTGTGCTCGTCAAGTTGTGCTGTTTTTTTTTGCTCATTGTCCTAAACATTGTGTGAATGTTAAAATAACATTTAATTTAATTCACGACTGCAGTCATGCTGCAATGCTAAAAAATACGCAAATCAAGACGGCAAACAACAGGCGAGTTGTTTTGATAACATACAGCATGAATATTTCGCTCAGCCCTCTCGCGGCTCCCAAACCATGCCACGTTCGAAATTTATTCCCGCAAAGAGTCGTTTACAATGAAAACTAGATGAAATCAATCGCTGGCATGTTGCTGTGATGACCATTTTCCTTTGTAAAACTGTGCGAGATGACCACTTACTAGCTTAGCGCTCCCAAACAAGATTCAGAATGTAGTTGTTGCATCTTAGCCTCATTATCACAGAAACATTAACAGAAAATGTCAACTATACACTCGTGGTCTCCGTGTGAATGACTAGACACCTTTGAAATGTGGGTAAAAAACACTGCCACTAGAACAGCTCGAACATACATTGAGAAATGCATATATCGAACATAAAAAATGCTGCACTCCTTGTACAAAGTAAATGCTAACCTAAATCTAGTAATATGTACTAAATGCAAACAAAAAACGAATAAAATAGAACATGAACAGCAACACGTAAACATATCAAAAACACTAAACCAATTATGAATGATAAAAAGTTGAAAATCTGGCGAAAAGCAAACTAAACTATGTATATGTCTCCCGAAGCGTATAAAATTGAACATGAACAGCAGCACCTAAACACATTGAAACCGACAAATCATTAATGAATGATGACAAGAAAAAACATTGAACACATGACGAAAAATTAAACTAAACTACGTATCCCTTTCTCGCAGAAAGCCCTCAGCCATGGCCAGTGCCCTCATGCACCGCTGCCGCCTTCTCCTGTGCCGCTGCCACACGCCGTGCTGCAGAAGCGATGCGGGTGGTTGATTTTTCATCTCCCACAGCCCCTGCGATGAATCGTCATGGTGTAAATGTTTAAGTGAGCTGCCGGTAAACACTTAACTATCTCGTGGCTGGAAGATGCTCCTGCTGCCAAGAATTGCAACGGGCACAACAATTTCCCCTCAGTTGAAGATCAACTGCATGGCCTGATGGCATCCTTTGAAAGTGGGAAGCTTTGTGTACAAGCTATGCCCTCCTCGTGCGGACCTGCAAACATTTGTTGAAACTGCTCTTTATTAATGTCCTCAAATGCATCTCTCACCATGAAAGAGCCCCAGGGCTAACCAACCTTTTGCCCGGCAGTTTATCATTGCAGATACCCGATACCATGCCCTCAATACAATGCATGGTTCTTGTTTACAGCAAAAGTTGGTTTCAGTCATCATAATAGAACATGTAGAATGCTTATGCCCCTTATGTAAAATGTAAACAAAGGGTCTACTCACCTTGAGCACCTTGTCGCCCTTCTCAAGGTTCCAGTCCTGCACTCAATAAAGCACTAAGTTCTCAGATGTTTGCGTGTTACTGTGTCACTGCCATCTACAGCCGCTTCAGTGGCCTCCACATCCATTTCCACTGCAGCAATGGGAACATTCGCCTGCTGGAAAGTGTAGTAAGCATGATCTTTCAGAAAGTGGGTATTCGTTACTCTGGCTTTTTTGCAACCTTAAGTACTAAACATCTGCGGAAATGTTCTGCAGCTATTCAGTGGTCATTGATGTCATGTATTACCATTTTAGTGCATGTACTTGCCTGCAGTCATTGCGTGTTTTATGATAAATTATTACCCCTTGTACTGCAAGGGCTGCAAACTGAGATTTTAGTTAAACCTACCAACTTTTGATTACTTTCTCGTGCGCTTTATTCCTGTTTAACAAGGTTCCGCTAAAGGCACCCCTTCAGATATCAAACTCTGTCATGGTACCGCTCAGGAACCCGTGATACTGCGGCGGCAGAGTGCTTACCTGTAGATAGGTGAGACCAAAGACGCCACTGAAGCATGTCATCCCAGTCAACTGTAGACCCCGGCCGTGGAAGCCAGGCAGCCAACCCCCTCCTGTGCCCCTGAAAATATACACTAATGTCACAGAACAAATTGCCCGTGCCATTCGACGGTCACTCACGTTTGTGCGTCTCTGATGGCGGCGGTGTCACGGCGGGCCTCGTGCACCGGCCGGCGCCACCAAGCCTGCCATTCCTGCGCAGGCACTTCTTGGTTCAGCGCGTCGCTGAGCTCTTGCCACAGCCGCCACATGTCGGTGATGGTGACGCCGTGCCGCAGCTCGATGGCATTCGCCACGAGCTGGGGATGTTCGTCCATAAAGGCGAGCACCAGCGCGCGCTGAGCCTCGGATAACGCCGATGAGCCGCTGCTGCTGTTGACTACTGGTACAGTTGACCTCCGCCACGATTGCGCTTGACTGAGCCAACAACTTCGAAAGTTGCGCCGTTTAGGTTTGTATAGTGGAGGAGATATGAAAACAGTACCTGCTTAAAACGGGGTTGTACTTAGCGCCACCATGTACCGTCCCGCTAAATTTAGCTTTATTTCAAAACAATAACGAGAAAAATACGTTTATATTGTGCCGTATTCCTTAATAAACGTTTGAAAACTTGTGCCAACACAATTTGATAATGATAAATAGTAGTTAAACATTTTTCGACACGTTACAAACACTTTTCACTTTGCTATATGGTCCCCAAGTCCACGTCAAAATGATGACGCGAGGCTTCATTTCGCTCATTGGCTGTTCACTTCCCTTCGCCCTCGCGACCGCTGCGGACCGCCCATTTTTTGACGTCACCGACAGACCGCCTCCGTCCGGATTTTGAATTTGTATATAATTGCACCACTTGTCTTTTTCTCTCTCTATGGGGAAGCTAGCAGCAAGAAAAAAATTTGAGAAGCGGTTTAGAGAAATGGGGGAGGAGCGTTGGGCTAGGAAGGTATTCAGCTACTTGTACATGAATAATGTCGATACAAAATGGAGGAAGCGCACCGGAAAATTCGCTGGTAAATACTTAGAAAACAGCAGGGGGCCAAACCAAAAGGAACTATCGGTTAAGAAGAAGGGAAAGGAAGCTTTGACCGATATGTGGAGAATTGGCATGATTAAGAAGTCCACGCTAGAGATCCATCAAACTTTTAAGCAGGAAATTGCCAAGGAAAGGATCTATGATAATGCTCGGGGTAGTTCTCTACTGTTTGAGGCCAGGGCGGGAGTATTTCGAACCAAGACATATCGAGCCAAATACGAAGGGGTAGACACGGTATGCTCTGCGTGTGGAGAGGAGGAGGAAACGGCCGAACACTTGATAAAGTTCTCTAAAAGTCTTCACTCTATAGTTCAGGATGATGGCGCAGAGTTTTTCAAAGCACTGGGGTTTATAAGGACAGGGAGGGCAAACTAGGCTTTTAGCGGGTAGAAGCAACTAGAAAGAGGTTATTTGATTGGTGGCTAAAGTCAAGGCACGAGTGAAAATTGAACCTTTTATTGCAAAGTACGAGTCCTCAACCTCTCTATTTAAAGGAAATATAAATAAATCTAGTTTTCTGTTCACAAAGTATTACGGCTTGGTGGCGTTAGCCACCGCCCAATCTAAAGGGTACAGCCAAAGTACAATCCATCCAACGAGATGCTGGGGCCGAACGGCCACTCGTATTAAGAAGCTCGCGAATTCGCGTTTCTATGTGAGTTAATTTGCAATCTTGCTTCTCGCATACTTTCACGGGTGCATGGGGGATGAAAAGTAACACGAACATAGCGGCGCGCTGTTTTCACCGGGCTCTGTCACGTCTTGTATCCGGTTCGATATATGGTTCGAGTTTTATAGCATACGCGTTTCTTTTCCTGTTTAAGGATACTGGAATCTCATCATTTGCCTGCCTCATTATATGATACTGATCTGTACCACTCTTCATATCAGAAGAAAAAAAAAGATTGTTTTTCTTTTCATTTCTCATCAGTTACAACAACAAAAAAACTCGACGGTCCCCTTATGGTGTTCCCTGAGACGACTGAAAGGCAAGAACTATCCTCGTTTTCTTTCTATTCAATGCATCAAATGTTTCCTACTTCTCTCCGCAATATTTCTGCGCGTAACATGGTTTTCTTACCACCATAAGTACTGGCTAGCTTTCTGCCCCACAGCTGGTTATGACTTGCCCTCATGATCGGCCCATTTCAACCAAGCGAAGATGCTATATGACGTCGTCAAGTTATGTGACCTTCCCATAGGTCACTAACATTTATGATATTTAACGTCATATGATGACGTTTTCTCGTAATTATGACTTCTTGCATCACTCGGGTTCACGACGCTAGAACACGCCAGATGCCACCGGCGCTCAATTTGCGCTTTAGATGAGACATTTAAAGCTATCGCCTTAGTGCACTGTACGGCTGTAGCTCCATGAAATCGCAGCTTCTGCTGCTGTTCTCGGGAGCGTGCTTGCAGTACTCAGGCGGAATAGTTGGTCTCATAATAAATATTCGTACTACACCTTAATATGTAGCCGTCATTTACAACCCGACTATTTTATCGCTTATTAGTAGTAGTGGCTGAAAACTACCTGTCACGTTTGGCAACATCGCGATTGGTATCACTACGCGGGAGTTCACTGCATCCGCACAGTCAATAAATGAGGCTATCAGAAGTGACGCTGCCTCGCGATTACTTCCGTGTGCAACGCTAACATTACGCCCCGAAAGTGAATGGGAGCCCATGGGCACCACACAGCCATTTGCCCTTTACTCTGCTCGCTACCAACTTAAGAAGCTAGAGGGGAGAGGATAGAAACAGAGCTGAGCAGCCAGATATTAAGGCCACAACAATCCGTCCACGAATACTCAGACACTGACTGACTGAAGTGAATTTTATTTTGTCTTGAGAAGACAGGTCCCGCTAAGGGGGCTCGTCCGTGGGCCGCGTCCACGATGGAACCGAGAGGTGGAACTCGACGGTCCGGTCGCGGGCTCTCTGGACAGCCCGAAGTTGGTCTTCCTCTTTCAGACTTGTGAGGAGAGTTGTTCGCTGTTCCTCCGTGTTTCGAGACCCTGCAGCCACGCGCAGCATAGGGCATTGCCACAGCATAAGTGGCAAATTGCATCTCGGGAGCCGACATCGAAGGCAGCCCGGCTTTATTACACTAATAAAACGTGAATAAGAGATAGGCGAAGAGTAAGCACCTGTTTGCAACAGACGTAATACTCAGACAAGCTCAAATAACTGACCACAGGCCGAATTTTTCGCGCCTGTCACCGTGTCTCAAGTTGAGGGTCGGCATTAGACTTCAGACTTTAAAAGCGCCTGTTCAAAACATTGGCCATGATCGCAGAAATATCGCCACATATAGAGCTGTTCTTGTTTATTTCACGACGATTTCATTAAGCTCTCAAATGATGAAATCACCTGCGGTAGTTCCTCATTTTCTTACACTTGCTTTTTCTCGGTGGCAACACATGTAATGCTTTGCGAAGGAAACAGATGATGATCTATATCTCTGGAAGCAGTGTAGTGGCATTTTGTGCTATTTAGGGCATTGACTGCAGGCTTGCGCATAATTTTATACGCCACTAGAGTAGCAAGCATCGCAGAACTTTAGGCACCAAGACTTTAATATTAGCTCCTGGCAAAGCTTCTCTCAAAAATCGACATTCAGATAGTCAAAATGGCAACTTTCAGTCAAGCGAACGCCATGGTGACAAAACGAGCTTCTGCGGATTACTGGCATGAGCTATCAGGTATTGGCGTAGCAGATGACGCGCGAGCGCCTCGATCAAGTAGTCGCGAAATGACCTAGGTGTCCATAACAAGTGTTTCAGGATTACCATTTCCAAACTCCTATTACACCTTAAAATATATGAATAGAGCCGAAAACTGAGCCGTATAGCAGCTTCGAATGCAGCCGTGGCATTCGTTTGCGCGAGAGACAACGTGGCGGCATCTCTACTCCAGTTGCGGTGCCTGCCGTCGAAACGCCGCACTAGCACCGACGGCTGCTTCCATTCAAATCCGCTCCTTCGCCCGGGCACTGAAAAAATAGAGGAGGCGCTGGGCTCCTTGACTGAAATTCATCTTTTCAAATAAAAAGAAATAATTTTGAGCATTAGTGAAGCTAAGAAACTAACACAGCGGGTATTTTTAGACTTGTCAAAAGCTTTCAAGAGAATAAGTCACACAACTCTACTGCATAAATTATTTGTTAAGGCACACATGGAATACTTTTAGATTTAATTAGAAGTCACATAACAGATAGAAATCATTTTGTATTAATAAATGAACGTCACTAGTCATTTAAACTCATTAGTCACGATTTGCCTCGGTGCAGCATACTGAGTCCACTTTTATTTGTTATGTATACAAGTGGTATTGTGAATATTGATGACTCTAGTAACTACATTATTTAGGTGAATGATACCAGTTTCTTCCTACAGAAACCAAGGGTGATGAGCTTGTACATTTGGCAAAAAAGTGCTAAGAAAATATATATTCTTGGTCAGTAGAAAACTCGCTTTGACAAAACTCCTGTGTACCAAAGGCAGTGATTTTAGAGCAAAAATTTAAAGTCCAGGCTTTGCGATCTTACGACATCTTTTACAGTAAATGACACGGAAGTAGAATGCTCCACGTCAGCTAAAACACTCTGTGATATTTCTCAAGAACTTGGGACCACCATACCAATTACATAATATCTAGGCGTTCAATGCATGAAGCATGTTCCACACATGCCAGAGACTGCTACATATATGACAAAAACTCATAATATATATTGCGCCATTTTCTTCGTGTCTGCGCTATTGTCACATCATTTGGTCACACAGTACAAAATTATCATGAGGTCATCTAGTCACACTGCAGAAGCAAGCATTACGGGTTATTGCTGATGTAGCCTAAAATGAACATACGCGTAATTTGTTTCTGAAGTTCAATATTATTGGCGTTCATGTTCTATTTTTTGTATGTGAGTTGAAGGCTATTCGTGTATGATCATACAATAAATGGCACTTATGTTAACCCCACAGTGCATTGTTTATACTATTTTGTGTACGAAGCAGCCTGAAGCCATGAAAGACATGATGAAATGATAACACTTCATGCCGTAGAGCAGCCATTTTACTGAAAGAATTGGAACGCGGAATCATCACAAAGTGCCGCAGGAAAACCCAGGCGCACCTCAAATTCACAGCATTCTGCATAGACTGGATACATTGCTCACCATCTCTACGGCGGTTTTAGGTTCTGGAAGTCAAGCGCATCTCTAGAAAACAAATTGCTGGAAGATGAAAATAACGGCTTTTTCACCTCTAGTATTTATCACCAGAACTCGGCCTAAAGTAGTGCATATGGCGTGGTGAAAAGATAAAGAGGAATTGGACTTTGATGGCGTGTCATAACTGCCTTAATGGCGGCTGAAGTAGTCAATGAGCGCACTGCTTCAAATGCCGATATTGTATGACGAGTTTGCCTAGCGGGCTATATTTAAAAAGTGCCTTTTTTCACACAGACATTCTGACAAAAGGGTTTGAAATATCTTCAAGACAAGAACTTTCAGAAAGGTAAATATGCGTGCTGATGGTAGCCACGCCAGAATTGTCGACGAATAGTAAAAAGTCAATAAATATGAAGATCTTTTGGTTGCTCGGAAGACTTCCACTGCCTTTAAAATTATTGCTATCTTGCCACTTTAAAAGCGTTAGAGCAAAATAAACGGCGTCAGAATGATGGACAGATAGTTCAACAACACGAATACTACTTCACAATATATATATATATATATATATACCAAAAACAAAAGTGATGCTGGGTCCGGGAAATATTATTCGTATAGGAAAGAAGACGCACGTACAAAGTTATTTTATTTGACGTTTCGGCCGTGGGTCCGGCCTTCATCAGAATACAGTTTATGGCACGAGTGCTGTTTATATACATGTGCATATCAGTAAGATACAAATGTCAAAACCGACATGAAAGGCTATATATGGGCATATATATATATATATGCAAGTCACACAATATAAAGAGTACCTAATCTACGAGTAAAAAGATATTGCTTCCATGCGCGAGCACGTTGTTTACAAATAAAAGATGAAACGCATAAAAGATAAAGCACATAACATGAAGAGTAGTCCGACCGGTAAAAGCAAGAGAAGAAAAAAAACTATAAAATACTAATAAAAATGACAAAGACGTTACAAAGCTGCTACGTAATCAACGGATACAGACAATGTAGTGCGACTTGCTGAGCAAGGTTGAAAAAAGTTGGACAGGGTGATACAAGTTACGCAGATAAGCAACTAAGTTTTCCTACGTTTTCATTAAGACCAGATGCGACGGCGTTGAACTTATAGATGAGGAATGATTCACGGGCTTCTCTATCATAATTTGAGCGGAAACCAGATTCTAGTAATGTGACTTGTAGGTTTTCAAAAGAGTGGCCAGGGAGGTGCACGTGTCTTTAAATGGGCAAGTGGGGCAAGGTGTTAGCATGAGATTTATGGTTGTTAAAACGCAGTCTAAAAGGCCCTTCTGTTTGACCAATGTACTGTATTTCACATAGCGCACATTCTATCATGTATATCACGTTCTTAGAATCGCAGTCAAGATTGCCTTTGATTTTTAAGGAAAAGTTGGAACCAGTACTGGTGACCTGTTGGCATGTGCGCATGTAAGGGCATACTTTGCATCGCGGTTTTTGGCAAGGATTGCACCCGATCGTGTCAGGACTGTTTGCTTTCGATGATGATGACGATGAGAGTATGTCTCGAATAGTTTTAGCTTTGCGATACACTGCTTTAGGTGGTTCGGTGAAAATGTTTCTTAAGCGTTCACTTTGCATTAGAATATTGTGGTGCTTTCTCAGCACATTCGAAACACGCGGAACTGACGCAGAATGGGTAAGGACTAAGTTTGTCTGTGGTGAGGGAGTCGAGTTTTTAGCAGCGCGCAACAGCGTTCTACGATTATGCATGTCGGCACGTTTTATTGCGTCATCAATTAATTGCGGCGGATATTTTTGTTTGACTAGAGCATCCTTTAGTGTTCTGCAATTTTTTTGAAACTCTGATTGCTCTGAGCAGATTCTTTTAAAGCGTAAGGCCTGACTGTAAGGGATGCTAGTTTTGCAATGTTTCACGTGGCTACTGTCAAAGTGCAAATACTGTTGCCGGTCTGTAGGCTTCCTGTATAGAGCAGTAGATAGCTTATCATTTACAATTGAAATGCTTACATCAAGAAAACTAAGAGTTGATGTGGAATAGGTATGAGAAAATGATATTGATGGATGGGCATCATTAAAGTCAGATATGAAGGAAAGCAACTCCTGTTCACTATGCGGCCAAATAAGGAAAATGTCATCAATGTAACGTTTATAATAAAAAGGTTTCAGCGCGCGGGTTTGCAAAAATTCACTTTCAAGCTGGCCCATGAATATATTGGCGTAGTTGGGTCCAATACGCGTACCCATTGACGTGCCGCTAACTTGAACATAGTGTTGCCCTTCAAATTGAAAGTTATTTAGCTCTAAAATGAGCCTGAGCAATACTGCTAATGTGTTGCTGTCGATAAATTTACCCGGTGATGCTGCTTCATAGGACCTGGTGACTGCCGCTATTCCGTCTACATGCGGAATGTTGGTGTATAAAGACGCTACGTCTAGCGTGACCAAAAAGGAACCTTGAGGAACAATCAGATCAATTATACCAGAAACAAAGTCGGTAGTGTCCCTTACGTAAGATGGAAGCGATGCTGGGATATTGCTGATCAGAGAATCGACATAGCTGGACAATTTTTCTGTGACAGTACCTATACCTGAAATAATGGGACGGCCGGGGTTGTCTATCTTGTGTATTTTAGGCAAAAGGTAAAAACGACCAGGAACAGGACTTAGGGGAATAAGAGAATGAATCGCATTGTCAGGCATCTTTTTGTTTTCCCGAAGCTCTAGCAAAGTGCTCTGGACAAGAGATTTAAATTGTTCAGTGGGGTCGTGATCCAGACGCTTGTAAAAACTCGTGTCTGCGAGCTGTCTTTGGGCCTCTGCTTCATAATCAGACTGGTTCATTACGACAACAGCCCCACCTTTGTCTGCAGGCTTGATGACGATGTCATTGCGACAGGACAAGGCATTTAATGCTTTCATTTCACTGGTGGTTAGGTTACGGCGAAACGGCGTTTGCTTTCGATACGACTGTAGTACGTCTCGTTGTACAGCTTTGATATACATATCTAAGCATCTGTCTCGTTGTGAGGGAGGTACCCAACGTTTTCCAGAAGGTAATGCGTTGGTGGAACTATTTGTATTTTGCCGGTCATGAAAAAACTCGCGCAAGCGTAAGTTGCGGGCAAAACTATCCAAGTCTTTCAGTAATTGAAATTCACTGTGTCCGCCTGTGGCAGGACAGAAATTAAGACCACGGCACAGAACACTGCGCTCCTCAGCAGTTAGTACAATGTCCGAAATATTTACATCTTTTCATCTTTTATTTGTAAACAACGTGCTCGCGCATGGAAGCAATATCTTTTTACTCGTAGATTAGGTACTCTTTATATTGTGTGACTTGCATATATATATATATATGCCCATATATAGCCTTTCATGTCGGTTTTGACATTTGTATCTTACTGATATGCACATGTATATAAACAGCACTCGTGTCATAAACTGTATTCTGATGAAGGCCGGACCCACGGCCGAAACGTCAAATAAAATAACTTCGTACGTGCGTCTTCTTTCCTATACGAATATATATATATGTATATATATATATATATATATATATTGTAGTGAAGAAGAGGAGCTTCAGCGGCATTTCTCGGTGCATCAGGGGCATCGCCATCAGCATAAGCTCGTGCTTACTGCGCTTGGCCGGACGCTGCTGACTGCTTCACTTTCTGCGTTCTGCGCTGCAAATAAACCCCGTTACAAGTGGTGGATTCTGCTGGGTTTCGATCACCCTGGAGCTTCGGAATCGCACTTTACCATCCATTATGCCTACCGACGCAAGCGCCGCTCCAACTCCTCCACCGGCACCGCCTACTGTTCTCTGCGCCGGTTCTCTGCGTCTGCGAGATCCCCCTGTCTTCTCAGGCACAGAAGACAAGGACGTTGACGACTGGATTTCAATGTACGAGCGAGTAAGTACTCACAACAAATGGGATGACACCGCCAAGTTGGCCTACGTCTCTTTCTACCTGTCGGACGTGGCCAAGCTGTGGTTTATAAACCACGAAGCGGAACTCCCTACATGGTCGGCCTTCAAAACGAGCCTCACACAGTTTTCGGGCGGCCTGAGGTACGCAAACGCCGTGCGGAACAACGCTTACATACTCGGTCCCAGCAGCTTGGTGAGAATTTCACAAGCTATATTGAGGACGTTCTGGACCTTTGCAAGCGAGTGAACGAGTCAATGTCCGAAGAGCTTAAGATCAAGCATATCATGAAGGGCATTGAGGACGACGCTTTCCAAATGTTGCTTTCAAAGAGTCCTCGCACTGTCCTAGAACTGACCGAGTTATGCCAGAGTTTTGACGAGTTGCGCAGGCAACGTCTTTCCACCCGACGTCCCTCGGTGCTCGACGACTCTTCGTCCAGCCTTTCCACCCTTGGCATAGGAGAAGACCATGGCCCTCTTCTCTCCAAGATCCAAGAGTTCATCCGCGCTGAGGTCGCTCGTCAGCTCTCTTTGATGTCCTGTGTACCCGATCAACCACGCAGATCGCCGTCTACACTCCGCGACTTCATTCAAGACCAGGTCGCACAAGTTCTTCCTCCCGCCCGTGAACCTCCCCCAGTCGCCGCACCTCTCACGTACGCCGAAGCCGTTGCTCGACCTCGACAGCCTGCGTTCCAGTCAGCGCCTATGTATTCGCCGCCGCCCTTTTCGCCGCCGACCTATTCACCGCCGACCTATTCACCGCTGACCTATTCACCGCCGCCTATGCCGATACCACCTCGGCCGCAGTTTTCTGCCCCCCAGCCGCAAGTCGGAGTCTACTCCGACCAATGGCGGACCTACGACAACCGTCCCATATGTTTTTCTTGTGGTGGTGTTGGCCACGTGGCACGTTATTGTCGTCGTCGCCAGGCTGCCCAGAACATTCGACGAATGCCCTCTTTCGACCCTCAGTTTTCGTCTACGCCTTCAAGCCCTCCTTCCTCTTCCTTTTCTTCTGATCGTCCACACGGCCCGACCCGCCGCTCCCCATCTCCACGTCGACGTTCGCTTTCCCCTATGCGTCGCCGTTCCGGACCCACCGACCAGGAAAACTAACGGCCGCAGTTCCCGAGGCACGAACTGCGTCCCCGTCGCCATGCACAAGTCCTCGCCCCTGTCCAGCTAACGTCATTGAAGTGTCAGTCGATGGTATCGTCGTCATGGCGCTTGTTGACACCGGGGCCGCTCTATCCGTCCTGTCCATGAACCTGTGCCGCGAACTCCGCAAAGTTCTGACGCCATTATCCGGCCTGTCTCTTAGAACGGCTAACGCAGAAAGTGTAACACCTCTCGCAGCCTGCACCACACGAGTCGTCATCGAAGGGATTGTGTATATTGTCGAATTCGTAGTGCTGCCCTCGTGTTCCCATGACATGATACTCGGCTGGGACTTCCTTGCGAATAATAATGCCGTCATTGACTGCTGTCGCGCTGAACTTGAGCTATCTGCACTTCCTGATGTTGACGCTGTCGAAGCCTCCCTGCCGTGTTATAAACTGTTTGTTTCCGACGACACCACCGTACCACCGCGCTCTTCTCTGCTGGTGACTGTGTCGTGTGACGCTATTTCCGACGGTGATGTTGTATTTACGCCCTCTGCCCTCTTCATTCAACGGAAATGTTCTCCACTGCCCATTGCTCTCCTTACTCTCTACCATGGCGTCACGAAGACGCTCGTGTACAATACGCTAGAAGGGCCTTTACCTTTATTCTATGGTGAATGTCTCGGTCACGTGCATCTGATCGACGCCCGTCACATTTTTGACGCTCCATCTAGTTTACTTTCTACGGACCTCAGCGCACTCATTTCTGACTCTGTTGTTGACCAGTCACTCCTTGATGCTTTCCACCGCTCCATCGATGTCGCAACGTCTTCGTCAGAACGAAGCCAGTTAGTGAAATTGCTGCAAAAGTTTCGTACTTCTTTTGACAGCCACGCTTCTGGCCTCAGTCGCACATCGAACATATCTCACAAGATTGACACAGGAAGCCATACGCCTCTACGGCAGCGCCCCTACCGAGTCTCAGCGTCGGAGCGCCGTGTTATTGACGACCAGGTTGCTGGCATGCTCCAGCGGGGTATTGTACAGCCTTCTAACAGTCCCTGGGCGTCACCGGTCGTTCTTGTTAAGAAGAAGGACGGCTCCATTCGGTTCTGTGTGGATTATCGACGTTTAAACAAGATCACCCGCAAGGACGTTTACCCGTTACCTCGAATAGACGACGCCCTTGACTGTTTGCAGGGAGCAGAATATTTCTCTTCGCTGGATTTACGGTCTGGATACTGGCAAGTTCCTATGGAAGCATCTGACCGACCGAAAACAGCATTTGTCACACCTGATGGGTTATACGAGTTTACCGTTATGCCTTTCGGCCTTTGTAATGCTCCAGCCACTTTTGAAAGAATGATGGACGCTATTTTACGAGGCCTCAAGTGGAACACATGTTTATGCTACCTCGATGACGTAGTTGTCTTTTCCACCGATTTCGACACCATTTAAATCGTCTCGAGCACGTCCTCACACGTCTCACCGACGCCGGCCTTCAACTCAACCTCAAGAAGTGTCGTTTTGGTGCTCGGCAGCTCACCATTCTTGGCCACGTCGTATCGCGGGACGGCATACTTCCCGACCCCGCCAAGCTTCGAGCAGTCGCCGATTTTCCGAAGCCAAAAAACTTGAAGGAACTTAGAAGTTTTGTCGGCTTGTCGTCATACTTCCGACGCTTTATTAGAAATTTTGCTTCCATATGTGCGCCCCTCACGGACCTTCTTAGCGGCGACAAGGACCTTTCCACCTGGTCACCAGCATGCGACGATGCATTCACCAAATTACGCCACCTGCTGACTTCACCACCCATCCTCCGCCACTACGATCCTGCCGCTCCCACGGAGGTTCATACTGATGCCAGCGGTGTTGGACTTGGCGCTGTGCTCGCGCAACGAAAAGCAGGGTTTGATGAATATGTCGTCGCCTACGCAAGCCGTACTTTGACGAAAGCCGAGGCTAACTACTCCGTGACCAAGAAAGAGTGTTTAGCTATGTTTTGGGCTCTTGGAAAATTTCGCCCCTACCTGTATGGTCACGCATTCGACGTCGTCACTGACCACCACGCCCTTTGTTGGCTATCCACACTTAAAGACCCTTCGGGGCGACTTGCTCGCTGGGCGCTCAAACTTCAGGAATACGACATCCGCGTTATTTACAGATCTGGTCGTAAGCACACGGACGCCGACGCCCTTTCTCGCTCACCCATATCGGATGAAGGTGTTTGCCTCTCTTCTCTCGAGCCTGCACTTGCGTCATCCGCCTTGCGCAACATGACGGTGGAACAACGAAAGGATCCCTGGATCAGTGGCCTCATAAGCATTCTTTCTGATCCTCTCACTCCTTCGCCGTCTCGCGCTCTCCGCCGCCAGGCTAGCAACTTTTGCCTAAGGGATGATCTTCTTTATCGACGCAACTACCTTTCTGACGGTCGCAAGTGTCTCCTTGTGATAACCCGCCATCTTCGAGCTGCCATCTGCGAAGCTTTTCACGCGGACCCACAGTGCGCCCACGCAGGCCTCTTCAAGACATACGCTAGGCTTCGACTCAGATATTATTGGCGTGGCATGTATAACTACGTGCGAAAGTTCATTCGCTCGTGTGCTCAGTGCCAACGACAAAAGTTACCTCCCGGGCAAGTCTACCCGTCACAACCTCTTCCTTGTCCTAGTCGACCTTTTGATCGCGTCGGCATTGACATTTACGGACCACTACCATCAACTCTAGCTGGTAATCGCTGGATTATTGTTGCGATAGACCATCTGACACGCTATGCCGAAACAGCCGCGCTGCCGACTGCCACAGCCCGTGACGTTGGAACGTTTCTGTTACAACGTTTCATTCTGCGTCATGGGGCCCCTCGCGAGCTCTTAAGTGACAGAGGCCGTGCCTTCCTTTCGACGCCTTGAAGGCATTACTCAACGAATGCCGAATCGTGCACCGCACAAGTACAGCGTACCACCCTCAAACAAATGGCATGACGGAGCGCTTCAACCGTACTCTTGGAAGTATGCTGTCGATGTACGTCGCCTCTGATCATTCAAATTGGGACCAAGTTCTCCCGTTCGTCACCTACGCGTATAATACTGCCGTACAAGCTACTACTGGGTTTTCGCCATACTTTCTTTTGTACGGACGAGAACCTTCAAATACAGTAGACACTATTCTTCCATATAAACCTTATGAGTCCGAAAGTACAACTCTGTCCGAAGCTGCCCGACATGCTGAAGAATGCCGCCAGCTTGCCCGCTCTTTTTCTACCGAGGACCAGTGGCAGCAGCAATCCCGCCAGACTAGGGACCGTTCGGCTCCAAACTTTCCACCTGGTTCATTAGTATGGCTTCGGGCACCTGCTACCGCGCCTGGCCGCTCCGCAAAACTTCTTCCCAAATACATCGGGCCATACCGCGTTGTAGAGCAAACGTCACTCGTCAACTATATCGTGGAGCCCATCATCCCATCCACAGACCTACGCTACCGCGGCCGCGACACTGTCCACGTCTCTCGTCTCAAGCCATATTACGACCCATTAGTCGTTTCTTCTCCCTAATCCGCCAGGATGGCGTCTTTTTGTGCGGAGGGCGATTGTAGTGAAGAAGAGGAGCTTCAGCGGAATTTCTCGGTGCATCAGGGGCATCGCCATCAGCATAAGCTCGTGCTTGCTGCGCTTGGCCGGACGCTGCTGACTGCTTCGCTTTCTGCGTTCTGCGCTGCAAATAAACCCCGTTACAATATATATATATATATATATATATATATATATATATATATATATATATATATATATATATATATATATATATATATATATATATATATATATTCTAGGGGGCGACGCATCTGTGTGCCTGACGAGATGACGAATGATTGTCGCCTCCACTCGATCGCTCGTCAACCAGTCACGCCATTACTGCTGGTTTCAAATTCATCTAATCCATAGCCTGCTCGATACGGTGTTTCTTGTTTTCCGTAACATATCTGGTGGAGGCGGAACGTTCTCCGCTCTCACCACGAAGCTTTGCAGTGGACGCACTGTTCAGTCTCCAGCCATGGCTACCAATGACAACAACCCGTCAGAGTCTCCATCAGGAGCTCCAGCCACTACATACCTGACGATGCCCTATCCTCGTGATCCCGGTACATTCTCTGCACATCTTCATCATCATCAGCCTGACTACGTACACTGCAGGGCAAAGGTCTCCCCCATGTTCCGCCAGTTAACCTGGTCCTGTGCTTGCTGCTGCCAATTTACAACCGCAAACTTCTTAATATCATCTGCCCACCTAACCTTCTGTCTCCCCCCAACCCGCTTGCTTTCTCTGGGAATCCAGTTAATTACCCTCAATGACCAGCCGTTATCCTGTCTACGCACTACATGCCTGGCTCATGTTCATTTCCTCTTCTTGATTTCAGCTATGATATCCTTAACCCCAATTTGTTCCCTAATCCACTCTGCTCTCTTCTTGTCTCTTAAGGTTACACCTACCATTTTTCTTTCCATCGCTCGCTGCGTCGTCCTCAATTTAAGCTGAACCCTCTTTGTAAGTCTCCAGTTTTCTGTTCCATATCTAAGTACCGGCAAGATACAGCTGTTATATACCTTCCTCTTCAGAGATAGTGGCAATCTACCTGTCATAATTTGAGAGTGCTTGCCAAATGTGCTCCACCCCATCATTATTCTTTTAGTTACTTCAATCTCGTGGTTCGGCTCCGTGGTTATTACCTGCCCTAAGTAGACATAGTCTTTTACAACTTGAAGTGCACTATCACCTATTCTCTGCCCAACATGTGCTTGACGTTGACTGCTGGCTCCGTATGTACGAGCGTGTTAGCCAGACTGTGTTCGCCCAGTCGTGTGTACCCTTCTTCCGACGTCCCTAACAGCCACTCCACCACTCGTTCACCGCCGTTTCCCATTACCCCAACCACGCCACTATCCATCACCGGTCAACTATGAATCCTCTCGGACGGAAAACGAGATCATGCAGCACTGGGAGGTAGTATCAATTGTGACTGATCCAAATCCTTCCTCGACGCTCCCCAGTAATACGAACTTGATTGAGGTGTATGTGGACGGTATTTTCTTGACGGCTTTAGTGGGCTGTGGAGCTCAGGTGTCTATAATGAGTGTTCGTCTCTGTCGCCGCCTCACAAAATAGTCACGCCTGCCGCAACACAAGCTGTCCGTGTCGCTGATGGTAAAACTGTCCCTTCACTGGAATGTGTACCGCACGTGTTAGCATTGTCGGCTGTCATGTCCCCGTTTTATTCACGGTGCTTGAAAATTGCCCTCCCGACCTAAACTTCGTCATGGACATCCTATCGACGCATTCTGCCCTGATCGATTGTGCCACCGGTACTCTCTGCCTAGAACTTCCGCTTCCGGATTTTCACCCTGATCTCCCAAACAGTCTCTGCACCCCTGACTTCTTCCGGAGACCACCTAAAGCTCTCCCATTCCTTGAATCGACAATGCCCTCTCCTGTGCTCGACGGTGATTATATAGTGACGCCGATTCCTGATGTTCTTTTGCCGCGTGACATTACTATGCCACACTCCGTCGTAACCATGACCTCTCACCGAACATGTTTACTTGTTATCAATTTCGGTTTAATAAAGCAAGCACTAACCTCAAGGAAATTTGGTCGCAATGCTAAGACCCTTAATCGATGACCACGTCACCAGTTTTGTGGTAGACGTCTGTCCAGATCACTCGTGTCACCCGCAGGATGCCACATGCCTTGATGTGACCTTACGCTCCATGATCTCCCCGAACCTCAAACCTGAGAAGTCAGCCGCGCTATGCCACCTTCTGACTTTATACCGTGACACATTTGACATCGACAGCCGTTCACTCGGCCAGACATCACTCGTCAAGAACCACATTAACACTGGTGATTCTCCTCCCATCCATCGGCGACCATACCGGGTGTCTGCCGCCTTGCGTAAGGTAATTCAACAAGAAGTCACTAATATGCTATCCAAATAGATTATTGAACCCTATTCGATCTCTTGGGCGTCCCCCGTTGTGCTTGTTAAAAATAAAGATGGCACGTGGCACTTCTGCGTTGATTACCGCCATCTGAATAAAATCGTGAAAAAAGACAGCTACCTTTTGCCCCGCATCGATGATGCTCTCTATTGTATCCACAGCACCCGATACTTTTCTTCAATAGAGCTACGTTCCGGCTATTGGCAGGTTACTGTCGACGAAAAAAGGCCAATAGAAGACTGCCTTTGTAACTCTAGACGGCCTATATCAGTTCAAGGTCATGCCGTTTGGGCTTGCAACGCCCCAGCCAAGTTCGAGCACACGATGGACTCTCTGCTACAAGGGTACAAATGATCAACATGTCTTCGTTACCTTGACGATGTCGTTGTATGTTACCCTAAATTCGAGACCCACATTCAGCGTCTGGTAGCTATTCTCGACATCTTCTGCACTGCAGGCCTCCAATTAAATTTGTCGAAGTGCCACTTCAAACGCCGGCAAAATACAGTGTTCAGCCACCTTGTCGGCGCATCTGGTGTGCAGCCGGACGCGTTGAAAATTCGTGCAGTCACCAGTTTTCTTGTACCCCAGTCAGTCTAAGACGTCCGCAGGTTTGTAGGACTTTGTTCCTACTTTAAAAGGTTTGTGAAAGATTTCGCAACCATCGCTCGACCCCTCAAAGAGCTTCTCGAAGAAAGACGTCTCATTTACGTGTGGTGCCGACGAAGCTGCTTCTTTTTCTCACCTAATCACGCTACTGACGACTTCACCTATATTGCCTCCCTTTGATCCATCTGCTCTGACAGAAGTCCGAACCGATGCCAGTGGTCACAGGATCGGAGCCGTCCTAGCCCAATCCTAGCCCCAAGCCAACGGTGACATGACCCCATTATCGCCTAAGCTAGCCGCCTCGTCACTGCTGCTGAGCGCAACTATTGCATTACAGAGCGCGAATGTCTTGCTCTTGTTTGTTCAGTCTCAAAGTTCCGCCAATATTGGTATGACACACATTTTTTGTAATGACTGACCATCATGCGCTATGTTTGCTTACGTCACTAAAGGATCCTACTGGCCGGATCGGGCGCTGGGCTCTGCTACTGAAAGAGTATACCTACACGGTGACGTACAAGTCCGGACGCCTACATCAGGACGCAGACTGCATGTCCCGCTACCCGATCGCTGAGTCGACCACTATGCATGACAACCGACAAAAACCTTGCGTCTTTTCCCTTTCGCAAATGACATGAATCGGTGACGACCAGCGTCGTGATGCATCCTTGCGTGCTATCATGAAGCGCCTCAAATCACCATCTTCCGATCAGTCCCATCACTCATTCGTGTTCCACGATGGTCTATTATACCACCAAAATATTAAGCTGGATGGACCGGCCCTGTTTCTTGTCCTTCCGAAACACCTTCGCTCGGTAGTTCTACACGAACTTCTTGACCTTCCGACAGCCGGTCACCTTGGTGTGTCACGCACTTACGACCGAATACGCCGACGCTTCTTTTGGCCAGGGCTTACCCGCTCAGTCAGAAGATACGTTGCGGCTTCTGAGAAATGTCAGCGCCGCAAAACAATATCGAAGCCTCCCGCCGGACGCCTTTAACCACTTCACATTCCGTCAGAACTACCCTTACACGTTGGCCTTGGTGTACTTGGCCTTTTCCCCACGTCCTCCTCGGGCAACAGGTGGATAACCACGGCCACCGACTACGCCATGTGTTATGCCATCGCACGAGCTCTTCCAACAAGCTGCGCCACAGATGTAACCGACTTTCTCTTCAAGGACGTGCTTTCGAAACACGGAGGCCCACGGCAGCTGCTTACAGACCGTGGCAGCATCTTTTTTGCCGACATGTTGCAGTCCTGTGAAACGAGTCACAAGCTGACTACATCGAACCCTGCACAGACCAAGGGACTCATGGAGCATCTAAATCGAACTCTTACAGACACGCTCGCTAAGTATGTTTCTACCAACCGACTGGGATCTTGCGTTGCCGTACGTAACATTTGCGTACAATTCTTCGCGCCATGACACTGCTGGTTGCTTTCCATTTTTTCTGCTGTTTGGCCGAGAACCAACATTGCCCCTAAACACCGTCATCCCGTTCTCTGCCGCACCAACCAGTGAATATGCCATGGACGCTATCACTCGGGCCACGCACGCATGCGAAATCACCCGTACACGCCTTTTGACTTCTCAAAGGAAGCGACAGCGTTAGTATGATCAACGACACCACGACGTACACTTTTCGACCCGTTCTTTGGTCCTGCTGTGGTCTCCGACGCGTCAAGTTGGATAGTCGAAGAAACTGTTTACTCACTAAACAGGTCCACCGAGTACTTCGTGTGGTTACTCCAGAGACCTAAGATATAGGTCCCGTCACCCGTCGCCTTCCTGTGCCCCACAGGCTACCGATATTGTACATGTTGCGTGCTTGAAGCCCTACCACTCTCCCAGTGACGTTGACATGTCAACACGCTGAGATGGCGCTTTTGCCGCCGGAGATTATGCTACATGCATGCATATTGATATTCTAGGGGGTGACGCGCGTGTGCGCCTGACGAGAAGGGCGAAGGATTGTCTGCACTCGATCACTGGTCAACTGGTCATGCCCTTAAGCCCAAACTCCATAAGCGCGAAAATGCACGCGACAGCGACGAGCGACGCTATGAGCGACAAAACAGGGCGTTCGCGCGACGTGTCGCGTGCTCGTTTTCGCGCGATCGCTCGGTTCTCCAGATTTGGAAACCGTCGCTTATCGCCCGGAAGTGCTGGGCTCAAGCAGCCAATAGCGAAAAACCGGAAAATACGAAGACTACATAGGTGCACGTGACCCTGCCCGAGTCACGTATGCGCAACAAGAAATAACGCAATGTTTATTACGCATGCGCATATAAAAAATGCTGCAAGGCAATAATAAACACTTTCCGTTCCATTACACAACAATATATCTTATTTTTAAATTGGAAACCGCTCGCTACGCGGTTTTCTTGGTGCGAGTTGACGGCCTCATGCCAGCAACAATAGAATTCGCTCGCCGAAGCCGTCGCGTGAATGAGGTTTGCCTGCGCTAGCGACTGATCGCGCGACGCCAATCTACGTCGCATCGCTCGTCGCTGTCGCGTGCATTTTCGCGCTTATGGAGTTTGGGCTTTACTGCTAGTTTCAAAATCCATCTCCTCCACAGCCTTGTCGATAAGGCGTCTCTTCTTTTCCGCAAATATATATATATATATATATATATATATATATATATATATATATATATATATCCTGCTCACAGTTGGTAATTTTTTCATCCACTTTTCTTTCTTCTTATCTACATTCCATTGGTTCTAATAACTTCCCCTGTACATTCCTTGGCATTACTGTCTGTTATATCTCATTAATATTGTGTTAAAACACGGAAAAACGAGCCCTTAGGCATACAATTCTTTCCCTTATTTTATATATATATATGTATATATATATATATATACATATATATATATATATATATATATATATATAACAGACAGTAATGCCAAGGAATGTACAGGGGAAGTTATTAGAACCAATGGAATGTAAATAAGAAGAAAGAAGAAAGAAAAGTGGATGAAAAAATTACCAACTGTGAGCAGGAATCGAACCTACGACCTTCGAATTACGCGTTCGATGCTCTAACCACTGAGCTATCACAGCGGCCCTCCCTCCATCCACTTTTTTGGGTTTATCTGTGAATTTAGAAGTAGGAGCGACAGTCAGCGCCATCTATAAGCCAAACAACGAGTGTGAAAACACTCTTGTGCGCATGTTTGGCGTCACGTAGCACGTGAACTTATTATGAGCGGGCAGCTGATTAATTGTCCCTCTTATACAACCTAAACACACCAAGTCTGCCAGTACGAGACCCTCGTTCAATGAAATAAGGGAAAGAAGTGTATACCTAAGGGCTCGTTTTTCCGTGTTTTTAACACAATATTAATGAGATATAACAGACAGTAATGCCAAGGAATGTACAGGGGAAGTTATTAGAACCAATGGAATGTAAATAAGAAGAAAGAAGAAAGAAAAGTGGATGAAAAAATTACCAACTGTGAGCAGGAATCGAAGCTACGACCTTCGAATTACGCGTTCGATGCTCTAACCACTGAGCTATCACAGCGGCCCTCCCTCCATCCCCTTTTTTGGGTTTATCTGTGAATTTAGAAGTAGGAGCGACAGTCAGCGCCATCTATAAGCCAAACAACGAGTGTGAAAACACTCTTATGCGCATGTTTGGCGTCACGTAGCACGTGAACTTATTATGAGCGGGCAGCTGATTAATTGTCCCTCTTATACAACCTAAACACACCTTGGCATTACTGCCTGTTATATCTCATTAATATTGTGTTAAAAACACGGAAAAACGAGCCCTTAGGTATACACTTCTTTCCCTTATTTCATTGAACGAGGGTCTCGTACTGGCAGACTTGGTGTGTTTAGGTTGTATAAGAGGGACAATTAATCAGCTGCCCGCTCATAATAAGTTCACGTGCTACGTGACGCCAAACATGCGCATAAGAGTGTTTTCACACTCGTTGTTTGGCTTATAGATGGCGCTGACTGTCGCTCCTACTTCTAAATTCACAGATAAAAACCCAAAAAAGTGGATGGAGGGAGGGCCGCTGTGATAGCTCAGTGGTTAGAGCATCGAACGCGTAATTCGAAGGTCGTAGGTTCGATTCCTGCTCACAGTTGGTAATTTTTTCATCCACTTTTCTTTCTTCTTTCTTCTTATTTACATTCCATTGGTTCTAATAACTTCCCCTGTACATTCCTTGGCATTACTGTCTGTTATATCTCATTAATATTGTGTTAAAAACACGGAAAAACGAGCCCTTAGGTATACACTTCTTCCCTTATATATATATATATATATATATATATATATATATATATATATATATATATATAGGAAGGCATGGTGGTTGAGTGGTCTTAGCGTTGCATATAGTCAAGTAGACCCTCCGTGAGTGGTCACAACGTGGTTTATTTCGACGTTTCGGCCTAGAATCTAGCCTTCATCAGGATCCTGATGAAGGCCAGGCTCTAGGCCGAAACGTCACACGTTGTGACCGCTCACGAAAGATCTACTTGACTATATATATATATATATATATATATATATATATATATATATATATATATATATATATATATATATATAAGGGAAAGAAGTGTATACCTAAGGGCTCGTTTTTCCGTGTTTTAACACAATATTATTGAGATCTAACAGACAGTAATGCCAAGGAATGTACAGGGGAAGTTATTAGAACCAACTGAATGTAAATAAGAACAAAGAAAAGTGGATGAAAAAATAACAATCCGTGAGAAGGAATAACCTGCTCAGGGCTGGTTATTTTTTCATCCACTTTGCTTTCTTCTAATTTACATTCAATTGGTTCTAATAAGTTCCCCTGTACCTGTACATTCCTTGGCATTACTGTCTGTTAGATCTCATATATATATATATATATATATATATATATATATATATATATATATATATATATATAGTGGTTGAATGACAACATAGCATTATGATTTTAAATGTATATAAAGAATACTCTTAAAAACTCAAAGGCGTTTTCTTGAGAGCCCCGACCGTATAGTCAGAAGAGTCACTGCTACAAAAGGAACCCCATTGTTCAATAAGGCTTCTTGTCATAGCCTTTATCTGTATATGAGTCCCCAATGATTACGATGTTGACAGCTGTCAAATTGTCGACTTTATTTCATCGAAATGTTCTAAGTGGTTCTAAGGCTAACAATGATGCCAGTTTGAAGAACACTTTCAGCTACGACACAGGAACACATGTTCCTTTCCCATATAGCGCAACTCCTGAAGGAGACGTAGGCGTTCTACATATGCAGGGACCGGTGCAACCATATGTGGATCCGTCGTCATTGCGCCTGCACTAAAAAACAGAAACAAAGAAATCAGTATCGTGCCTTGATTTTTTGGCGCATCTTCTGGATGCGCAAAATCTGTGTCACAAAGCTAAAACAAACTGCATAATGGTGCGAAAATTGGGAATCGACGTTATGCGAAGTATGGGGTAGAAGGGTGAGCGCGTCGCAATTTTTAAATGCGAAGCATTTCTTAGTGAACTTCGGCGACTTTGAGCGTATCTATCTATCTATCTATCTATCTATCTATCTATCTATCTATCTATCTATCTATCTATCTATCTATCTATCTATCTATCTATCTATCTATCTATCTATCTATCTATCTATCTATCTGTCGATCTATCTATCTTTTCTATCTATCTGTCTGTCTATATATCTATCTATCTATCTACCTATCTATCTATCTATCTAATCTTATCTATTCAGCCGCCTATGGCTTTTAGCCCTCCTGGCCGTTTCTATGATAGTATCGATACCAAACTTGCAATGGCATAACATAACTGTATTAAGAACATACTTGACTATTCATGACATGAAAATTATGACATGTGTGTCATAATTGTCATGATTTCTATTTCTTACAGGCGTTACAGGCGTGTCATGTAACAACATGACTACATGCTACGCTCATGATGCCCTCACGGCCGTTTCGCTAGCGTCACATATGCCTCAATTCGGTATTACGTGACGTCAATGGATGACAAAGGTATGTGACTGGTGCAAACATGACAATCATGAGATGCGTGTCATGGGAGAATATGACTACATGCCACAATCAAGGCGTCAATACACTTCGACGTGACGCGGTGCGCCTGCTCCCCGGCGTTCAATTCGTCACGCAACGCCTGTGTTGTGACGCCAGGCGCCGGTTTCGTCATATACTCGCAGGCGGGGCCGTGCTACGCTGCTTTGACGCATGCGCGTTTCAGTACGTCCAACATCCATCTGTCACAAAAAAAAAGGAAACGCAGTGTTGTCTGGGTAACGCGTCGGCACGAATTTCGTGCAGGTTGCCATCGGGCCGCGCCGACAGACGCTGGTCGCGCCGGTCATGCTGGTCGCGCTTTGCGTCAACCTATAGAGTGCTCGCGTTTCGCTAACGTTGGGTCGCTGAACCGAGGCGTGCGCACGCGACAACGCTACATTCGAGTATATTGGGCCCTTCATAATGTGCTCGCGGCCGTTTTGCTAGCTCGACTTATACCAAGCTTGGTGTTACAAGACGTCAATGGATGACAAAATATATGACTGGTGCAGACATGACAATCATGACACACGTGTCGTGTAAGAACATCACATGAAGTGTCATACCAACTTTTCTTATACGTGCTTCGCATATCATCGACTTCCGCTGTACGTGGGATCTGCTATTTTTTTTATTGTGCGGCATGTCTTAAGCTGACACTAAAGTAAGTGCAATTGTCGCACGTACAGACATATCTAGAAAAGTTGCAGATGTTTATATAACCAGCTGCCCACACTTGCGGAAGAACGCCAACAGGGACATGCGTATTAGCAACATCAAAAGCTGATATTGTTGCGCCTGGGAGTTTACACTGAACGTCGTTGCCTCTGCAAAGGCAATCTGTGTCAAGGCCAGCAAGTGAGCCCGCCTGGCGCCATCAACTCAACGATGTCATCAAGCGGCGGCGTTGGTTTGTCTTACGCAACGCACGGCAAGCTCCTTTAGCTCACAAGCCCGATGAAGCAAGCGGCACCATCCAGTCTGGCAAGCCTTACGCAATGCATGTCAACATCACTTGTCCTTGGGGGCAACCCAGCGCCATGGCTCCGGATTTGAGGATCATGACGCAACCCAGCGGCGGGTCCCCATTGGAAGATTTCGGAAGATTGCGTGTAGTCCTCCCGCTATGTTCGCTTTGAGATCTGCTCCTGGTGAGAGCACTGGTTTTAGCCCTGCAGAGCTTGTGTATGGCAGGAGTTTGAGAACACCATTGTGAATGCTACGCGAGTCCTATGAGGGATTCGATGAGGACCCTAATTTAGTAGCGAATGTTCTAGGCCACTTTTAGAAGCTTAGAAAAACGAAAGGTCTTGTGGAAAGCCACATGAAGGCTGCACAAGTGTTGTCGAAGGAGTACTATGACAAATTCGCAAATAAATGTACCTTTGAAGTGGGTAGTCAGCTAATGCTGCTGCAGCCGTCGAAAAGGAACAAGCTTGAGGTTCATTGGGAAGGGCCTGCCAGAGTAATATCAATATATTCTGATGCCAATTATGAAGCGGAATCAGGAAGGGGGCCAAAAAATATTTACCACGGTAACTTGATGAAACCATACGTTCCATGTCAAGCGGTCGTAAATCTTCTTTTGAATGCTTCAGAAGAAGAAGGAGCAGAAATTTTTACTTCTAGTGATGTAATCGAAAAGCCAGTTTTGTATTAAATTTCAAAACTGAGCTGCAGGAAAGATGCATACAGTACCACTTAAAAATAATGCGCTTGCTTCGTGTTGGCCATTCAAAAGCTAGCCTGTTAAGTGTCCGGTTCGAGGTTTGTGGTCGAAACGAATCACTGTCCTTTAAGCTGGTTAAATAGCATGCACCTAAACGTGGCTGTTTACTGAGGTGGAGCATGATAATCCAACAGCACAACTTAGACGTTCGCTACAAGAAAAAAAAAAGCTAAACGCTAATGTTGACCCATTGAGCTGTGCGTTTTAGTTAGTAAGTTTCCCACCTTTCGGTCTTTCACTTGTGAGTCGGGGCAAAATTTTGTCCTCATCATTGCCTTAGCTGAGCGCTCTCGTCCACAGTGATCTCAAGGGGCCAACTTTATGCCATATTCTATTTCATTATGTTGTTGTGCGTGTAAAAATTTGAGTTTTCATTTTAAGTCTTGTGCCCCACATGTGCCTCTTAATGTAGAGGGAACGAAATTCTAATAGACATGTATCTAGGTATAAGTTGTACTATACTTTGTCTGGTGTTCTGTCGGGTAACCAAGGGCACTTGCTTGTGTCGTGTGTTGTCTGTTGTCGAACCATTCTTGGCGCGTCGCAGAACCAGCGACAAGTGCTGAGACCAAAAATCATCAGAAGAGACGAGCGAAGCTGGCTGGCAAGTTGTGGCGACACGCCAGTGAAGCATGGCTCCATCTTCAAGAATGGGATGTGTTCACGGAAATGAGCCTAGAGCTACATTCTCCCCATGGCCCTGGAGGCAAACCTGAAGGGACCAGGCGAACAAGCACGCCCGACACCCGAGCAACGTGGAAGCAGCTCGTCTTTTCGGTGCATTATCTGGCGGCGGGGGTGCTGTTACGCCTGGGAGTTCACACCGAACGGTATTGCCTCTGCAGAGGCATTCTGTGTCAAGGCCAGCGAGCGAGCCCGCCTGACGCCATCAACTCAACGACGTCATCAAGTGGCGGCGCTGGTCTGTCTTGCGCAACGCATGGCGAGCTCCCTCAGTCCACGGGCTTGATGAAGCAAGCGGTGCCATTCAGTGTGGTGAGTCTTACGCAATGCGTGGCAACATCACTCGTCCTTGGGTGCAACCAAGCGCAGGGGCTCCGTATTTAAGGATCATGATGCAACCCAACGGCAGGTCCCCATTGGAGGGTTCTGACGCGACCCGGCAGCAGTTCTGATTGGACGTTCACGATGTAAAGGATCACCTGGGGCCAATCATGAACCACACGACACTTTTCCATGCAGCCGACTTATGCATCAGAAAGAAGCTGACGTATGCGTTAGAGAGAAGACATCTCGGCTCTTCGAGTCCCTAAACTCTCAGCGCCAGTGCCGAATATGTAACACCTCTATTTCTATGTTGTACATAAACCTTGCCTTACCTCGCCGTGGTCTTATCACTCGGCTATCAGCTCTGTGCAGAAGCAGTCGAGGGCTGAGAAACACACGCTACCAAACAGCTGGTGACCTTGACAGCGGCGAGTTTTGTAGCATTCGCGCCTTCGGGACCATGTTGGCGTCGTACTTCGTAACCATATGAACCGCTGATGCTCGTGAAAAGGCTGGTCCTGGACACTGCTATATAAATCAACTTCAGTCCATTGCACCTAACCACAATTGATGTTATACCGATGTAACGGCTGTATTAAAGGAGTACATATGTAATTTTTATGAAATTGCATAGGCTGTAATGTAACCACTATTGACGTTTTACGAAGATTAGCGTCTACTTAAAGAGTAGTTCAGAAACCTGGCATAGCTCTGTGGTAGAATGCTAAATTGCCACGCAGAATGATTCGGTTCGATTTCAGCAGGAACTTCGATATTTATTTTTTGCATTCATCGCGT
The DNA here is from genome assembly GCF_043290135.1 of Rhipicephalus microplus. Taxonomy (NCBI): domain Eukaryota; kingdom Metazoa; phylum Arthropoda; class Arachnida; order Ixodida; family Ixodidae; genus Rhipicephalus; species Rhipicephalus microplus. The sequence goes on along the minus strand of NC_134702.1, from coordinate 135,200,074 downwards.
CAACGCTACCAGTGTCAGGTGTTTATTAAAGTTGCCCATGCGTGTTCTCGTCGTTACTCGGTAAATACTAAGTGTCAATCACCCTTGGTACATACATGTGACGTATGAAGCAATGGTTCGTAGAGGCCGAGAAGGAAGAAGTGCAGAATGAAATAAACATGGCGTATGAAAAACATAAAACTGCATTTGCTATGGGTACCAGGCCACCGCGCGTTATATTTGAACGAAATGGCCCTGACGCCCCGACAAGCAGCAGTACCGCTGAGTGGGCCCACCATCCCAGTTTTGCCAGATACGGCCCACGTGACAGCGCTAAGGTTCCGAAATGCTTGTTTGCAATGGGAATAGGTAATTTGGATAAATTTAAAGATTTCGAGTATTTAAGGTATTGCTGGAATAAACAGTGCTGTGTATCTTGCCAGTTAGAGGTCACTTATACCATAATTCGCTGTACAGTTCCACAACTAAATTATCACCTTAACAAAGCTCAACTCAATACGTCACCGATGTGTATTTTTAGCAACGAAATAGAAACAATTTAACATTTCTTTTTATTCTGTAGTCGTTACTTCTATCAGAGAAAAAGATCTTTAGTAGCCCTATTTCAAAAGCTAGGAATACAAGCAAGTGTACTAGTACTTTTATCACTTGGCGGCACTCTATTTGGTTACTGCCACAGGGATATGTGCTCCACTGCGTTTGACTACATCAATGCAACTAAAAGATTACCGTGCTAGTGAACCCTAACCTTTTCAAATCTTTAGTTTATAATTCGTAGCGATATCTGTCAGGAACAAGAGATGGTTTGATCGCTTCCTCAGCAAAAATTTGGTTTATTGGCAGTATTATCTCTAAACTAATTGTTCAGATTGGCTTTAACCTAATTTTAGTTTTATTGAAGTATCCTGCCACCCGGTTCTTGGCCCAGCCTTCTCTGTTGGTGAGCGCCATCCCTCTGAGGTCATCAGCATCAGTATGAGCCAGGCCACGTCTCCCATTCATTATAGCGTCACACGAGTTGACAGGATGAAGACGTCCCAGCCACTTCATCGGTGTCTCATTATCGACGCAGTTCCCCACAAGACGCCCTGACCATACATCGACTACGGAATCATCTCCTGGCCACAACCAGCGACCAGAAACATGACAGAAGCATCGGCTGATTTTGACATCACCAAGTACACCGGATCAGCGGACGACGGACCCGTAAAGGACTGGCTCAATCTATTCGAGCTCCACGCCACCACTGCATCCTGGTCGGAACGAGAGATGATCACCAACTTCACTGACTACATCTTCAGTGAGGCATTTAAATTTTACTTCACCCACATCTTTGAAAATGATGAGTCATGGCAAAAGATCAAAGAAGGGATGATCACTCGTTTTAACGACTATGACGAAGACCTACTTATTACCGACCATCTGGAGAAAAGCGCGCACTATCGTCAACTCCCTAAGCAGTCCTCAAGCATTCGAAAGCCTAATATGAATCGACAACTGCCACAAGACAAAGTGGCAGATGAGTTTACTTACAAAAGACCATGCGTGTTTCGGGAAAAACCTAACCATCAAGCGCACCTCCCTTCTGCACGAAAGTCGGCATTTCGAATGTGCTCGCTCCAGCATATGACGCGAGGCGTTGCTCACCAATCTGATGCTCTTAATTCTTCGTCTCGCATACGCGGTCCACCACATGGTTTTCAATCACGCGGCTCTTCGAGCGCTCTTATCGCTCACCATTTGGCTCATAAGGACGCCGCCACCACGGTAGACGACCTCACGCTTCACGAAAATACCCTGTCAAGCCATGCTCCTTCCGGACGGCTTCATTCGTCACCCTGCGGTACACACATACTAGGCAGTCGAAACAAAGCAGAAGGCTCAGACAAATCGAACATCGCACGCTGCCAAGCGCAAGAGCTCTGCGTAGTGAAAAGGGCAGAAGAAGCCTCCCAAGACATTTTTGTTGACTCTAGTGCACCACCTTCATTTTATTTTGAGAATCACGACAACCCAACAACTACCAACTATTTATTGGTCACACCAACTATCAAAGAAAAGCAGGCTCATGTTACTAAAGATGTACCACCTCGTCAGATTCCGCAACATCCGCAGTGTCATCAAGAACTCAAAGAACACCGGAAACTACGGCAGTTACATCAAGCACTACGACAAGCTAAAATAAGATCACAGACAGATTTGCGACTTAAGGATGGTCGTCAGCAACGACACCAACTAAAGGAAAGACCAAGTCAACATCTGAGCCTTATTCGTAGAAGGAAACGTCAAGAAAGTTTTCTCTACCAGATATCAAGGCATCATTCACAATCCTACCGACGGAGATACCACCACAGAAAACCACGAAACAGACTGAACGCTGTCATTTGCGAAATTCAAGATTACGGACATCGCTACATCAACTTCGGTTATCGCAAACTTAAGCTGGAAGCAATGCTTCTGTCTCAGCCACGACACAGAATACAGCGCCCACGACAGAAAATTAGGCGCCTACGACGTCCACCTTCAAAGGCTACAAGGACGTCCAACCTCGTTCGTTCTTCGCAGCTGCTGAAGCCGTGTCACGGTCACTGCAGTTGTGCAAGACTTGGTTACCTTTTCCAGAACGCCAGAGTCAGGCTCGCCCGCCAGAACTCCTGCGTTAACTGGACTGCTACGCTCTCTCCTGAAGTCTTTGAAAGTTTACGGAACTCCTCTGGAGCATAGAACCAATTGTGAATTTTAACATTTGTAACTTTTCAACATCTATTTCTTTACTTTTTTTTCGTTATTCATGCCTTCTTTCGGAGGGAGGGGAATCATGTCACGTATGAAGCGATGGTTGGTAGAGGCCGAGAAGGAAGAAGTGCAGAATGGGATAAACATAGCGTATGAGCCAGGCCACGTCTGCCATTCGCCATAGCGTCCCGTACACGCATATCAGTGGCACATACCCACCCGTGGATATGTTCCACTGTCTGGCGGAAAGATTTCGATGACGTACGCGACGGGATTGTGACATTATTCATGTCTTGACCAATCTGCTATATTCATCAAACTATCTTACCCACCCATGGTAATTTCGGTTTGCGCCAAATTAAGGGGGGTACCACGAGAGCATCCAAACGTAAACGGCTAGATAGATAGATAGATAGATAGATAGATAGATAGATAGATAGATAGATAGATAGATAGATAGATAGATAGATAGATAGATAGATAGATAGATAGATAGATAGATAGATAGATAGATAGATACTGCAAGCCTGCCACGACGAACCTACCGCTGGTCACTTTGGTTACGCAAGAACATTGGCGAGGATAAGGCAGAACAATTACTGACCAAGACTTGCCGAAGATCTCAAAACTTACGTGCAGGCATGTTTAGATTGCCAGCGTCACAAGCCACCATCTATCAAACCAGCTGGCCTGCTGCAGCCTGTCCGAGTGCCGGCGACACCATTTGTACAAATTGGCATGGATTTTCTGGGCCCCTTCCGAAAGTCTGCCACTGGAAACAGGTGGATAATCGTCGCCACGGATTACCTTACCCGATACGTGGAGACAGACGCTCTGCCGCTGGCAACACCAGCTGAAGCGGCGCAATTTTTCATCGAAGCCATCGTCTTAACACACGGCGCTCCCGCAATAGCCATCAACGACAGAGGTACTGCGTTCATGGTCGAGCTTTTGAACACCATTCTCCGACTAAGTGGTACAGCTCAGAGGAAGACAACGGCGTATCCACAGACCGACGGGCTCACCGAACGCCTCAACAAGACCCTGGCTGACATGATAAGCATGTACGTAGATGTAGAGCACAAGAACTGGGACGTCATTTTGCCCTACCTCACGTTCACGTACAACACGATTCGTCAGGAGACCACTCGGAAGACACCCTTCAGTCTCCTTTACGGACGCGAGGTTACGACAACGTTAGACGCAATGCTCCCTCATGAAAATCATGGGAATGAGACGGGCGCCGAAGGGTTTACCCAGCTAGCAGAAGAAGCCAGACAGCTTGCTAGGTTGCGAATCACCAAACAACAAGATGACAATGCTAAACATTACAACCTCCGGCACAGACCCGTCATATACGACGTGGACGACAAAGTATGAGTCTGGACACCTATTCGTCAGCGTGGGCTCTCCGAAAAGCTGTTGCGAAGATACTTCGGACCCTACAAGGTTCTGCGACGCATCAGTGACGTCAACTACGAGGTTGTTCCGGATGGCGTGCAGTTTTCGAAGCACCGCAGACATTCACTAGAAATTGTCCACGTGCTTCGGATGAAACTTTATTTTCAGTAACTAACTGTGCTGTTGTATGTGTGTTGTCGCCTTGCTTCTCGAACGTTCAACATCGGGGCAATGTTTTTTTTAAGGGGGAATAATGCCGCGCGTATGTGCCAATGGTGGCGAGAACGAAACAGCGTGAATGTCCTTTAACGAGTGAAAAACACGAAGAAGTCGTTGCAGTTTTTTTCCTGCGATCAATAAAGCGTATTTGTTCGAGGCCCTTTGTGTGCTCGTCAATCTCACGTCGTCACAATAGATAGATAGATAGATAGATAGATAGATAGATAGATAGATAGATAGATAGATAGATAGATAGATAGATAGATAGATAGATAGATAGATAGATAGATAGATAGATAGATAGATAGATAGATAGATAGATAGATAGATAGATATGCAAAAACACAGCACATTCATGGAGTTAATGATGATGAGTTCAGCGAAGCGTCTGTCAGTCCGTCCATGCTTCCGTTCGTCCATTCATTCTTGCTTCCGTCCGTCCGTGCGTCCATCCACGCACCCGTCCAACCATGCGACCGTTTCTCCGTCCGTCATTATATTCATTCGTCCATTCATGCGCGCGTCCATTCGTGCGTCTGTCCGTCTATTTAGTGAACACTCCAAGTACCGCCATGTCGCATCTTTTCATCATATATTCATCATATAGAAGTACTGCCATATAGCAGATATTCCAAGTACTAAAGAATACGTGGCTACCCAATACTATGACATCTACTACGACTACTACTACTACTACTACTACTACTACTACTACTACTACTACTACATACATACATACACACATACATACATACATACATACATACATACATACATACATACATACATACATACATACATACATACATACATACATACATACATACATACATACATACATACATACATACATACATACATACATACATTGGGGACACGTGACGCATGGCTTAAGAAACTTCGCGCCTAAAAAGTGCCCCCCCAGCGTAAGTATAGCATTTTCTTTTGCTTGTTCATCTTAAAACTACACGAATGCCATCTGCTTTATAACATCTGCATTGGTTTATTCTACCAACATTCATCACCTAGCGGTGAATCCTGGAACGAGGTGGCTGCGTACTACATACATCAGGGACGACCGACCCACACCTTTAGGAGCTTCGCCCCTAAAAATTTCCAGAATGTCGCATTGTTTTACGCACGAGTGTGGTATATTCGCGAAGGCTATGCGATGGTGACGCGTGTCCTTGACCGGGATATTGGTTAACAGAGGTTGATTAGGCGGCTGCTTAGCGTCCATCGTATCAAACGCTCGACAGTCACCCAGGCATCATGACATTGACGAGTTGAACTGGGGCCTCCTCAGAATTGACGAGTTTTGATTCGAGTTCACACGTCAATCAGTTTGATTGACAGACACTCGTGGTGAAGATCGGATCCGCCCACCACTTTTGATCTTCCTGAGGAGCAGTACTAACTCACGCCGCAACGCCAGTGAGTGGCATGATTCGACTATCAGCTTTATCGCGCTGACGATGCACACAAGTACGCCGAAGTTATATCATCACGTGTCTACTACATATCGCGTTCAATTTCACCGGCGCTCACGACATATCTACTCACAGCCGCGTTGCCCCCATGATGCGAGCACCCTTGGTGAAAACCCGTTCATATACTTATCTGCAATATTTCATAGAAGCGAAACAAGCAGCGCGAGAGTGATGCATGCGCGATCTTGCGGCCCTCAAGAGCGGAATTTCAGTTGCTGCAAGTGGAACAAAAAAAAAACTTGCTCGAAAGAGGACACACGCCCACGCGCATGCATGCCTGTGGGAGGCGATGTTGAGTTGGCAAAAAGATAGCGTGACAATCAAGCTGACGGTCCTGCGCTGCCAAAATGTTGACTGTGTGGCAGCGCCTACGGGTACGCACGCGTTGCTTCTTTTATAACATTCGCAAATGTCCAACACACGTTTTGACGTCACGCACGTTCTTCTAGTCCTTTTTTATAAACGCTGCTGTCACGCGCCCCGCACGGTCTTGATACCATGGTCGCAGTAGAGCGAGCTCGCTCTATGGCGTCTGCCCAAGGAGCTCGAAACATCCGGCATAGTACTCTTGATCAGGCATTGAAGAGGGGCTGTCTACAATGAAACAGAGGTAACCTACAAAAGCAAAATGGGCTTACTAGAAAGAATTTTATAACAAGGCCCACTTTGCTTGTCTTTCGAGAGCCACACCTCAGCATGGCTTTCATTGATTTGCCCACAAAAAGAAATTGATTATTGTTTCATGCGCAAGCTCCCGTACGATAAAGCCGCCTGCTTCATATTTTGATTTGTTCAATTTCATCACTTGTTAGCTATCATTCGTGGCACGCTACGTATATCCTGAAATAACCGAGCTAAGCCACTGCTATTTTTGCCTAATAGCAATGCGTATTTTTGAATAAAATAAATATTCTGAATATTGGCACTTGTTCGTGTTATTTTTGTTTTCCTGCATTCGTGTTTTCCCCTCGCTGTTGGGCATTTACTGATGATGAACAACGAACTCGCTGAAACACTGACGTTAATTGAAGTGATGTTTTTCATATTTGTTTAATAGGTGGTCAGCAACTCTACAGGCCAAATACAGGGCGCCCCACGCGATCGCTGAAATGCATTCTGAACATTGCTGTTTGGCGATAGGTTCTCGCATATGCGAGACTTGTTTTATGCGCACAATGATACACATTGACAGTATGTTGTTCAAGTGAGAGCCATCTTCAAGAAATGCAATCTCTAAAAGGCTTCACTGACAATGTTCTATTTTTTTGCATTTGTTTGCCCCAGACTACAATCTATTCGCGTAGCTCACGTGTATTTCATTTTGGCAAGTGGTGTTTGCCCAGCGGATAAGACACTGATTTTATGCGTAGGACCTTGAGTCTAAAATGTTTCAACGGAATTTGCTTTATCACACATTTACTGCAGTGTAAGTTTCACTCGCCGTGGCTGAGCAGTTCTCGGTGCCTCTAGAAAACTACGCTGCGCATCCTCGAGGAGCAGTGACGTTACACATTGCACAGCTGGTGCGCATCGGTGGTCTGTGCATTTCAAAGGAGCGATGTCAGCTGCGACAGACGCAATCTGATGCGCATTTTGATGGTATGTTGTGGCTCGTGCAATTCAAGCAACGCTGGTTCCTTCTTCTAGGTTTAAAAATAAACGTGGAACTAATTTTATCCTTCGGAGGGATTACACTAGGTTATAGCCACAGGGAGCTTTTCTCTGTTGTGTGCGAGTACATAAGGGCAACAAAGAGATTACCCTGTTAGCCTATTGTTATTATTTACGGCTACGAGACTACCTGAATTCCTGACTGAACACACTTGATGATCCTGCCGCCCGGTTCTTGGCCGATCCCTCTTTGTGGGCGAGTGCCAGCAAATCCGAAGGTCCATCATCATCATCATCATCATCATCATCCTTCTTCTCTGGTCACGTCTGCCATGGCACTATATACATAGTGGTGCGTTAAGCAGTATGATAAATTCATGAATAGTGAGAGCGAAATTGCTGCTCAGTGGCTCAGAAGGTAGGAGAAGCTTAACGTATTAGATCCCAAAGTAGTTGCCTGGCAATTAGCGGTTCAGCCCAGGAAGAACGAAAGGAAGAAGGCTAAGTTTGCTGCCGAAGCACCGGAGTGAAGCGAGAAAATTGGCGTCACCAGAAAGCTGAGCAACGTGCCTGAGCATATCAACAGCAGCAACAAAACACCGTCAATGACGTCATGGCTCAACGAAAGCTCACGCTACGTACTTCCTTGCACAGCCGAACTAAGCCACCACTAACTTTTTTTATTCCTTAATTGCAATAAGTCTTATTTTGTAGGTAGAGGGACACTTAAGTTTCTCAATCAACCGGCATTCAAACGCTTATGCATTGCAACTTTCGGTAATATTAGCATAACTCACCGGCTGTCCACAGGCAGCATCACATCTTTCACTTCTGAAAATGAGAAGAAACATGTTTGATCTCTCCGTCATTGCATATGGTATAACAGGGGAGTAAAACACGTCTTTACATAAGTAGTTAGATGTCTACTATTCATTGGTGTAAAACAGCTTGCACGAAGTCTGTTGGTGTTTATCAGCTATAGCAATGTTTAGCGTGGATGCCCCGTTGTTGACGCTCCATGGTACATGTCCATCCCGATGACTAACGTACATCATTAATGATTAAGCAAACCTTTGTTACAGCTGTAATAGTTAGAGATAACACCGTAACCGGTGGAAGTGCTGTGATCGCCAGGTGAGCGTCTCTTATTGGACTCAGAACTCAGATTGAGGTCACCATGCCGCGGCATGTTAGACTTATGGAACGCCATTACTGGACTCAAGCTATAAGAAAGGTGCACTGTCTTTCTGTTCTAGCCCTGCCGCGATGTTCGTCGGGGAGAGTTAAAGCGGGGAACAGCCAGGTGAGGCATGCGCGCGTCACAGACCTCTTTCTCGTATGATGCTATGAGCGAAAACGACGTTTTGGCTAAAGTACCCACCACACGGTGTGTCAAGGCATTGAAAATTTGCACTTCTTCCGTTGAAAACGCGCCGAATGAGATGGGCACGCAGCATCAATGCGCTGCAGTAACTGTGGAAGCCATAATTATGAAGAATTGCTTCATTTCACCACTCTTAGAGTGCGACACCAACCCACCGACAACGAGCACCGGCTCCCGCATTCCCACTCCCAATGCAGAATAAAAAAATGGCAGCATATCCACGGAGTGAATAATGGAGAGTGGGGCGAAGCATCAATCCGACCATTCATTCTTGCTTCCGTCCGTCCATGCGTCCATCTGTGTGGCCGTTTGTGCATCCATTCGCCCGTCCATGCGTGCGTCTGTTCATGCGTCCGCACGTCCATCTGTGCGTCCGTCCATGCGTTCGTCCATGCATCCGCCTCTGCGTCCGTCCATGCGTCCATCCGTCGGTGCAGCCATCCATGAGTCCGTCCATGCATCTGTCTGTGTGTCCGTTCGTCAATCTATTCAACGCTCCAGGTACCACCATCTCGCATCTTTTCATCATATGGATGGATGGATGGATGGATGGATGGATGGATAGATGGATGGATGGATGGATGGATGGATGGATGGATGGATGGATGGATGGATGGATGGATGGATGGATGGATGGATGGATGGATGGATGGACGGACGGACGGACGGACGGATGAATGGATGGATGGATGGATGGATGGATGGATGGATGGATGGATGGATGGATGGATGGATGGATGGATGGATGGATGCGGCTGTACCCTTTAGATGGGGCGGTGGCTAGCGCCACCAAGCCGTAATACTTAATGAACCAAAAGCTAGATCTATTTTTTCCTTTAAATAGTGAGGTTGAGGATTTGTACTTTGCAATGATATTAAATTTTCACTCGTGTCTTGCCTTTAGCCACCAATCAGATAACCTCCTTCTAGTTAATTCTACCCGCTTAAAGACCATTTTGCCCTCCCTGTCCCTAAAGTCCAATGCTTTGAAAAACTCTGCATATATTCCGCATATGCACCGCCATCCAGCGGACTTTCGAAGGACTGAATGAGAGGTGGCACACGCACACTTTTTTATGGCTTGCGATTCGTGTCTACTTTCCACCTTTAACCACCTCGAGTTCGTGGTATATACTAGTTCACTGTATTCATGGCACTGCGCCCCAACGCTCGCTAAGCTATTCCAAAACCAAGGAGGTTATGCCCAGCGAGTATAACGTTGCAACCCTTTCTTGTCAGATAGTTCTCAATGTGCATGCCAATGGCTGCTAAGGAGGAATGAGAGACAGAAGAATTTGGCTTTTAGTTAACGCGCACGCTGCGAATTTTTTATTTTTCAACAACGGACAGAAGAAATCTCTCACCGGCACCACCTTGGAGGTGAAAATGTAAGACTGGTTACACACTACGACTACTACTACCACTACGAGAGACGAACGGGTGCCGCTATAAGGAGCTTCGCCCCTAATAAATGTTATTCCTTTCCTTCCACCTGTGACGAGAAAATGCTAGATATAAAAAGCGCGTTTCTAAAGTCATGAAAGCACAGAACACCTACACACTACATGAGAGTCAGTGATCATGACGCAGTGAAAGCGTGCCTAATGTCCGTTGCTGTGGATCGAGAAGTCAAAGAGTTCGACTTCCGTTGACGAAATTCTTTCTTTGTCATCATGTTAGTTTTTTTAGGGGCGAAGCTCCTTACGCCATGGGCCATACGTCCCGTGTTTGTAGTTGTAGCCACCTCTCGTCTAGTCCTTGGGAAATCCGCTGGATTGCGGTAATTCTATAGGATGAATATATAATGAAAAGATGCGAGATGGCGGTACTGCAGGTGTTCACTAAATGGATGGATGGATGAATAGACAGACGTTTCACCCCAATCATCATCGTTCACTCCGTGGATATGCTGTGATATTTTTCGACGCCCTATCCGTGATTGAAATGCATCACTGAGGGCTTCGTTGACCCAGGCATAAAACACATTCGCAACAAAAGTATATCGTATGGCAGCTCCACTACCGTGAAATCTAAGGAAGTGCTTCGCCCAGGCAAATCTTCCACAACGTTCCCACTTATGCATGTGCCGAAGCGTCTATTACGCTAGTGTTTGATGTATACATGTAGGGTTTCCACGCCAGCACGAGTAGGTTCTTGTTAGGCAGATTCACGTACTCGGTATACGGCATGTGTACTACTCTTTCCGGCGCTTTATCGACTTCAATCTGGTTGTTTCTCCCACCAAATGAAGCTTAGTGCATCGTGACCGTGCAGCGCCTATATGCAGAGGTGGCGGTAGCATCCCTTCTCACGCGCTGCAGGAGTCAGCGCCATGTTTGCGAAATGCTTTAGCAACTTTTATTCGGTTGATGCGATCACTTCTTAGTTATCTCTGTTAAATATGTTATTTTAGACCTTGGTTGTCCATTTTAACCCCAGTTTGAGCACTGCTAGCCTTGTTATTTTCTAAAGTAAACACTTTACTATGAGCGGGATCACGCAACATGAGACCTACGAATAGACGACAAGTCGGACGCCTGAAATACCCCACACTAAATGACAGGGATCTTGTCGTAAAAAGTGGCGCTTCAAATTTTTATTCGTCTGAGTATATATATATAGTGGGTGGTGACTTGGTGGGCGAATCAGCTGAGGACTTTCTGAATAGGGAACATTTCTTAGTCACACGATGTCGTGCTTCGGCGTCACGCTTCGACGATGAGCACCCTTCAGTGTTGTTGCACAGTCCTCGTATACTCGCAACACTTATGTCTAGTGCATGATAATTTCTTGTTTAGCGCGTACCACAGATTATTCATACCGATCATAGTGACAGAAAGGCGATCGTAGCACTGCCCCCAATAAAAAGGACGTCTCTGAATGCTCTGAAACAAGCAATAGTGCAACACCTTTGGAGAAGCTGTATGAAAAAAATTTGCACGGTAATATCAAACTTCGAGATACAATTTTCTGCATCAATCTGCCCCCAATTAAACAAATCGAAGATATCGAGTGTTAAACTTCAATCTAGAGGCTCAAGCAATGCATAAGAGCAAGTTTACACGTTACTGCGACAGGCATTAAAGTAACGTCTAATGTTGTCGCGTGCTCGTAGTAAAAAAAAATAGCTGATTCCTTCTTCATTTGAATCGGTGTAACACAAAAGTAAACGTGTCTTCAGAGAAGTAGTCAAATGCTTACTGTTAATTGGTATAACAGAGCCTATAGAAGGTCTGTTGGCGTTTGTCTCAAACTTCCTGGTAAAACATTCACCACGACCTCACAATATTGAACGCAACAGCGAGACACTACAAATGTACGTGTAAATTCACATTAACCCGAACAAAGCAATAAGAATTATACAATTGTACGTGGAACACAATGAGAGTCTATCAAAATATTTACAAATAGCAAGAAAGACGTTCTTCTATCGAAGTATATAACATAGGTGATGAATACATACGAAAAAGCCACAAGGGCTAGGATCATGACGACAACTAAAGTGCCAGAAAGACCCATGTTGATGCGATATGTCGCTATATTCGCTTGTGAAACGTGCAGTTGGCCATGCACATTTATATGCGGAGCACTGAAGTCCTAAAAAGCACGAAATAGCTCTCGGTATTCCAGCAAACGAAGCGGGTCATCTTATTTTGAAAACATATTCAGTTCTGACAGAAGAAGACACGACGCATGGGAAAGTCAACAAACGGCGCATTGTGTTGTCTCGGTGTGTATTGTGTTGTCGTCTGCCATCACTGAATATGTTTTCATGACAGAATACCCAACGCGCCCCATATATAGGGCGATTCCCTTCGGAGTTTATTTTTAGGGTGCAGGGCAGGCTTTGAGAGCTGCAGCTTTTCTGTTTGCAAGGAAGCTCGTTGCCTTGAAGTATGGTGGGTAACGTTAGTAGCACTGCCCTTGAGCTGGTACAAGCGTGGTCCGTGTCAGTTCTGATAGCTAAGAACATCAGGTGACGCAATGCTTAGATAATCTTTTCAGAAAAACGTCCTCTCTGGCAATAAAGAACACATTTTTACCTTGGAACCTAGTTACTTTGTACGTCATTTATTAAAATCTTGAGCGGCAGGCTGTAAATGACAGCTAGATGTTCGTTTATTAAATTAACCACCTTCATACTCAAAGCAACCTAAGTACAAAAAAATGCCGGTCCTTCGCGAAAAGCACGATGCAGTCACAGCGAAAGCTGAAGAGGGCAGATGGAGAGAATAAATTTAATAAAACACAGCAAGTAACAAGCGACGTAACACATTGAGTTCCCGGAAAATGCCGACGTTTGTGCATTACTCGTTATAAGTCCGAAATGGTAACAACTATGTTACTCAACTGCGTTACAACTTACGCGCTACTGATAACAGCGTTGATTGTAGCTCATAACCGCAGGCACTCATTATAATAAAACTTCATTTGGGCCTAGTTGGTGCATATGCGTGAACTAAATTTGACAGTGCTTAAACAGAAAAGAAAACGAACGACACACACGGGCCTAGTTGCCGCATATTCGTGATCTAAATTTAACAGCGCAAAAAACAGAAAAGGAAAGAAACGACACACACAAGCATTGATTTCAGCTGCACTGCGCGCCACAGCATGCAGAATTCAAAGCACAGCTCGCACTTAACACTCGGTGGCTATCTCTATTTTCAGAAGCATGTTTACAGGCCCGCTGCGTGCACACAGCTTGGAGATACGACCTCACACGGTAGGCGGGCATAATAGAAACATCGCGCAACGTATGGGCACGATGCTTCATTGAATTTCCGCTGTGGCTTTCGTACGGCGGTCACATGGACCTTCGGAAAAAGATATCGAACGTATAAATAGTTGCACCCACTTTAATGATACTATAACATTAAGAACATCTTATTGTTCTCACCGATAAGTGTTTTAAAAGGGTTCTAGGCAAAAAGCGAAATATCGGGACGGCAGGTTGTTAGGAGATCTCTATAATATCGGATGGGATACGCCTTGCCAGTTGCATAATATGGTTAACAGAGCTGCCTATTTCTCGGATATGCTCAAAAATTCGGGGTTTTCACGGCACCACCGCAAGCTCTAGGGATTCAGTGTACGAATGCCTGAAATTTTGGAGACTGCAACTCTTCGAAGCCTCAATTTCCGACTTTCCCACTGAACTGCATATCAAAGAGTGCGGAAATTCTAGTAAATCTCACGCATGAGGGGATCATTTTATGCGAAACAAGCGGCGAGCATTTCATGCCACCCCTTTTTTTCTGTTCTGTTTAGGTCTTGCGTAACTAGGTGGGTAGACGGTTTTTTTGTATTTGTGTAACCCGAATTTATTTGAAGTATGCTCGCGGGTACCACCAGGGTGAGTGTTAGAATCACTATAGTTCTTTATTTACGCTATATGGTGTAACTTGTGGAAGAAGGCGTGAAAGTGCGTTTATATGCTGATGACCAAGTTGTGTATACGTTTGTGCGTGACGCTGACAATCAGAAGCTTCTAAATGCCTCTCTAAATCAAATGACTGTGTGATGCGAAACCAGAGGTATGGAAGTAAACTTTAACATAACAAAGTACATGAATATAAGCAATAGGAAATTACCGTTTACATTCAGGTATGAAATGGCGGGCTCTCACATCACACGAGCAGGATCTACAAAGTATTTCGGTATAACCATCACAAGCAACCTTAAGATGAACGTTCATATTGAGAACATATTGCAAAACCATTTAAGACACTTAGGTTTCTGCGCAGAATGTTGGCTGTGGCTCTTGCATTCGTTAAATTAGCAGCCTGTAAAACTCTAGCGCGTCCTAATCTTCTTTATGCCAGTACAGTTTGGAATCCTTATCAATGTCAGCCTAAAGTGAACGAAAAAGGTCTAAAATGGTATAGTCAACAAAAATAACTAAGAAGACATCGTTACAATAAAGTGCATATTGGTAAACAAAAATCACAGAAAATCCACGAGGGGAATGATGACGAGAGGGCAAAGTTCCGGAGGATCATTAATCCCCATAGATTGCCCACTCTACATCCAAAGACCTTACAACAGGTGAGCACAGTATATACAAAGTTGTTTAAAAATCACAATGCTAACTTGCTAACTTTGGGGTAGTAATGATTTGTCACATATGTTACAACCCTGGTAGTAAGCGCAGTTAGTAACAGCGAGGGTGGCAACAGTTACTACCTTTGCTGTTACTACTAGCGTTTAGTAACTGTCACTGCCCTAGCCGGTACCATCCATGGGTAGTAACTTTTAAAGGTTCCAAGAAAAAAATATAATTGATACTACCCTCTTCATCATCATCATCATCATCATCGTTAGCCTGACTACGTTCACTGCAGGACAAAGGCCTCTCCCATGTTCTGCCAGTTAACCCGGTCCTGTGCTTGCTGCTGCCAATATATACCCCAAACTTCTTAATCTTATCTGCCCACCTAACCTTCTATCTCCCCCTAACCCGCTTGCCTTCTCTGGGAATAGAGTCAGTTAATGACTTAATGACCAGTGGTTATCCTGTCTACGTGCTACATGCCCGGCCCATGTCCATTTCTTCTTCTTGCTTTCAGCTATGATATCCTTGACCCCCGTTTGTTCCCTAATCCACTCTGCTCTCTTCTTGTTTCTTAAGATTGCACCTACCATTTTTCTTTCCATTGCTCCCTGCATCGTCCTCAATTTAAGCTGAACCCTCTTTGTAAGTCTCCAGGTTTCTGCTCCGTAGCTATGTACCGGCAAGATACAGCTATTATATACCTTCCTCTTGAGGGATAGTGGCAATCTACCTGTCGTAATTTGAGAGTGCTTGCCAAATGTGCTCCACCCCATTCTTATTCTTGTAGTTACTTCAATCTCGTGGTTCGGCTCCGCGGTTACTACCTGCTCTAAGTAGACATAGTCTTTCACAACTTGAAGCGCAATATTACCGATCTCGAAGAGCTGCTCTTTTCAGAGGTTGTTGTACATCACTTTCGTTTTCTGCAGATTCATTTTAAGACCCACCTTTCTGCTCTCCTTGTCTAACTCCGTAATCATGAGTTGCAATTCGTCTCCTGAGTTACTCAGCAATGCAATGTCATTGGCGAAGCGCAGGTTACTAAGGTGCTCTTCATTAACACTTATCCCTAACTGTTCCCATTCTAGGCTTCTGAAAACCTCCTGTAAGCACGCGGTAAATAGCATTGGGGAGATTGTGTCCCCCTGCCTTACACCCTTCTTGATTGGTATTCTGTTGCTTTCTTTATGAAGCACTATGGTAGCAGTTGATCCCCTGTAGATTTCTTCCAGGATGTTTATATATACTTCATCGACGCCCTGATTCCGCAGTGTCTGCATGACGGCTGATATTTTTACTGAATCAAACGGCTTCTCGTAATCTATGAAGGCTATGTATAGTGGTTGGTTATATTCCGAGCATTTCTCTACCTGATTGATAGTATGAATGTGGTCGATTGTTGAGTAGCCTGTTCGAAATCCTGCTTGTTCCTTTGGCTGATTGAATTCGAGTGTTTTATTTACTCTGTTAGCAATTACCTTTGTAAATAGCTTGTGAACTACAGAAAGCAAGCTGATCGGCCTGTAATTCTTCAAGTCCTTGTTATCTCCTTTCTTATGTATTAAGATGATGTTAGCGTTCTTCCAAGACTCTGGTACTCTTCTCGTCAGGAGACACCTCGTAAAGAGGGTGGCTTGTTTTTCTAACAATATCTGTCCTCCATCTTTCAGCAGATTTGATCTTACCTGATCCTCACCAGCAGCTTTGCCTCTTTGCATGCTCTCCGAAGCTTTTCTGACTTCTTCTATCATTACAGATGGGGTGTCATCTGGGTTATGCTAGTTCTTATAGTATTAAAATCGTGGTTGTCCCAGCTACTGTGCCGATCTGTGTAAAACTCCTCTGCCATTTTAACTATCCTATCCATATTAGTAGTTATTTTGCCTTCTTTCTCCCTTAGTGCATATATCCGATTTTTGCCTATCTCAAGCTTCCTTTTCACTGCTTTGACGCTTCCTCCGTTTTTCAGAGCGTGTTCAATTCTACCCATGTTATACCTTCTTACATCGAATACCTTACGCCTATAATCAACTTCGAAAGCTCTGCCAGTTCTATTTTGTCTGTTGTACTTGAGACTTTCATGATTTGACGCTACTTAATGAGATTCTTCGTTTCCTGGGAAAGCTTGCCAGTGTCCTGTCTAACTACCCTGCCTCCAACTTCCACTGCACACTCCGTAATGATACTCGTCATATTATCACTCATTGTATCTATGCTAAGGTTGGTTTCCTCACTAAGAGCCGAGTACCTGTTCCGAAGCGAGACTCTGAATTCATGTGCTTCCCCTCTGAGTGCTAGCCCATTGATTGGCTTCTAGCGTATCAGTTTCTGTCGTTCCTTCCTCAAGTCTAGGTGAATTCGAGACCGTACCCTTCTATGGTCACTGCATCGTATCTTGCCAACCACTTCCACATCCTGCACGATGCTTGGGTGTGCACTCGTTATAAAGTCTATTTCGTTTTTATTTTCGCCATTAGGGCTCCTCCATGTCCACTTGCGGTTTCCTCATTTTCGGTAGAAGGTATTCGAAATCCGTAAATTATTGCGTTTTGCGAATTCTACTAGTAGCTCTCCTCTGGCGTTTCTAGTACAGATGCCATAATCTGCTATTGCCTGGTTTCCAGCATGCTTCTTTCCTACCTTTGCATTAAAGTCTCCTATCAGCATTGTATACTATGTTTTTACCTTACTCAATGCTGATTCTACGTCTTCATAGAAGCTTTCAACTCAAGCGTCATCATGGCTGGATGTAGGCGCGTAAGCCTTTACCACCTTCATCTTGTATCTCTTATTCAGTTTAATTACAATACCTACCACCCTTTCAGTATTGCTATAGTATTCCTCTATGTTTCCAGCTATGTTTCTGTGAATTAGGAACCCCACTCCCAGTTCTCTTCTGTCAGCCAAGCCCCGATAGCAAAGGACATGCCCATTCTGTAGCACCGTATAGGCCTCATCTGGCCTCCTAACCTCACTGAGCCCTATTATATACCATTTAACACTCTCTAGCTCCTCAAATAGTAGACCTAGACTTCCCTCACTAGATAAGGTTCTAGCGTCAAACGTTGCCAAGTTCAAGTTCTAATGGCGGCCTGTCCAGATCCAGAGATTCTTAGCACCTTCTGCTGCTTTGCAGATCTGACCACCACCGTGGTCAGTTGCTTCGCAGCTGCTTGGGACTGAGGGCCGTGAGTTATTTGACGTATGCATGTGGGAGGTAGAGGCCAGATACTGCACCAGGGTGGCCAATCTTTCTCTGGTGAGGGAGTGCGTTCCTGGCGGTGGTTACCGGTGAGGCCGCACCCCAGGCCTCGTAATGCAGTTCCATCACTACGTGGGTTTTTTTTATCCGGTTGGGAACTGGGCGCCACCGGGATTTGAACCATGGACATTTGCGTGCGAGGCGAATGCTCTAACCCCTACGCCATCGCTGCTCCCTAGAACAGCATAGTATGCCTTTTACAGCTCTTAAGTGCTCCAACTCCTACACACACTTCCAAATAAGCAATCAGAACTGAAGATTGACCAGAAAGTACACTAATTAGTTGTCTCTTCATATAATATGTAAGGCGTATTCTCGCATCTACAAGAAAAATAATGAAAACATAGTAACCCCCAAAGTCAAAATTTGTCTGATCGGGGAAGAATACATCAATCATGAACACATGGTGCCAAGGGAGAAAATGTGCACATTAAAAGATATTTCAGCTCCTGCATGAGAGCTTTGACAGCAACAGCAAGAACGTCACCTTCATTCATTTATAAGGCCATTGTATCACTTTTTACAGGCAGTGCACATAAACGGAGAAAAGGTAATCGGTTCTGTTTTGTGCGTAACATAGCTGACACAAACATCGGTCCAACACAAATTCGTAAAATTCCCACTGTGTCCAATGGGCCATAATTTGAATGTTCCAAACCCTTCTGCATGCCTCCCCGTGCGATACGATATTGGGTGCAGATATCGTTAAGCGACAACTGACAGCAGCATGCTCAGGAAGCACGCCTGCAGCCAGCGCCCAGAGACTGAAAACGGAACTATTGTTTGCCGCAACTGCTGCGAACACAACTGCACGGTCGCTGTCGACACAATCCTCTGTGGCAGCGACGACAGCTACGAAAGTACAGGCGTACCAGTGCTCACCAAGTCATTAGCTGCAAGCGAGGTAGACATTATCATAAACAGCAGCAAACAGTTCTAAAGGCACAGGCACTGTTAGCGTACACAAATTTAAATCAGAACTACCGCTAGCCGCAACTGCGGTAGCTGCGGTAGTTATTCAAAAAACTGCAGTAGCTATCCATGTGAGCATTGACAGCGACTAATAAGCAGCTGTTCATACCTATGCGGCTGATGCGGCAGTAGACTAAACGCACCGAAGCTTTAGTTTAACCTCAAAGAAACATAGCAACATTCTTTCAGCGTGGTTCGCAAATGCTCCTGATTGGTATTCGAGTCTTCTGAGAACACGTGAGCCAAACATTACATCGCTGCAAGTGGTCTGAAATTTGCAATTGATTCTCAAAACCCATTTCAAATTGCTCCCTCTTAATCCGAGAGTGATGCCGTAAATCCAAATCACCGTGTCAAAAACCCAATACCCACAGCCATTCAGCTGATTTGAGCATCGTGAACTGCATAGTTACCAAGGCCACTGCAAGATGCCACCA
Organism: Rhipicephalus microplus; assembly: GCF_043290135.1. Lineage (NCBI taxonomy): Eukaryota > Metazoa > Arthropoda > Arachnida > Ixodida > Ixodidae > Rhipicephalus > Rhipicephalus microplus. The sequence goes on along the minus strand of NC_134702.1, from coordinate 135,180,507 downwards.
CATGCCCGCGATCATATAGAAAGTAAGCCATAGGTAATGATGTGCAGTGAAGAAAGAATGCACATTCTAGCCTCTTTGTCATGCCATTCCCAGCATAGCATTCAGCTAGCTTCCTAGCATCAAAGGAAAGAGAAAGCGTTTGATCAACAATTAATTAGGAAAGTGTGATAGGGCCTTTTCAGATGAAGCTCGGACGCGGGTATCCACGGCAGCCAGCTTCATTCATTCGCATGTGTCCCAGATAGACATATGCGAGTTCTCTCTACCCAAAATAAACATTTTGTTCATATATCACTATTTGAAAACATGTTTCACTAGTTTTATAAAAGTGAAACTGTTTAAACCAGATGTAAAGTGTCAAACCTGCCACCACCATCATCACAAATGGGTATGCACCACAGATTTTGGGCAAATCCCACTACTCCGCTTAATAGAATGCTTTGTTGGGCGTGTTGGTTTCTTCTCAAATAGATTTGAATGCAAACGAACAAGATGTAAGAAGAGAAGACGTTTACAAGAGTGCTCATACAGTCTTTTTTTGCGCGACCCAGTGCAATCATTAACATTTTTTTATGAGAAAGTTGGTTCATATGAATATTTCTGCTTGTTTTGAGATCAGTATCACTTATATTTTACTGTAATAAATTATTTCTAAATGAAGATGTGGAAAAAGTATCTGTCCCATTTAAGCAATTCCTCTTGATCGAGATTATACAGTACCAGTAAAAAAAAGAGTAATGCTCACTCCTGCAGCACAGATGCTGGGCTATTCGGAACAGAATTCCGTACAGAGCCAAGCAAATGTTTACTCAAATCTCCAGTGCCATCTTCAGTTCCAGACTCCATATGCTGCGAGGCATCATCTTTCATGTCTGACTCAGTGCCACTGGGTGTCTCGGGCGTCTTTGTTCTTGCATCATCTATGGATGATTTGTCATCCTTCAACTTATCATCGTCATCGTCTTCACTCTGTGTCTCATACATGGTCTCTCCACCTGGTGATGGTGAGCTCACTGTTCCAGGGGACCAGGCATCTTTAGATTCTTCTGCATCATCTTCGTCTTCATCAGCTGTAAGCTGAGGATCTTTCTGCAGATCGTCTACTGGTGTCTGTTCATCCCTCTTCATATATTTTGGCATATAATTTCTCTGTTACTAATGATGGTCAAACATTGTCTCATTACTTCAGAACTTCAGGTAATCTAGCATAGTGTACCATGACCGCGAATAATACATAAGCTTAAAAAATTAACCATTTCTTACGCACACAGTTGCAGCACTCGTGGGGTATATATAGCCCCTACTTTGCAGGTGCATGTCTGGCACAGGGGAGCGCTTCCATTTCAGGATGAATTATAGAAAATGTGAACATATAGCACTAATTATATTAACTGGTTACGTGTGTTTGGGGACGTAGCTCAAGACTTTTATGTAGCCTTAGTTATAAAAATGTTATTTCATATCTATTTATTGTAAAAGGGCCACGAAAAGGCGTTTACAGTGGCCGAAACAAGGGTTCGAATTAATTCTCAGTGCATTTAATGCTTCACACGGTTAATATACGAGCAGTTAAAAGGTATTAATCGTTTTTGGCGTTTGACGCGTCAAGGCAATGATAACATTTGGAGACACGTCACAGTGGATTAATTGTGACCATCCTCGGGGCTAATTATGACCCTTTGGTTATTTCGATCCGCCAGCCTTGTTAATTTGCTATAATTTACTAAGTTTGTTGTATCTATCTATTACAACGCGTGTAGCACTTGCTTATGGTTCGTTAACTTGTACTTCTCAGTTTCTACAATAGTTTACATATCTCGGTTGTGTGATTTAAAACAAACTGCATTTTCTTGGTCAATAGATATTTTCTGTCATTTTTTCGTTTAATGATGATACGTCGAGAAGATTCCGCTCATAAATCATCAAAACTTGAATCACTCACTATTTTGGATAAGACAGTCAACAGCCGGGTAGCAAAAAGGTAGTAATGGGGCAATAAAGGTAGTAACGGCTGCAGTTACTACCTCTTTGATTCTAGTTAATAGCTTTTTACTAACATAGGTAGTAAACAGGTCACAAAAGGTAGTAACGGTTACAGCTAGTAACTGTTAACTAAGGTAGGTAGTAAACAGATAGAAAAGAATAGTAACAGTGCCAGAAAGGTAGTAACCGCTGCAGTTACTACCTATTTGCTTGCAGTTGCTACCTTTTCACTAAATTTTTTAAGAGTGTATGGTGTTAAGGCGTCCGTATAGATATTCATATGAATACCCGTATGTATATCCATATCATTCCTTTGCTTTATAAATATCTATGCGCACCTTCTTTGTGCTTTTTTGTGGTTCTTTTCCTCTTTGTGTGATGCGTTCTACCTATAGATTTGTTGTAATTTACACCAGGGTATGCAATTTTCTGGTGCACTGATCTAGTCAAGCTTTCTCAGACTTTTCTAAGATGTTGAATAAAATAGAATTGAAAAAAAATATGGTGTTGAGAAGTCGATATGGATGTTCATAAGGATATTCATATTCATAAGGATATCCATATTGGCATGGATATTCATAGTGTGTCACGCCGACGGACAGGAGACATGTCTTAACCCAAAGGAGTTTCGTCCCTATAACGTATAGGAAGCTTACTTGTGACTCCAGGACCAGTTTAGAGAGGGCGCCATCCCCTCGATGAATGAGTGAGTGCTCCTCCTATTACGCTTCACCAGCGCTGCATCGCAACACTAGATGGCGGAAACTCTACCTGATGGAACCGTGTGCAGACAACGCGTATCTCAACCGCCGTGACAAGCAAGAAGCTTATGAAGCACTAAAAGAAATTATCCCCTTATCTGCGTTACTGGTAAATTCGTCGAAAGACGATAGTCTTGCATCTGGAGAAAGTGAACGAAACGTTTATTTGATGTTCTGCGCGAGAAAATTGGTGAATGGTATTCTGGAGGCACTGCGTTAGAGTGTCTCGATCCGTGCAGCGAAAGCGAACGAGTGCATCGAGGCACGTTAGAGACTAGCGCTGTCTGGCAGTTATCTTCGAAAACGAAGGAATGCGTGCGCGCCTGTCTCAGAGGCGATAAGGTGTAGAACGCAGAGCGATGGGCAGGTGCCACCACCATGTCGTCTGAGCAAAGCGCTGGAAACACTTGGTTTTTTGAGCATCGTGTTGCATTGCCAGCGCCGCGCGATAAACTCTGTTGTTCTCAGAATTACGTATGTATGCCTTCTCTAGTATAAGGACAGACATACAGAATACATACTTGTTATGGTGCCTCAGATATGCGCAATAATTGCTTTTTAATTGACAATCGTACAAGTATGAACGCTGAATCTTGAGCCATATTGGTGGGCGCTGCATATGGGGTTGGCCGTTTGGGGTATCGTTTAGGGTGCTTTAGAGTATCGTTACGCACATAATATATACGCCGCACGACACATGGGAAACAGCACTGCTTTACGTAATCACCACACATCAAAACACGAGGTCAGTGGAAAGGCGAATCTAGCCAAGCAATAAGAAGCAAAATTAGAAACTGAGACGTCTACAAAACTACTCATGCCTCACTTATAAACGAGTCTCCTTTCTTCTCTCTCAAAAACGTTCATGTGTTTCCCAGGCCTGAACATCTGAGCTTTTGGCAAGACAGAAACGCTCGAAAACCTTGCCTCCCAAGAGCAGGAATCTGAGTGTGCAGGCAAACGTACTGCCGAATTATTTCCAAGTGACAGCACATGTTCCTTAACTCTGACGTTCAAACATCGAGCAGCTTGGCCTATGTAAAGCCGACCACAACGTGAGATTTCATACACCACGCCCACATAGCAATTCATATACGTCAAGCGTGTTTCTTCCAACAAGTGAAGGACACCGGTGGTTAAGAAATACATGGGCATAGGCAAGAAATCTTACCTGGTGTACTTGCACGTTGTACCAGCTTAACGGCGCCACTGAGGCATTAGTACGTTGTGCAGAGCACCCGTAAGGCTACGCAATTTGTCATATATGCAACCATAAACCATCTTTTCCGGCCACTTCCCAAATCTCATCGGTAGTTATATAAAAGAAATTCAGCCTCCTTTATAACAAAAACTTTCTTGAGAGCTCTGCATTTCAAGATAACTTTCTTTGTCTCACGTGCATTTCGGTATTCTTTTACAAAAGGCTGCCACATAAAGTTCGTGAGGCAGCCTTCCTACTGTTGCTTCCATCTTTTCCTAGTCATAATTCTGCGTGTCGCAAGGTTTTGATCACATTTTAATTAGATGTAACAGTTCGCCAAGCTCTGAGTTAATTCCTTGTCTATTGATGTGATATGTGAGCTTTAATGTCCCAAAACCGCCATATGATTATGAGAGACGCCATAGTGGAGGGCTCCGGAAATTTCGACCACCTGGGGTTCTTTAACGTGCACCCAAATCTGAGCACACAGGCCCACAGCATTTTCGCCTCCATCGAAAATGCGACCCCTTATTTACTAATGGCTACTCTTTTAAATGCGAAGCATATCTTAGGCGCATGATGTCCGCTTCGGCGTCGATGGCGGCACCGTCCACACATGACCGTGTCTCACGTCTCGTGCCGGAAAAGGAAGACATCCATAAAACTGTCGCTGCTCTCCCCCTCTTTCGCCTCACAAGGCCAACGCAGGCAGCGTCTGCTAGTAAAAAAAAAAGTGCCCTCGTCTGCCCGAAGGGGATCGTGAGAAAATGCTAATGCATGGAGAAAGGAAACAACTGAGGAGAAGCCGTGATGTCGCTCGTTGTGAAGCCTTGGTGAAGCCGGAAGCCAGCCATATTGACTGGGCAAATTGTCCTCTCTTGTTTACACCCGAATGTCAAGCAGAAGGCGTGACTCCCCGGCTCAAAAAGCACGTGGGCTGCGCGGTGCGTGTGTCGTGGCAATCCGGAACCAACGTAACGGGGGGCTCGACACGCTGGGCCAGCGCGATGCCGTTGGGTTGGCCGTTTGGCCTATCGTCAGGCCCCGGAAGCTTTCAAGTTCCCGCGATGGCTGTAGAGGACGAAAAAATCGACCGCGGCGAGTTTCGTCATGTGCGCGTATAGTGGAACTACTATCTCCTCTTTTAGTGGTCGGATAAGTTAGTGTGCATTTCCCCTAATAGGGGCGGTCAACGCAGCTAAATATTTTATTTCAGAATGTATAAAAAACCGTTAAAAGAGTAATTACCGTGTCGTTTTCCATAAAAAGTTAAATGAAGTATTCTTGTGTAAGTTTTGCTACTATTATAAGAGTGTAAAGTGTTTGAGTTCAAGTATTGAGTTTATCCTGACGCTCCTAAAGCAGCAGCCCATTGGCATCGCTTGCGTTTCTGTCAGTGAATTTGTTCAAGTTGTACCACGGCTAGCCACGGTACTTTTTGTCAATCGGCATTGCGAAGCTTTATTTTAATTCAGCTTTGATATATCAATGCGAGCTTGCACGTCAGACTTTATAGGCCACTACGACGAAGTCAACGTGACTAAAGGCTGTGAACCATGTCAGCTGCTGTGCTTCACCGACGTCCGGCTGCGCAGCCTCCAGCGGGAAAGTTCAATGCCAGCAATCGCTCGGAGTCTGCCTACGGAGACGGAATAATCTTGCACAATGTGGGCGTGTTCGCTGGGGAGTGAAAATGCACTGTATGCATCTAAACATGGCCCTTTTCTTTTGCATGTGCTACAGCTTTTGTCATTTCATAAGGCTTTTTGATTTGTAAAGCTAAAGAGATGCACACCTTGTGAATGTTTGGGATTGTTTACTTCGTTGTCACATTCGCTGAAAATTTCTTTACTGCTAAAATTTAGAGCACAGATCACAGCATAAGTTCTACCTGTTTCTGTTTGAAATGAGCTTGCTGCAATATATGCTCATAAATTAAATTCATAGTAGAGCCAAGTGAACCTTTAATACATATACTAGTTTGTACATTTTTCATAAGTTTACAATAAACCACATTACATTTGCATGAACCATGTAGTCGATTCAGTTGGGGAGTTACTTAGCTTTGTCCTCTGAAAAACGTCACTAAAACAAATTTATTATAATGCCATCCACAAGCCAAATTCACGAAAACAGCAATGTTAAGTCCACACTATCTTTCATATAAGCCGTGTTCCCATATGCATTCTTTTTGATCATGCACCACTAATTCGTTCACGTTTCTATCAGAGTAACCAGGACTTTCTTTTTTTTTGTGCTTACAACCCAACCGCAGTCTCTAAGGAACTGCTCATATTAGTGTACGTTTTGATGCCTCATCACTCTGAAACTACCTCAAGTCAGCGAAGATTGTGTCATCACTGAAAGCAAGCCTATGGACCAAAATCCTCGCAAGGTATGGTTGAAGACACTTTATTTATTCAACATATTTTGTTCAACCGCTTCTGTCTTACCCTGTTCATGACACTGTTTTTTTTTCTTCTCAGGAAACTGTACTAAAGAAAGACCATTGATCTCCAAGCTACCCACTTGCAGTCGTGAGAAGCTCAACAGTTGCCGCAGTGATAACCCCATGCGCCACCAATATACCAGGTGGACAAATGGAAGCCTTATACTGAAAATCAGTGATAGTGTATGGTACGTTCAAGCTTTACGAAACAGGGTGCACATATTGTTGTTCCTTGCTTCATGAAATACTCAGTTTACAGGAAATGTGCAGGCTTCAAATTTTAGGAGAGTGCATGCGATGAGGTGCACATACTGTACTTCACTCTACGTGTCAAACTTTGCATAGAGTATCACATAGAACTAAGCAACAAATGGGCTTGTAGTAGTGCATATTTAGCAGCATTTATTTTTCACATTGTATATAGATTGCTGGGAATGTAGAAGACTGTTGCAATGCAGTGGTAGGTACAGCTCTAGTAGTGTTGAAACAGTTAGTGATACCGCGTTCATATTCGGTGTGACACTATCAAAGTGCTAAAGAAAGAAACTGCAAGAGCTCGTTCCTTTGTTAAGCAAGACATGTCTTGCAGAGGTAGCAATCGCGGAGCCAAACCATGAGAGTAAAATAACTAAAAGAAAAAGGAAGGGTGGATCACATTCGGCAAGCATTTTCAAATCAATAATGATAATTTGTCACTAACCCTCAAGAGGAAGGTATGTAACAGCTGAATATTGCCCTTACTTACCTGCGGAGCAGAAACCCGGAGGCTTACAAAGAGGGTTCAGCTTAAATTGAGGACGACGCAGCAAGCGATGGAAAAGAAAATGATAGGTGTAACCTTAAGACATAAGAAAAAGCAGAGTGGGTCAGGGAACAAATCAGCGTTGAGGATATTATAGCTGAAATCAAGAAGGATAAATGGACATGAGCCGGACATGTAGTGCGTAGGAAGGATAACCACTGGTCATTAAGTCATTAACTGACTGGATTCCCAGTGAAGGCAAGCGAGTAAGGGTAGACAGAAGGTTAGGTGGGCAGATGAGATTGAGAAGTTTGCGGGTATAAAGTGGCAGCAGCAAGCACAGGACCAAGTTGATTGGCCGATCATGGGAGAAGCCTTTGTCCTGCAGTGGGTGTAATAAGGCTGATGATACGGAAAAACAAGCGCCGACGTGCACGCAAGCAGTGAGCCTTAGTGTTGAAACGTATGTCAATATTTGTGCTTCGAAACATGTTTGTTTAAATGGCAGAGTTAATGCAATCAAAATGAGAACTAATCAGTAATTTGCATTCGCTTTCATTTCTTCCACTGTGACTATATAGCTTGTCGTAGCTTGTCCAAGGGCTTCAGCATCCAAAATCTCATCTGCTCAAAAATGCTGCTGTTTTGTTGTTTTTCACCTCTAGTAAATTTAGTTTGAATTGTTTTTCTTAAAGAAAATGTTGGGATCACTCTGTACAGACTTGTTTTAGCAGCAACGAAAACGAGTGGCTCCCAGTTTGAATTAGCTGTTGTGGCTACCAATGTGTTCTAACTGTCGAGAAATTTCCCCCATAGAAATACACAGGTCTGTGCGCTTTTACTTAACCATGTTCAAATAACGACCTTGTAATATAATAACATTTGTTCCATGTAAAATACCTGACACATGACAAGGCATTTTTAAAGGTATGTTAATTTTTAACAGAAGAATGACTGAGTGCACTCAGTGGGTATATTCTGAGTTGGCCACTGTTTGTACATGCTGATTATTCACATGTCTACTAACAGCTATTTTCTTGATATTGCTGTGAAATGTGTAGCCAAAAGGACTAGTTTTGTATGATACCCGTGTTAAGAGTGGGGCAGATAGTTAGGAAGTAGTAAAGAATAAAAATGTGAATCCAGCTTCTGCCGTTGACCATCGCTTGAGCAGTGTATTTCATGACTTTGCACCATTAGCACAAAAAAAGACTCATTTATTCATATGTCAATGCGAAGTATAAAAACTTTGAAGGTCATTCAAAACGTAAGGGCCATTCTGTTCCAAGCAAGCAAACATTCATTAGGAAATGTCTTTATTGGTGGGCTTAGTTTAGCAAAAACCTACTTAACTTTTCTACAGAATCACTGTTAACTTCATAGTACTTCTCGTACGGTCGTGGTAGTTTCTTAAGTCAATCTGAATAAAAGATTGTCACTTGTTAATTGAACCTGTTGCGAGCGGTGGTCTTAAATTTCTGTCTTCAACTCGTACCCCAAGACACTGTTTCAAGTGAAAAAAAGGTAAATATTCGCACGGTACTTGCTCAGGACTTTATATGGGGAGCAATTAGTGTTCCCTACTAAAATATGTAATCTTTCCATCGATAGCAGTTTAAAAACGCTCATCCACTTGATATCCTTTAGTGTTTGAATTGGTCGGTAAGCATTTTTGGAACCTAGCTTTGTGATACCTCGGCATATCGGCTACAATTGTGCAAATTGGAGGCCAACGAGGGGAACTTTCTCTCACAGACCACTATTTGTTAGTCCTCAATCTATTGCAATAGCCTGTCCACTTGAACAGTTTCGTTGGTCTGGATGCTTGGCGTGGCGCTCCACTCTTTGTCGTAGACATCTTTGCAACCATTTTAGAAGTCTCAACGACGTGTTCTGACACTTGTTTCACTCGTAACACTTGGTCCATGAACTGTGCATAACTCCTTGTGTGCAGGTTGCCCCCACAACAGGCAGCAGCAAGCATATTCGCCAACATAGTTGTCTGCATTCCCCGTCAAGCAGATGACTACTGGGCCAGAACAATCACTTCAGTAGTTTCACTGAGAAGTAGCAGATTGTGCTGTGCACATAACTCTGCAGTCTGACGTGCAAATATTGAAAGATTAGAAAATGGCCCTTAATTTGTGAATAGGCGTCATAAAAAATGTCATTATGCAGATTTGACTGCAATGATTATTCACTGCCTATTTTTCTAACATTGCTACCATGACTTCCAGCACTTCTCAGCTGTCTAGTGTTACTAGTGTTCCAGATGTCCCTATGGAATGTGTACATGTCATGTGCAGTGTATTGAGAGTGCTGTCCACTGGTGCACATTTTTTTTTACTATTGAGTAGTTTTGGGAACCCCGAAAGGCATCCTCTATCTCGTGTGTCAGCTGATCAACAGTAGGCGAGCAAGGGCAAGGATAGCTAATTCTCCTAACTTGTCATCCGTGACAACTTTCACAAACATGTTGACTTGCTGAAATGTTCGACTCAGGCTTTCATTATTCTTCAACTGGTTACTCATTTACACTGCCTGTCACTGCAACCCTTTTACCTCTTTTGAAACGTAAACTAAGTTTCACTTTCAACATGCTCCTGTAAATGGTGCTTTCCCAAGATGCACGTGCTTCTCACAACTGGAGGTTATCTAGTTAGTCGTAAAAAGATCGGACACGCAGGTAAAAACACACATTGTAAGCACAATACCGAGAACAATGTTATATGCAGGACTACTTAGCACAACAGCGTGGAGTCATTTCTTTTTATTCAACGCGATGTGCTTCTCACCAGTGTGTTTTCAAATATCATAATGAGGCTCAGGCTAACCGTACTGACACTGCACTTCTTGAGGGCATGTGTGGTGAGACAGACAACAGGCAGCATGGTACTAAGTACTGTGCAGGGGGTGTCCAATATAAATATCGTTGTCTAACTGAATGAGAAAAGAGACAAAATTGCACAATTTCGGCGGGTAATTTTATTAAACAGATGGCTCTTACTGTTTTTTTTTTCATGTATTGTTCAACTCTTTGAGAGACAGCATTTCTTGTTTGCTTGTATACTGCTGCATTCACGATTGTCAATAAACAATGTAAGCTTACATTTTGGCGTGTTTTTTTGCCAGTTGAGACCTCTCAGTCACCTGGCGGCATAGCGTAGATATTTATAGTGACGTTAGGCTGCCGTGCGCGCGTATACCACGCCGCAACAGCAGCAAATCAATGCCCAAAACCTGCAGGCGTGCACCGCGATCACCCGGCTATGGTGGCTAGAAGGAGCCACCAAAAACGAGCTATGGTTATAACTCGCAAGCAACCATAAATTTTCTTGATGTTACCATAACGATAGAAGAAGACAAGCTTTCTACAACCCTACATCGCAAACCAACGGATCGACAGCATTACCCCCATTACCAAAGCGATAACCCACGCCACTGTGAAAACAGTATTCCATACAGCCAGGCTCACCGGTTTAAGCGAATATGCTCAAGAGACGCCGATTTTGACACGAGCTCACAGAGGCTAAAACTTATGCTCGAGAAACAAAAATACCCCCCACATGTAATTGATGACGCCATTCAAAAAGCGAGAAAACTGAAGCGTGATGACTTACTTATGGAGTGACCACCGCAAGAAGACCCACAAGAAACAGGCCTCTGCTTAACTTACAGCAACATTTTCCCCAATGTAAACAAAATCATTAAACGACATTACAACATTCTGGAACAAAGTGAACGTCTGAAACGCGCATTCCCATCCGCTCCTGGCGTCGTTTACCGACGACCACGCAACCTCAAAGACACACTTGTAAACTCTCAAATCAATACCTCACTCCCTAATAATTCATGTGGACCTTGTTTAATGTCACGATGTCTTATATGTAAAGCGGTGCGAGAAACACACAAAGCAACCAGCACACAATACAAGTTTTCGATTAACATACGAGGAAACCTAACATGCGATTCCTCTAATGTGGTATACCTACTCGAATGCAACGTGCGCAGTATGCAGTACATCAGACAGACAGAAACACCATTTAGGATTCGCTTCAATAATCACAGAGCCCATGCGAAATCAGCCACAAGTCTACCCCTATCAAAACATCTTAATCTTCCCGACCATGCATTCGACAAACTATCAGTAACGCTCCTAGAGACAGGATTTAAGTCAAACCGACAACGTGAACAACGAGAGTCATACCTTATCCACCGATTCAACACCCTCAATGGAGGAATAAATGAGAATCTTGGTACACTTGAAGCAATTAAAGCATTAGAAAACAATACTGGCAATAATAAAAATATTAACTGAGTTCACGGCCCTGCAGCTGCGAAGGGCACTGGACAACTCAAAATATTTCCAAGTGTAACTACTCTTCCTAAGTACAGCTGTCGTCTGTTTTTGTTTTTACCTTACAATCCAATAAATTGTGCCAAGCATGGCATGCCCAACAGCAACCCTGTGCACAATCGGGAGGCCCCTATTGCACGCGTAATCAAGAAGCGAGCAAGAATTGACATTGCACCTGCTTGCCAGCCTCTGCGGCAATACGCGGCGCCCCTCTTTCTACGACGAGATGTCGACGAGGCCCTGAGTAGTTAAAGGCTTAAACTTCTTAAAAAAAGCTCTTTTTCCTTCACCGAACTACCAGAGTCAGGAGGTGCCGTCTGGTCGGGAACAATGCGTTACTGAAAGGAAGGATATTCAGACCGCAGACATCCTAAAGGTGAAAAGGGAGAGAGATGAATGGGGAAGGAAGAGGGAAAGGGGGCACCCGAGGGAGTCCACCTTATATTCTCTTTTTCTTTTCTTTTCTTTCTTTTTTCCTTTTTCTCTCTCCCCCTCTGATTTAAGATTGTATAAAGCTGAGCACCAACAAACTGTACCCTCAATCCTGATGAAGGCAGACTCTGACTGAAACGTCAAAATAAACCACTTTGTGACCGCTAACGGAAGATTTACTTGACTCCATATATATATATATATATATATATATATATATATATATATATATATATATATATATATATATATATATATATATATATATATATATATATATATATATATATGTATGTATGTATATATAGTGCAGTATTCGATCTACCAAGTGCGTCTGGTTGGATTTAAACTTGGTCTCCTGAAGCAGGTGTTTGAGGAGGTTCCATTTTCCCCAAACTTTCATCTGACCATCCACCGTGTTGCAAATCTCGTCCCTATGCTGTTTTTCCAGCGTATGACAGTGAGTCGTTATTTCCTGGTTAAGACTTGCGATGCGTTTTCGCAGTCTTCGATTCATACGGTGTGCTTTCCACATCACAAGGAGAGCGCTTTTAGCCTCGAGAAAATGAGCAAGCCTGCTATCTATTTTATTGACCGGAAGGTCAGTCTCTATTGTTTTGGTGGCCGACTTGACGTCTTCGACCAGCTGAGACAGCCACTTCTCGAAATTCGGTGAGTCATTAATATCCTCTGCGCTCTCCACTCTGATCTTACGGAAGAGGTCCCAATCTGAATTTGAAAGCTTTAGGGGGCTTTGCCTGAATTTGTAATGTCGTCAACATATAATGGTGGCTCCTCAAGTTTTTTTCCCAAGTTTAACCATGATACCTCTCCCGTGGTTGCGACAAAGGTGAGGTCTGGGGTAGTATCCCTAGAGCAAGAATTTCCAGTGCGGGTAGGAAACGTGGGGTCAGTGATCAAAGTAAGATTCAGATCCGATACCGCTTGCCAGAGCTCAGCTCCCTTGGCAGTGGTGCGAGGGTATCCCCAAGCTTGATGGGGTGCGTTGAAATCTCCCGCTATAACTATGCGTGCGTCCACTTTCCTAGCGATTGTAACGGCTTTCGATAACAATGAGGTGAAGCGATGGTGCCTGCCTTTTGGAGAGCTATACATGTGGAGTATGAAAATGCTATATTTAAGGTTGCTGCTTGGTATTATTTTTATAAGAGAGTGTTCAATCTTGCTATTTGCCATGTGCAAATTGTGCTCAATGTACCATGGCCATCTAGAGGTTTCGTGATGTGATGGGTGTAGCCTGGCAGGTTTATTGTTTCCGTAAGCGTCTCCTGCAGCATAATAACATGTGGTCTAATTGGCTGGGATTTAATATGTTGCTGGAGAGCTGCCTTCTTTGATTGGAATCCCCAGCAGTTCCACTGCCAAATTACGAAATGGTTAAGGTGTCCCGCCATTGTTGGGACCCTCAAAAGCTCTCTCCTGAGAGACGCTACGGGTTGCTACCTTCTGCATGATCCTGACCTTCGGTATTACTTTGGCCGAAATAGCCTCGGCAGATTGTAAAGCTTTAACTTGGTCAGCCTCGATCTTTGTGACTCTGCTGTCCAATACCGCAATCAACTCGACCACCGCACTGAGAGCATTTTTGATATCATTCAAGGTATCCTTGACTTGTGTTTTGAAATCTATGTCCTCGTTATTGGCTGGTTGTTCTAGCGCTCTCCTTTTTGTTGGTTTTGCCTCTGGCTGGACGTCCATGGGTACCTCATCGTGACTCGCATCTGATGCGGCCTCTGTACAGGGAACTGTGTTTGAAGGAGACGGAGACGAAACCTGATGTGATTTCCTTAAGTCGGCTATTTCAGCCCTTAGTTGCTCGACAATGGCCCTGAGATTAGCATTTTCTCTTTGCATCTGCGCGTATATATCTGAGTGTTGTGCTGGATTGGTACCCCCCTTTACCTGTGGTTGGGAGCCCTTGATCTTGGATGCCCAGGTCTGGTGCTGATTTCCTTGCTGCACACTATTGCGGACGGTAGGCACCCGTGAGTTAGAACGGCCCTTGGATCTAGAATGTCCTCTGGATCTCGAACGACCCCTTGCTCTGCCTCTGGAACTGGATCGCCCTCGCGGTGGTTGTAGCTGTTGGCTGACGTCACGCGGGCGCCAGCTGCTGCTCGGGCGCTCAGTCGTAGCGCGGCCGCCTGCAGCGGCTGGTAGCGATAGGAAGTCTCCTCCACTATCTGTGAAGTTCATGTCGTCGGCGACTTGTTCCGCAAATTCCATCGTATATTGCATCCGTCGCTCTCGTCTTCGTCGACGGACTATGTAGGGCACTTGAAAACGATACTTACACGTCTTGACTGCCGTGAGATGTGGACCCCCACACAACTTGCATTCTGGAGTGCAGACGTGATCCTCCGAAGGAGATGACATACCACACCCTCTACAGACGGCCTCCTCTGGATGGGGACAAACATCGGCTCGATGACCTAGCTTTCCACAGGCATAGCAGACATCCGTCTGTCGACGATACAGGGTGCAGCGAACCAAACTATTTCCACATATGACGTAATTTGGCACTTTTAGTCCATCAAAGAGGATGACCACCGTGGTGGAATTCTTGATTCTTTTCATTTGGAGTGCAGTCGGGTTCTTGGGGTGTACAATAAGTGAATAAAGTTGTTCTTGACCGATGTCCGCGTCAACACCTCTGATGATACCTTTGCAGGTGTCGTCGGGGGCAGCTCGGTAGGCACTAACATCAAAACTGGCGGTACCTAGAGTAATGGCGGTGATCTTGGAATAGGCTCTGGCGTTCCTCTCCACCGGAGTGCTTATAACTGCAATGTTCTGCATCATATTCGGGCATACCACGTCTTCCGTGACTCCTTCCTCACTGAGCGCTGCAGCCACTGCGAGTGACTTCGCGAACTTAATTTGACTCACATTTCTCATGTCCAGGCCATTTCTAGGTCTCATAATGACGCGATGGTATCTCTTGGAAGGCGAGGAAGTCTAGAAGAAGCGAGAAGACGCTTCTTCACCGCAGCTCGGGAGCGCTGAGGCAATCACGCGTCGCCGTGCATAGAGACGCTTGTTTGCGTCTCGGTCTGGGCGGTATGCGTCCGACGAAGTTTGCGTTTACTGGTAGCCACAGACCATCCAGAATCTTGAAGATCATCGGGAGTGATATCCTCCCCATCGACAGAGACTTGCATAGGCATTCCGTGCGTAGAGTGCTGAAACACCCTTCCGAGAAGGGTCGGCAGCCGCTCCGCCGTAGCCTCAGCCTAGCGCACTCAGCTGAGCAGATGGGCAACCAGAAGAGTCTCGAAAAAAGGTCAAAAAGTGCACCCATGGTGAAATACTTGGTATCGATGTAGTCCGTGCAGTTTTATGCGTCGACTGGCACCAAAAGACGCTCACAAATGCACAAAAAACCCTTAACCCATATGTCAAAAAAATATAAAGACTCCACAAGAACGCATTTTATTATGCGTTCGGAAACTTGTTTATGGTGTAAAATGAGCTAAAGAGGACAGGCTTCAGAGAAAGAAAAAAAACCGCCTATGTGGTCTTTTCGCGCCTAAAAACCGAATAAATGAGGATCAAAAAGCAGAACGAAGCTGCTTTGAAATTGGGCGGGCGTTCTTGTTTTACTGATTGGTGCACGTTGGGTCCAGTCAAGCAACAATAGCTCACAAAAAAACACTTGTTTCGGTTGCGGAACAATCGGTAACGTCATGAAAAAGTATTTACTCCTCTAATCTCATAAACAATGACAACAGCAAAAAAAAAGATCCATTGTGCGGATAACATTTTCGGAGTGCACTGAAATAGCCCCCATACGCGGATCTTTATACTTACCTTGTGCAGCTAAGGAGTGAACAAAATTTGTGAATTAGAATCGACAAATTATTTACGATACATTTCTAAAAATGCAAAACCATCGTTTTCTCCTCAATGTCCGTGGTAATAGGCTCCTCCTATTAAACCCAGTGGAAGTCCCAAGTGTGAAGCGAAATGAATTCACTGACAAGAAATATTCATGGAAAGCTTATCGTCATCACCATTATTATCATTAGCCTGATTACGCAGGCCACTGCATGCAGGGTAAATACCTCTGCCATGTTCACCCTATCAGCCCGGTTCTGTGCGTTCTAGGGCCACGTTATACCTGCAAACTTCTTCATCTCATCTGCCCACCTAGTTTTTTGTCTCCATCTTATGCGTTTGCGATTACTTGAAATCCAGTCCATTACTGTTAATGTCCAGTGGTTACCTTGCCTACGCGCGACGTGTCCTGCCTATGTCAATTTCATCTTGACACCCTTGAGGACATGATTAAAGGTGCTGCTCAAGAAGCGACTTATCATATTGAACCTACTTCAAAATATTGTCAACATGAAGTAGAATCGGAACGGCTCAGAGCTATCCGTCGTCGTGCAGAACGAAGATATAGGCGCACTAAGTCCATTCACGACTTAAGCGAGGCAAGGTGCCTACAGAAAAAAAATCAGCGGCGAATCAATTCACTTCAGTCCTTTCGGTGAAAATCTCTGTTCGAATCTTTGGATCCACACAAGCATTTGACGCAGACATGGAGAATTGTTCGTGGCCTACGAACATCGCCACATCAACTTCGCCCCTTCAAGTGTCTTGCTCTCCACCAAGGCCGCACCGAAATTGAAGTAGCAGAAGATTTCTGCATGAAAGTTGCCGGTTAGGCGTGCGCATGCACCACGCGTCACCTAGAAAACGCCCCAGTCTCCAGAGATTCAAGAATAGACACCTTTTTCTCTCTAGAAGAACTCCAAGCGGCCTTGACGGCATGCAAACGATCTTCATCGCCTGGACCAGATGGAATCACTTACATGGCTCTTTGCAACCTCAGTGAAGCAGCTCGACGGGCCCTTCTATCCGTGTATAATGACTCGAGGAGGAGCGGATTTGTTCCTCATTTGTGAAAATTCAGCCGCCTCGTCCCTGTGCTTAAACCAGGTAAATCTCCTCTGGACTTGACCTCTTATCGCCCCATTGCGCTTACCAGCTGTTCCGGGAAAGTGATGGAGAGGGTGACTTTGACTCGCCTAGAGTGGTACCTGGAGCACCACGAGGTATACCCTGGTGCTATGACGGGCTTTCGGCGTGGGCGGTTTGCAATTGATAACGTTATTGACTTGGTATCGTCTGTGCAGCATCAAAAAAGACTGAAACGTTTATCTGCGGTGTTGTTCTTGGACGTGAAAGGTGCATACGATAATGTATCACATGAAGCTATTCTGGATGTCATGAAAAATATTGGATTAAGCGGCCGTGTTTACCAATGAATGAACAGCTATTTGAAAGGCAGAACTCTCTTTGTACCGACGGAGAATGGCACAACAACGCATCATTGCATCCGTCGTGGTGTACCTCAAAGTGGTGTTCTTAGCCCCACACTTTTCAATCTAGCGCTCCTTGGCCTGGTTGACGAACTTGCAAAATCAGTCAATCTATCAATAAATGCAGTTGACACCTGCATCTGGGTGTCAGGCGTAACACGCTTTCATTTGCGTGCCCGGCTTCAGAGAGCGGCTACACTAGCGACAAAGTATCTGGAAGAACGGGGACTAGAGCTGTCACCATAGAAGTGCTCGCTTATAGCATTCACGCATAAGGCGATGAGTCCATATAAAATTAACGGACACACGATCAACTGCGTGAAAACCCACCGATTCCTCGGAGTCATAGTTGATCGCGACCTCTCCTGGAGCCCTCACATTACCCACATGAAAACTAAGCTCACCATGATCATCCACGTGCTGAGGTTTCTTGCTGGAAAAGCGTGCGATGCACCGGTACGAGCAATGCTTCAACTTTACACTGTTCTGTTCCTCGGTCATATGCGCTACAGTTTACCCGTGCTTTGCGGGATCCGAAGAACAAACTTGCGCGTCCTCCAGTCGATCCAAGCCCAAGCACTGCGAATATACCTTGGTCTTCCGAGATGCGCGTCTACAGCAGCGACAGTCATCATTGCGCGTAATTATCCAGTCAACACATACATCTGCGTAGACACTTTGAAAATGCACTTAAGGCATTTGGCTCAGCTTCCATCACATCACCTCGCCTCACTTCGAACTTCCAGGCCCCACTCAGCGCTTAGCGCAACTGTAGCTCAGCATCGTGCAGTTCTTCCATTGCACTTCACACACGCAGCACGGCCACCGTTACCATTGGTGTACCTACACCCACTCAAACTCTTCTTACAACTCCTGGCATCTAGAATAAGAAAACGTCGTCGCATCTAGCCCTGATACAGGCCACATTACTTTTCCTCCAGGAGAAGCACAACGGACCCCTTCACATTTACACGGATGGCTCTGTGTCCTCAGTAAGCTCAGCAGGGGCGGTGGTTATTTCCGCGAGGCACATCACAATTAAATTCATGACATCGCATTTGACGTCATCGGCAGCTGCAGAACTCACCGCCATACGTGCAGCTCTGGAGTTTATAGTTGAAGAACCTTCGGGAACTTGGTATATCTTCTCGGAGTTGAATGCAGCTCTTTAATGTCTTAAGTCACCCTTTCGCCATGAACCTAATGAACAGTTAGTAGCTGAAATAAGGCTTCTTCATCACCAGGCCATCGAGAAACAGCACAGCATAGTATATCAGTGGTTACAAGCTCATTGCGGTATATATGGCAATGACCGCGCAGATGAGGCGGCTAGATCTGCGCACGACGGTACCCAATACACAGCCATCCCTTTCTCAAGAACCAAAGCAGCTACAAGACTTCGTTCTCTTGCACGTGATCTCACACTGGTACAGTGGAACTTAACAGAA
Source organism: Rhipicephalus microplus (assembly GCF_043290135.1). Classification (NCBI taxonomy): domain Eukaryota; kingdom Metazoa; phylum Arthropoda; class Arachnida; order Ixodida; family Ixodidae; genus Rhipicephalus; species Rhipicephalus microplus. The sequence continues at coordinate 135,161,786 of NC_134702.1, read as the reverse complement.
TTCACAAACGTACGCCTGCATAACTAGGATCCCGATCTGCAGCTTCGCTTTCCCTCAGGGATATCTCAAGCTGAGGAGTCTTTTCTATGCCGCCTGTGGCTTGGAGTACCTTCACGAACGCATACTCCTATCTCATAGGAATGGCCAGCTCTTCTACATGCACGTACTGCAGCTGCGAAGAAACCATCGTGCACCTTCAATGTGAGTGCACCCATTTGAACGCGCGAAGACAAGAACTGACTGCAGCTCTGGACAGACTGGGTGATCGGCCTTTGTCGGAACAAAGGATTCTGGGTCATTGGCCGAGCCAATCTTCAGCCCAGAAGGCTTTGAAAGCCCTGCTACACTTTTTGCGGACAACTGGCCTCAGAGACAGACTTTAGTACCTTGTACTCTCTGATGTTGCATTTCCTTTGTCGCATTTTTTTGTAATTTCTCTCTCTCTCTCTCTCTCTCTCTCTCTTTGATCGCAACTTTTTTTATCATCTTTTATTCCCTTCACCCCCTTCCCCAGCGCAGGGTAGCCAGCTGGTCTAAGAACTGGCTTACCTCCTTGTCCTTCCGCTTAAACTTGCCTCCTCCTCCTTCTTATAAGTTTCACCTATGATATTCTGAACTCCCATCCGTTCCCTGATCCTCTCTCCTTTCTTCCTGTCTCTCAAAGTTACGCCTTTCATTTTTTCTTTACATCGCTCGCTGAATCGTCCTCAATTTAAGGTGAACCCTCTTTGTAAGACTCCAGGTTCTTTATCTATTGTTAAGTACCGGTAAGATGCAGCTGTTATATACCTTCCCCTTGAGGGTTTATCATGAGTAAAGGAGAGGCACAAGGCGCGTGCCGAACATAGAAGCGCGGCAACGGTGCATGAGAGAAGAAGAGTCGCCCGAGGGACGATTCAAATATCCGGCTTCTGGACGATTCAGATATCTGCAGCGTCGGCGCCGACGCCGGCAGCGAGTCGACAAAGGAAGAACCAATCAGCGCATGGCTGCCAGCGACTTCCGCTACGTGACAGCATCGTTGGTGCTGTAAAAATGGCTGCCACCAGCTTCGGATCTGTAAAGTCATCGCCGTGCTCTGTGTGACCCGAAAAGTCTCAATTGATGCTTGTATTTGACTTACAAGCTTCGACTAAAAGAGCTCGGGATTTCTTGGAACCGTTTTCGAACGCCATACCCAAGTCCATTGGTAGGGTTATTAGGCCTGAGTGTATTGACTGAATATGTGGTTTCAAAAGTGAGGGTGTTCATTTTGTAATGCAATAATAATATCTGACAATTCATATGCCAACCATGAAGCGATGATGAGTCGTGCAGTAGTGGACAAATTTAGATTGATCCTGGCTTGCAGGGTTGAAACAAATGACATTGTAGCATCACAAGAGACAAGACTGCTTGCCAAAGCATTTGCTCCGCACCTCCTGTTCACAGATTTTTCATACTTTCAAGCTGCCACCTTTTAATGGTCTGTTAGATTCGCCTGCACCATTCGGAACCGATTCGCGGTTGTGCATGAAAAGCTGAGAACTTGTGAAGCCCGAGTTCAGGAGCGAAGGCACATGCAGTGCGACATTAAAAAACAAATAACAAGCTGCCGACATGTTGAAAAGCTTCCTTCTGTTCGCTTAATTTAATGAGGTACAAACATCTTGGCAAAACACCTCACGTTAGTAGAAGCGGGTACGGCATCTACGTCTAATGCTACGCAGTTTGCTAAGCTGTGCGTGCAGCGGCACCGAACCAGTGCTATCTGTGTAGAAGGTACAAGAAATCATGAACTAATTTTAATGCTCTACCCTTCCAGCATCTTTTTAAATTAATGGCGCGTTTCAGAGGCCGCCATTGCTGCCCCACTGAAACGAATGGCAAAGTGCAACACCTCGTAAAAGGGATCATGTGATGCAGGTGAATCGAACCAACCCTTATGCACACGAGTGTCTTTGCAATTCACCCCCCTCGAAATGTGGTTTGTGGCTGCCATCAAACCTGTGTTGTTCTCAGCAGTGCCACATAATGTAACTAATGTACAGAAGTAGTGTTTCAAATTCAATCTTATTGAAGAGTAGAAAACCAATAATTGTGGTCAATCAGAGCACCCCTTCACGAGATGCGTGGTAACATATTCACAAGTGCAGGTTTGCAAATGTGAGGTTCAAGATGACCTGTTGTAGCGGACGTTCAGATGTTTCAACATGCTTGCAGAGTGGACATTCGGGGGAAGTCATCTTGTGGTTGCATGGCAGGCTGGAAAAAAAGTAACATTACCAGATATAAGTAAGCATAATCACTGCATATATTTTTATAGACAAACAGACTCAGTGAACCAGTAAATTCCAGTGTGTCATACATATATGTAACGGTACCTCATAACACATGTTGTACCACTCGGGGGTGCTTCTTCCCTGGGCATGTCATGCAGCAGGCACCTTGCCCATTGTGCATAGCTGCGTCCACGCCAGGAAGGCTCGTAGATTGTGGCAGAAAAAAAAAGTATTTCAGATTTAAGTGACGCTTTCTGTGTCACACTATAGCGAAACCACACTCATGATTACGTGATGCTTCTCAAATGCGACAGTGGTGAACTATTAGCTCGTAGGTTTTTTGCACTACAATATATGGGCTAGCTACGAAGACACATACGAGGTGACAGCGATTCATTGCAACGTGCTGGTTTGTATTACCCGGCGATCGAATTTAAGAATTCACTTTTGTGTCACCTGCTCACTCCCACATGAAGCTACGCCGCAAGTAACACACGTTATTTCGGTGATAGATTATGACGCGTTAAATAATTTAGTATTGCAATGCGCCGCCACTACGTAATGCCTATGCAGAGTCATTGGCAAACAACTACATATGTTGAAATGAACCAACTAGCCCAGCAAGCGACTATCCTTAAAAAACTAAAATGATTGTGACTCGCAAATCCATAATTCTCGGGCTTGAAACGGGTGTTCATCTGATGAAAGCTTCAAAGGTCACTTCGTTCCCCCGATGTCACTTGAATGCACTTCGCGATATAATTTAGGCGAGTCAAAATAATCAGAACGAAAGAGAGTGTGTAGACTGGCAGTGGCTCGAAATATTTACAGCAAGATACAGTGAGAAGAAACAGCGCGAGACCCATCCGAATGCACCGCGAGCCGTTACTTGCCGTCACTGCCGTATAGCCGTTGTATATTTTGAAATAATGACTACAAAACAAACTATTACAAAAGAATGATGATGCGGCACATGGTTACGCAAAATTACTTAGTATACGAGCAAATTGTTTTTTTAATATAGTGTTACACAAAGATGTAATATTAAATCATTTTAGAATTGAAATTTGGCCCCGGTGAGGGCACCCTAAATAGAAAGTGCAACAGCCCTTGGGATGCATAACGTGGAGGTCGCTAGATTCATTCCGGGTGTTTGAAGCCATAACACGCCACGGTTGATTTTTTCGCTCTTACAGTTGATTTGTAGAACTTTAGAGTTTCTAGGTCCTGTGCGAGTGCGATGGTATACCGACTACGAGAACTGTTGCATTAGGTGCTGCTGAAATACAATGACGTCGACGGGTGAATGTTGCGCAAGTGAGATGGGTACAGCGACGGACATGCCAGGGGTGAGCGGGAGGCACTCGCGCATTCACAGCACAAGCGGAGGACTCTGTTTTTCGTGTTTCTGAAATTGAGTGCATCACGACCCAACAGACACCGATGCAGGACACCGATGCGTGTTGCCAGCAAAACGTTGCTCGCCGACACGGCGCTGCTTGCCAAGCACAAATTCACATGGCGGTCACCGACCCGCAAATCACGCTCCTTCGCAGCAGCGTACCGTCATATCAAAACGATCGAGTGAAAATTTGGTTTCGCTTGCACGTCGCATGAACGCTGTTGTCAAAATGTGATTTGCACGGTGCTAAAGTGGGTGCAGTGTCTTAGAAAAGTGCATGGTCGCTTGTCGTTAAGTGTCGTGGTGGAAAAGATATGCCGCACGTACCAATGTGGGTGCATCTACATGAAAGAATGTTGTGGCCACTAAACACAAACAGGGATTATTTAATAATGTGTAATAATTATTGAACTGACTCTCTTCCAACATATTATTACATGAATTATTCAGGGTGCTTGTCACGGATGAAGAGGCTCTATTCACATAAGTTTCAAGTGATCGGAAGTAAACCTAAAAGCGGTTTGTTATCTAAAGGCTCATACATACAACAGAATTGATCCTCATAAGAGACTTCGCGCAAGTCTGCAATTTGCAAATACGCAATATTATCATCTTCGGGTATTTCAGAGGTTACAAACACTCACCTTAAGTGACCGCAGTGCATCCTGCAGGGCCATTGTACCTTCCGATTCTACGGAGGTTCAGAAACTTGGAGAGCATCGAGATTATGCCAACCAACAACACTCAAACCTAAGAAACAAATACGGTCAAAGAAAGATTTCAACAGGACATTACATTCTTCAATGGTCGCTATCAAGTCGCGCTTCCTTGGGAAAAGGTTGGGGACAACTAGATGGTACCGAACGCAAGCAATGAAGCGACTGAATTGTCTGGGAAAAAAAATCAAGAGCAATGCGGAGTTTTCTGTGGAATAGGAGGCTATGACGACTTATTGACAGATAACTACCAAGACGGAAAGTGCTCTCGGCCTCATGCGGAGGATCACCAACAGACACCGGGGAATCAAGGAAGACAATCTCGTCCGCATCATACATGCGTTTGTGCTCTGCCACCTTTCGTACTCGGCGTCTATGCATAATTGGCATGTTGCAGACAGGAGTAAGCTCAATTCCCTCCTAATAAAGGTCTTCAAGCTCGTGCTCAGCTTGCCTGTAAGCACTCGCACTGAAAACCTTTTGAAGCTCAGTGTTTACAATACACACGAAAAGATAATCAAGGCGCAAGAGCGCTCACAGCTGCTCAGGATTTCCAGAACCAAATCAGGCTGCAAGATACTCGGCGATTTGGGCCTCAACTCTATTGACCAGTGCCCCTATTCCATGCAGATTGCAAGAAACATCGGGTCTCAACTGCGCATCGCACCCATTCCCCGCAATATGCACCCTGCGCACAACGTCGGTTGGCGTAGGGCCAGGGGTAGAGCTCTGCTTGAGCACGTCCGTAGCAACCCCACTGATGCAAGCTTTGTGGATGTTGTGCCATATGTCCAACAAGAGGCATTCGCTGTTTCCATCGTCGACTCAAATTCCAGGCTCACTTGCTCCGCCACGGTACGCACATCGAAGCCCGTGATAGCCGAACAGGTTGCAATCGCGCTGGCTATGCTAGATAGTCGCAGAGAGTCAATATACAGTGACTCCAAGGTGGCTATCAAAACCGACGAAACCGAAATGGCAGCCCCTCAGGCCCTCCGCATTCTCCAAAGCGTCAAGAATATCACGCCCTATTTTCTCAATTGGTTTCCCGCTCACCTGTGGTCTATTGAGGGCTCTACCTCCAACCCGAACGAGGACGCACACGAGGCCGCGCGAGGACTCACTGCCCCGCCGCCTCCGCAGTCTCTCTGCCTCGCTGAGAACCTTTACTTACGTTCAATGAAATAACAAAGCACTTCTATCTGTCAAGAAGGATATTCCCTCTCCCCCACCCTGCCTTGTGCAGGGCGCAGACAGTCCCCCTAAGACTATTGCAAGCCAGTGCGTATCCTAACCCTGCGCTTCTTCATGCCATCTACCCTGAACGGTATGCAAGTGCGGATTACCCCGCTTGTGGACTGTTAGCCACATTCAATCATGTGTTGTGTGAATATGAAGCCATCGGCCCCGCCCTCAGCAAGGACAGCTGGGCTGCGCTCTTACGCAGCCCCGAACTTTAGGATCAAACCCTGGCCGTCCTAAGTGCCCGTGAATGGGCCGCCAAGCTCGGCTTGGCGGTCCCTACGTGGGACTAGCCGGGTGGCGCGGGGTCTTCCCAGCATCTTCTCATGAAAAAAATAAAGTTGTAATCAATCATGACGACCTATCCAGCTTCTGTACCTGATGGAACTGTCTTCGATGTAATGAACTCAAAGTGCGCGACTTTGCGGTGGGCGGAGGATATTGAATATTTGTCTTTCCTTGAGAAGATGATGAAGAAGAAGAAGTCGTCAAAAAGAACGCTTGAACTCTCAAGAAAGAAGAGAAAGAAAAAAGCGTCTGCCATGGACTGTCAAACTGCTGTGTGTGAATATTGTAAATATACTCTTGTTTCTTCAATTGCCGTGACCAGTTATTTCACAACCCAGACAGCACTGCGTCTGCCTCTTTTCGTGAGGGAGGGACGCCGGATGCGCTGAAACGCACATGCGTCAAAGCAACGTAGCGCGGTGCGGGCCTATATGGCAGGGGTGGTGCTTGGCGTGGCCTCGCAGGCATGACGCGACGAAACGAACGCCGGGGCGCACGCGCGCCGGGTCACATCGAACTGCACTGGCGCCTTGACTGTGGCATGTAGTCATGTTCTCATATGACCTGAATCTTAATATTAGCATGTTTACACCAGTCACATACCTTTGTCAATCAATTGACATCACGTAATACAAAATTTGGCATATGTTAAGCTAGCGAAACGGCCGCGAGCGCATCATGAGTGTAGCATGTAGTGATGTTGTTACATGACACGCATGTCGTGATTATCATGTTTGGATGTGTCATTCACCTATGTCGTCCGTTCGCGTCACGTATTACGGAATTTGGTACATGTGAAGCAAGCAAAACGGTCGTGAGCACATCATGAGCGTAGCATGTAGTCATGTTGTTACATGACACGCATATAACTTTTATCATGTTTGCACCAGTCTCATACTTTAATCATTCATTAACATCCCGTAATACCAAATTTGGTATAAGTAAAGCTAGCGAAACGGCCGTCAGCGCATAATGAGCGTGGCATATAGCCATGTTGTTACATGACACGCACCTCATGATTATGATGTTTGCACCAGTCAAATACCATCGTCATCCATTCACGTCCCGTAATACCAAATTTGGTATATGTGACTCAAGCGAAATGGCACGAGCACATCATGGGCGTGGCATGTAGTCATGTTGTTACATGTCACACATGTCATTATTTTCATGTTAGGGCCTGTTTCTTGTGTTCACCATGCAGTCATGTCATACCACACCAGTTTTGCAACATGTCATATGAAGAAGACCATCGCAAGAGCAGCAAGACCATTCAAACCCCATTGCACGAATCAACGGCCGTACATCCGCAATGAACGACTCCTTTTTCCTCCAAGCAATAATACTTTGGAATCGCCTTCCCGACACCAATGTTGCCACACCTGACTGCACATCATTCCGCGCAAAATTGGAATCCCCCTTTGATTCCACCCATTAACGCGTGGCTGTAAATATAATCGACCAACGTACTGTATGTATAATTTGCTTGTGCCTAGTTGTTTGTACTCTAATTCCCAGCCAAAGCATTTCTTTTGTGTGTTATTTGATTCGTTTTTGTTGTCATTTTCGACCAAACTACCATATTAGAACTGTACTGTTTATAATAACTTGTTCAACTTGAATTATACATACTCACAGCGTATTTTTTGCCCCCCCCCCCTTATATAATGCCCTCGGGCCTTTAAGGATGCAATAAATGAAATGAAAATGTAATTATGACATTCATGACATACATGTTATGATTTTGATGTGTTATGATTTTGATGCTCGTCATATAGTCATGTTATGCCATACCAAGTTCGGTATTGCCAAACGGCCAGGAGAGCTAAAAGTCGTAAGCGGTAGATAGATAGATAGATAGATAGATAGATAGATAGATAGATAGATAGATAGATAGATAGATAGATAGATAGATAGATAGATAGATAGATAGATAGATAGATAGATAGATAGATAGATAGATAGATAGATAGATAGATAGATAGATAGATAGATAGATAGATAGATAGATAGATAGATAGATAGATAGATAGATAGATAGATAGATAGATAGATAGATAGATAGATAGATAGATAGATAGATAGATAGATAGATAGATAGATAGATACGCTCAATGTCGCCGAAGTCCACTAAGAAATTCTTCGCATTTAAAACGTATCTGCCCCTTATCAAATCAAGACCATGCCGCCACGCATTGATTTATCTCATGGCATTTGCTTCAGCGATACTCATCTGATATAGACTTCACTGCAATAGTACCGTTGTCACTGCACGAGTACCGTTGTCTTGTCCTGTGTTAAGCTTTGGCCTATGCAATCTGCCTAAATCTACGAAGCTGTCACTTAAAGTTTTGCAAAGGTACGGAGGGCGTGGCTGCCAAAGGCCAGGTCCGGCATTGCAAGTGCGCATTTCCTGTCAGGATAACGCTGTCCCCTCCACGAACTCTTGCTCCACGAAGACTGCTAGTGCGTTTACTTTTATGCGAATGCAGCCAGAGGGACGCCCTGCATAAAACGAAGACGGTAACGCCGAAGTGCGCTGGTGGAGCGAGCGTCGTTCGGGCTCTGGTAGGCACTGGTGAACGTGGCAGGCGCGTCAGTCTTGGCATTACTGACGACGGAGACTTTTGGCCATAATATGGAGGCCAGTCTGTCTCCCATACTTTCTACTAGAAACACTATCTTGTGGCAGCGCTCACACGCTTTCACTCGCACATATAGCATATACGATGTGGCGGAGGATGTTATCGATTTGGACTTTATGCGAAACATCACACTGATGCCGACGGTAGCGGCAAACATGCACCTGGAGCTTCAATGTGATGCCATTGAAGAACGTTTATTTCATGCAAAAATTTGACTTGTCTTGTGTGTGATGGAGAATTATGCTCTGAGCCTAGTAATAGTTTACACACAGCCCTTGTCCGTATTGCGGGAAACTATCCGCACCCATTTGGGCTTGGCAAATACATGGTCGGGGGCAAGGCGTTCTAGAGTCGTCATCATTCAGCCGGCACTGTAACCAAAAATACAATCATCAATTATTTTCCTATAATAAAAAAAAAACAGTCGTCTAAATGACAATACTATACAGTCTACAGCGCCCTCAAATTTTGTAGTTTGCTCCGCTGCTAAGGTTCCTATAGCTTATGGCATCAACACGGGAGAAGTTTTTAGCCTATTTGTTAGGGAAGTTTTAGGGTGACTTTTAGACGTCGAACATGACAGTCCAGGATGACATGGCGATTCGGCAGCAAGAAATTGTCAGACAAAAGCAGTGGTGCTATAGGAAGCGTCAGTGAACAGCAGCTGTGTCAAAAGAAGGAGCTAATATTAAACACAAAAACCTCTTTTTTATTATAACAAGAAACACATTTACATTACTTTACGTTGGCTTAAAAACATTTGTTTGGACTACCTGGCTCAGTACATAACACCACGCGTCTATGCAACAACTTCCGTAATAATTGCTCGCTGTCACCTCGCATTGTAGAACTTCAGTTACCATTGTATGTTGAAACAACATTGTATTTTGATTCCTTTTGTTTGTGAGACGTGCGGTCTTTGTTCGACGTTCACACTATCATACGTCATACAATGGTTAGCGTTGCGTGTTTTGTTGCTTTCAATTGAACTACGCACATTGTCAAAAGTACAGCACCTGCGAATCATGCGTCGAGAAGACTGCTTCATCGCAGCGGAATGAACGTCTGTGCATTCTCAGCAAACTTTGACATTATTTTGCTGGTTTGTTCAATTTTTGACACTTCATTAGGGTGATATTTATTTGGGCCGCTGAATAGAAATGGCACTCAGTACATGAATTATAATTCTCACATTCATAGGTGTGCGGTTTTCTTCCGCTTGCACTGCCCGTGTGCGTGTTGTGCTTCGTACAGTGATACGAGTGTGTGTTTAGGTCTGCGCTAAAGGCGCGAGCTCGTCGCGCGCCCTTTGTTACATCGGGCCTGAAATCCTGCACCTCTCCCGCTGAGCCACGTTCACTCACCACGCTTTAAGCACCTGTACAGTCGATATTTTCATAAAATGGGAGTGTAAGCACCTCGCGAGAATCGAAAAAAAAAACAAAAAGGAGGCGAGCAGTTCAACGTGCTTCATTGTGGTTAAAGCTAGCTTCCTCGCAGAAAAGGCCACGGGTGATGCTCCAGTGATAGGAGGACATCCCTATCCTCATCATGCTTTTTAGTGCTATGGCCTTGTCATCTTTGTTTCTTTTTTTTTTTTGCATGCCGCGAAAGTTCGTTTACGACAGTATGCGCCTGCTGCTGCTAGTATATACATCAAAACAACAATCATACGTTTTTCATTGCTGACAACGTAAAACATCCATTGCTTGTGTGGCTTCGTTTTGCACTGCAAATAAACCATTAGGTAAGGAAGCTTACATCGACTTAGAAATATACGGTAATGTCGCGGACTTCGGAAATTCATTTCGCGTAAAGTCGAGCGTCATTTTGTCGTCTGATGCACATCCTAAACGTGTATAACAAACCTTCCTGCCTTGATCACTATGGCTTTTCGAAGTGCTGATCCAGCTGGGAGATTTTTTTCAAGCGGTGCAATGAGCAGCGCTGCAAGTGCTGCGCGAATAGAGAGCTGTAGTGGCCACAAGAGTGTCTCGATGCCCGCGCGTGTCATTTCAGAGTGTGGTCATATTTTGAAAGGATCAACGCCACCTCACCACGCACATCCGCCATGTTTTGGCTCACGCTGCGCTTTCTTAAAAGTGTACGCAGTGCCTGTCACCTTGTCACCCGTCTGAACCTTCTCATTCTGCTCCGTCGTTCAGTGAATTGCATCCACTGTTCACCCGTCAACTGGGTTGTGCCACTTTGTGCAGGAAGTCGTTAGTCTCCTAGATGTGTGCTCAGTTCGTGCTGAGCTTCGACATCTTCCTCTTCTGCCCCGTGAGGAAGTTTCTGCAGAACTGCGCCGGGCTCCTGGTTCGCCTGCTCCTGACCATACTTCGAGCCAGTGACCCAAGCTCCGGCTATGCGTCCTAGAACCGGTGATGACTTCCCGGAAATTGTTGCTGCTCTACGTCCGCCGGAGATGAATCTGCCAACCCCCGTTCTGCGCGGGGTAGAGGTGCTTCCGCCGGTCGCATTGGCGCCCACCATGGCCGTTTTTCCTCTCCGCATGGTTCCTGCATCGTTGGCGCCAATCCATCCCCCATCGGAGCCTCATCACTGCCTGCGTGTTCTGGCGCCTACTGTGCCGAAAGTGCCCTGGAAGAAGCTTCCTATTACAAGAGGGTGAGTTTCCCCTCTTGTAAAATACTAAGAAGCAGGGGAGTGCAGTCCTCGTTTCATTTCAAGTTAGCTGGCGTAGTTGAAAGTACACATAAGCAACGATTAAAAGAGAGAGATCGCATAAAGTGCCCGTCTCTTTGTTTTCTAGCTCAGTTAGTGCGTCAAACAAAAGCATTAGCTATTACGCTGTGGCCTAATATGTGTTACGAAACTCTCCTCAGTATTCATTATTTTCTACTGCGCATGCAGATCTGGGCATGCGTACTTCAACAGGCTGATTCCATTCCCTGGATTATTTGAAGATACTTCCGCTTGTGCACGCATCAACCGACTGTGTATCTTTCTTTTGGTAGTTATCAGTGCACGAAAGAAAAACTTTATTAGTTCATTACACCTGCAAGGCTGTATGTACACAACCACCAACGCACATCATCTACTGACCAGCCTTGTGCTTAGCAGAAGCCGGCCATCAGCCCTTGGCAAAAAAAAAAAAAAGTCTCATCAGTCAATGGACCTTTCCACAGCACTGTGCCTTCCCCTGATGGATCGGCGCTGGAGCATTATGGGAGAGCAGAACACCGGTGGTCAGAGCAGACGACGCTTTCCCGCTTTCGCCTGCTTTCATCACGCGCCATGAGTGGTATTGGCGGGTGTAAGGAGCTGCTATTGTGCAGAAACGCTTCTTCTGATCGCTGTGACTTTCATTCACGCATACTAGACTGTGTTGTTTGTCGCAAATAACCCGTAACATGGCTGAACATGCCGAATAAGGAAAGCGGCGGACACACTTGCTCAATTCTGGGATTTGATAATACGTGAAAGTCACTGGACGTTTCATTCATTGCCTACCCGCCACGGAGGCCTCGTGGCTGAGGCACTCGGCTGCTAGCCCGCAGGTCGCGGGGTCGAATCCCAGCCGCGGTGGCCGCATTTCCGATGGCGGCGAAAATGCTTTAGGCCCCTGTGCTTAAATTTTTGGAGCTCTTCACTACGGCGTCACTCATAATTGCATGGTTGTTTTGGGACGTTAAACCCTAACACTTATATTATTCGTTCATTGCTTGGTGCTATTTAATGGCTTTGGTGTTTGTGGTGTGGTAGCTAAGTTGAACCTTTGTTATCTCTGTGCTCACTGTGATTACGGGGCTGTAATTCCGCACCTGCAGCTTACCCTGAAATTACTTACGCGAATTTATTAAGGCGAGAGACTTGGATCCCTCGTTAAACACTCTTATGATCCCTTATCTAGTACCTAAGATGATTTGATGGCGAAAGCTATCGTCTTTTTTTTTTCTCTCAGTTCATGTGCTGATCCTACCCCGCCAATCTATGAGAGTCAGCAAGATTATTCCGTGGTTGTTCACTCGTCTTGCATCGTGGCTGGGGGAGAGCACTGGTGTAGCTTGGGCGTGGGCAGGTGTGGCTTGAAGGGGGCCGGTGCCCCTTAAAAATCGGAGGCACTGCAAAACTGATTTTGCATTGCCTCTATTGATAAGACCACACTGCATTAAGCTCGGATGTCATGCAATGGCGTGATCACGTAAAGTCACGTGATGTTTTGATAACGTCACAATTTTGGCGATGTCTGACGTCCTATATGTTGTCATCACGTGATGTTTTTTTCTTAATCACTCGACGTCGCCGACGCGGGACGCAAACGGCCCAGTTTCACGTTTGATGAGGCATCTAATGTTTTTGCCTAAAACTAAAAATTACCGTTGGTGTCCAGCGTCCCGCGGCGTCGGCGTCAACAGGAGTGATGCAAAAATCATCGCGTGATGGCGTAACCACATCGCGTCATCGCGACATCACGGATCACCAGAATGTGTAAGGTCATCATGATGGTCTCATGAACACGTCATGAGACGACATCGTCACTTTGCACTGCTTCGTTATCGTGTGATCGGCCCACCAATCACGGAGGCCGAGCAGAACCAGGTGAAGTGCTGAAAGTTTGGAATGCCTCCTGTCATAAATCAGTGCAAAGCCACTTTAGGTGCAGAAAACATTCGCGGGAGGGGTGAGGGGAGGACCATTAAATTAGCTGAACAAAAAGAAGCAGACAGCTGTCGCCTTCACGTTGCCTTTGGTGAAAACCTAAAAAACCCCGCAAGTTTTTTTTTTTTTGCGCTGTTACGTATATATAGTGCTTATTTTGCTGTTTACTGCATGGTTATGTTCAATCCCATCTGCTTTTTATTGTTTATAAACCTAGAGGCCTCACCTATTTTCACTTCGCGCATCTCTTATTTTTTCTCTGTCAAGGCAAAGAGCGCTAGTTATAGTTTAATGATTTACAATACAAAAGCTACACTCGCCGTCAGTTTCTTTCACATTGTCAACTAATGTAAGCGCTGCTGTGGCCTTCTATACCTTTGCCACACTGAATGAGCCTTTAACCATTGGTTTTAATGTCATTATGACCATTAACAGCCTTCCACAGCAACGTTTTCTGGCTTAAACCATCTGTGCCCAGGTAGTTAGCACCGTAAGAGTGTTCATGCTTCGCAATTTTTTCTACTGATTACGCCTGAGGCGAGTTCTTCAGATGTTTTGTCCTTGACCCTCTTGGCAAAATTGACAGGAACGGTTGTATGCTTTGGGCAAATCTATACAAACGACAAATTATTAAATTAGCATAATCATAAACTGTACTGAAACAAGAGATTACTGGAGCTGAAACAGTAAGATAGAATGTTTGTTGAAATATGTGCCCTGACGCTCACTCCGTTGTATATTTCTTCCAATTGTTAACTAGTCACGACCTTTTGCGCCAACAGCTCCAAAATTCTTGAGTTAGTTTCCAACTCACAGTCGTGAAAACAGGAACTACGCAGAAACAGCAGGTTTTACGCTGTTTGAAAGCAAATACTGCATGCGAAGCATCCGCTCTATGGACGTGCTGGTAGCTGGTTTTAGCTATACTCTCAGCGTCCCAAGTGCAAACTTTCTCACACGCAGCATTTGGAAAAGGCAATGAGTATTCAGTTGGTATTCAATTCATTAGTATTCAATTGTACGTAATTGCAAATGAGTTATGCCGAACTCGCAAGGTGGTGGAAGGGTTAAGAAAGGAAAAAAAAGACACCCACCTGTTTATAGCACGAAGCCACAAGAAAATCTATACGGATTTCTCAACAAAAAATTCTCTTATATAGTCACCGAAAAAGTCATCTTAGCTCGGACCAGCACGACTTTTTCGGGGACTAAAAAGCTTTTCTTTCTGAGAAATTGGCAAGGATTTCCTTGTGGCTTCGTGCTACAAGTGGGTGGTTGTCTTCTTTCCCTTTATTAACCCTACTTCACGTGCGCTCCTGAATGCTTTTGAATGTGTGACTGCATATTTCGCATGCAAAATTCAAGGGAATTGGGGGACGGGGAGTGGATGGGTTATGACCCTCCACCCTCCCCCGGCTTCGCCAGTGTCGCGGAGAGAAAGCGAAAGAAACCATGCCAGCACAGGAAGCGTTTTCTCCTGACAGCTACGACCTAACGTTTTCGCCCATCAGCCTCGTACTATTTTTGGGGAGCGATGATAAAATTGCACATTCGGCAGTTCCCCACCGTGTTCTTGTAGCTATTATGGCATCCAAACTTGCAATAACATCAGACAGAAGTCCACTTTTTTCGCCACATATAGACGCTTTTACTGCAAGGGGTCATCGCCAATCTGCTGCGACCAGGCGCGGCTGTGCGTAGAGAACAGGAACATGTTGCCAGCAGTTGCCGCAGTGGCACTGCATGTACGCTTTGAAACACTAGAGCATGAGGCCTATGGGAAAAATAAAAAGAACTCAGGATCTTCACGTTAAAAATGGACAAGGCGGGTTTAGCAAGTCACATACCTTCTTTGCTACCTGCATCAATAATTTCTGTTAGCAACTCATTGCGTCTCAGAAAAAAGAAGTATAAACTTTTACAAAGCGACCCCGCCGCGGTGGTCTAGTGGCTAAGGTACTCGGCTGCTGACCCGCAGGTCGCGGGATCGAATCCCGGCAGCGACAGCTGCATTTTCGAGGGAGGCGGAAATGTTGTAGGCCTGTGTGCTCAGATTTGGGCGCACGTTAAACAACCCCAGGTGGTCGAAATTTCCAGAACCCTCCACTACGGCGTTTCTCATAATCGCATGGTGGTTTTGGGACGTTTAACCCCACAAATTAATCAATCAATTTTACAAAGCAAGTTTTTCAGGCTTTACAAGGTGCAAAGTGACTCACCGTTTGGTTACACAACTGCCATCTGCGCCCAAAACCGCCAAGTGAATAAGAATTAGATCTCTCAGTCCTGCAAAAAAAAAACGTGTTATTGATAAAACTGTATTTTTGTCGCGTCAGGCCGTCATTTTTGTGCACAATACTTGACCTGTACACTAAGGAAGTAACATTCGCAAAATTGTCGCCTTGTGCGCGCTGGTTGGATATAGGGCAACCGTAAAAGTGAAAACCACATCTTGTCTTTTGTCATCGTGACGGAGCTCTACAGTGCTTCTAGCATGCGTGGAATAAAGAAACGCATCTAGCAAAGGTCGGTTTGAGGGGAAGTTTCGTATTTCAGTGACGTAGGTAGGAGATCCTAGTTTTGAACTTTTTGTTGATGTGCGAAGCATTTTTTACGCTGAAGCTATCCTTGAGCATTACCTGGGTGTATACAGTGAATGTTGTTTCGCGAGCACATGTTTAGTGTACTTCGAACGTGCCAGAAGCGTGAACAGCAAGTTTCGCGCATGGCTTATCGCGCGCCATGGTCGTCAGCTGCATGTTGAGATGGCGAGATGATGCCGCAGTGGCAGCACACTGCAGCTGAGTTCTTTGAGTAGGCCATGTTAAACATTCAAGAAAAATGCATTTCACAGTGTAACGTTCTCTTAATATTATGGCGTGCTTGAAACAACTGCACAAAAACGTTGAAAGCGCATTTGACGCGTCGTATATTTCAAGTAGCCACAGCGAAGCCATAATCCGGGCCATTGCGCAGAAGTCAGCATACGCAAACGCCACACTTGGGTCTCTTTGCGCTTGTGCAGTACGTTCAATCCTGTGTTACGAGACATTCGAATACCATCAGCCAGTGCAACAACGAGGTTGCCTGCAAGTAGGTGAATTTACTGTGCACATCAGATTCTATGCCACGAAAGGTGGCACTCGTCTTTTGCGATCGTTTCAGAATACGGGTCCCGGTAAACCAAGCGTTCAGCTACAACCCAGTCGCCATGTGCTCTGCACGCACTAAAAATAATGACGTAGTTTTTTTTCTTATTTGATTGAGAAACGCCACCCTCGCAAATCTTCCTATACTTCATCTCACAACTACCATTGAGCACTGCCAAAGCTACGAGAAGTAAACAGGCAGAATTCTTGTGCAGCACCTAATATATTTCCACGAGAAATTGTTTCATTAATAACAAACTAGAAATCAGTGCTTCTTTCACGACATGTTACTGCGATGCGTAGTATTTCAGGTCTTTGGCGCATGCATTCCGCCTTTTCTGAAATATTGCAGTCAGGTAATCGTAATAGTCACCCTAACAGTGATGACGTAAAGCAACATAGGAGCTTCCAGTTTGTCTGCTTCCATTCGAATTTCTACCTCTTACTGGCTCTCTACATGGAGAGCCAGAAATAAGTGGTATAACATGTCATTGCTCAGTCTCATCTAACGTTGAGGGCTAAGCATCGGATATCTTTTTTTTCTTTGATAGCTTGTTTGTATTGATGCTGGCAGGACTACCTAAGCGGTGCCGAGCGATTAAAGTGGTTCGCAATTAAGTGGGCAGATGGCAACACACATATTTTTACTGCGATATAGACTTGCCCTTCAGGCATAAATGCCAGGGATGCGTTGACGATGCAAAACATCCTGAATGCCTAATATATCGTTTTCTGTGCCATTATTTTGCAGTTGCAGGTCTCGACTGAATGGGAGGTGGCAGTAGTGGTGGTGGTGGTCGTACACATTTATTAAGCTAACGGAAAGGTTGGCAGGGCAACCAGCCCCTATTGGGTCAGCTTTTTTAGAGTACAAGGTGGAGTCTTTAGTCAGTGACCCCATTAGTCGTGGTCACTGTCCTGGCACGCCGGACTATGGCTGGTTGGACGGAAGGTCCTGGCAGCCGAGCAGGGCCGCTTCCCCGTCTTCTCTGTTTGAACTGGGGTTCCGAGATAAAGAATAATTGAGCTGGCATGCCCATACTATGTGTTAGGTGTCAGCCGCCTCCGCACAGTACTGAAAGGGTCCGATAAAAACTCAAAATGCCTAAGCACTGCCGGGCACAGCAGCGTATTGGGCAATAGAGGGAGAATTCACTCGTCCGCCTTCATGAGTTTTTTACAGAGTGCAGGAAAGCCGCGGGGGTAGGGGGAGTCTGCCACTGGCCAATTATCTTTCTAAAAACCAAGAGAGAAAAGTTCTCTTTTGGATCACAGGGATCATTTATGGGCGAGGCAGTGGTTTTGGGAAGGACTCAGTGAGTGGCACCATGCGCCGCCTCATTGCCTGCGAGGCCCTGATGGCCAGAAGTACAGATTAGTGAGCGGGGTGAGGGGCAACGTAGCCATAGAGAACCTTTTAACGAGGCCCTGGAGATTGGTGTCCCTAAACTCCAGATTCACAAGCACCACAAGGTGGAGACAACACTTCACAACCTCCATGAGGTTGGAGAACAGGTGGGCTGCATGGTCAGCCTAGTCTCCAACAAGCGGGGAGTTTTGAAGCAAGGATGCACTTCGTCTCGCACATGCTTTCGTCACTAGTCGCTTCTTGTATGTGACCGCGTGCATGGCTGCACTTATAGAGGCATGATGATCTTTTGGAAATTAAGCTCCGCAAAATCGTCAAGCAAGCCCTATATCTCCCGATCACTACTTCCAATGCAGAACTTGTTGCCTTGGGAAGTGGCAAACACTTGCCAAAAACTCCGGGAGGCTCACCTAATAAACTCATACATCCGCCTGGCTCCGACCCCGTTAGCCAGGCGACTCCTATAGATCGCCTACGTATTTGACATGCATTCTACTCACAGGAGTGGCTACGAGTGCCCGAACATTGAAGATACGCGATGTATGTTCGTCCCGTGAGTCACACGCCGGCCGTCGACAGCTCGGGCTTTTGCTCTCTGGCGCCAATACGGCTCTAAAGAAAACGTATTTTTTTGCATGGACATTACCAGCCCTTACCGCGGAAGTTGGCATACAGCCACCATAGTCCACGAAGACGGCAGGTGGACGGTCTCTCCATCCGCGCATTGAATGCTACTCATGCTTAAGAGGTAGCCGGTAGCTCTAGCTATCTCACACAACACTTATATCATACTTCAAAGGAGCCTGCCGAAATTTGCAACTGGAATGGATCTCGCCCACAGTTGCCAAAATTAGGTCTTGAATTGGTGGAGCATTCCATGTCAAACATCCGGCATGTTTCGAAAAAAGCAAGGTTAGTTGGTATTTGGTGCTGCCAAAAAACAAAAAAAGCTCGGTGAGAGATCCTGTAAGAACCCTGATTATAAAAAGAATCATGTTCCTCACAAACGCATTCGAACACGCCCTGTACAAATGTGTTTCGAAACATGAAAGAAACGGGGAGTTGGCGCATGGACACTAAATAAACAAAAAAAGATGTGTCCAGCTGTATGCATACGTTTTCTATTGAGGAACCCGTGACGCGTGGTTGGGAAGTTCAACCCTCACCTTCAGTCCTATACTCCATCCCACAACTACCATGCAGAACTGCCAAAGCTAAAAGGGTATGCAAGCATCCTCGTGCAGCACATAATACACTTCATGGGGAAACTGTTTCATTATCAATGACGTACAAGTCTATCATTATCAACGAGCTACGTTACCAAAAATGCCGGTCATGTAGCCTTCCTGGTAAGCCACGGCCAACAGTAAGTGAACGTTGTGGGCGTTGGCTGGGGCGAGCGCACGCAAACGCTCTTGAAAAAGGAGCACCCGTACGTTTCCTTGCGAGATTGAAAAGATGTGTTTTTTTCAAAGACGATAGTCTTTCTTGGGAACCTTCGAAAAAAAATTTGGTCTGTCTGTCTGTCTGTACATTTGTCTATATGTCTGCCCTAACGATACCTCAAACAGCACCAAAAGGCCAATTCCATCCACAGTGCCAAACCAATATTGCTCAAGGTTTAGCGTTCATAGTAGCGCAATTGTCAATTAAAAAAGCAAATATTGCGCATATCTGAGGTGCCATAACATGTCTATGATTTGTATGTCTGCCTTTAAACTAGAAGAGGCACAAACAGGTAACTCTACGGATTGTAGCGTTTAACGCGCTGCGCTGACAGTGCAACGCGATGCTCCAGGTGTTTTCAACGCTTTGCTACAACGGCTCGGTGGTGGCACCTGCCCGTCGCTTCCCATTGTACACCTTATGACCTCCGGGACTGGCGCGCATCTTTCTCCACGGTCGCGCACGCCTTCGTTTTCAAAGATAACTGCCAAATGACTCTCGTGTCTAACGTGCCTAGATGCGCTTTTTCGCTTCCGCTCCACGCTCGAGGCACTCTAACGCAGTGCCTCCAGAATACCATTCACCGATTTTCTTGCGCAGAACATCAAATAAACGTATTGTTCACTCTCTCCAGACGCAGGACTATCGTCTTTCGACGACATTTACACTGCAACATGTAGATTCGGGTCAATGTTTTGTTACGTTGAGGTCCTAATGTAATTGTACATTTCACGATAACTGTGATCACCAAGTCCTGTTGTGTGCTGCGGTGCAGATCAGTAACTCGGACTTCACTAAAATCACTTCAAGCACAACCACTTCAAAGTACAGTGCAGGTTGCTGCGACCGACAGTCACGCCGACCTTATTTGCCTCTCATACAGCGTTTAAGTCCTGCGCCCTCGTTGAAAGGCAGACCACTTGTTCGTTTCTGGCCTCATTCTGACATGTCAAAGAGCAAGTAAGATTAGCAAGACGAGTGTCAAAGCTCTGTAAAAGAAGATGTCTACCACTTGAGTGCAGAAGTTGGTGAAAAGCAAGTTTGGTCAATAGAACGACGTGCTTTCAATTAAGAATAGAAAAAGAGTGACGTCGAATGCAAAATCATTTTATGGACCCAGCTCTGCGAAGGAGGACCACGTTCAGCTTTCAAGCTTGGTGCAAGTGCAACGCTCTGTGTCTATCCGACAGTTCTTGTGTTTGTCTTCTGCGCTGTTTTTTCAACACGCGGATGCGCGCTCGCTTGCCTAATCTGACATTTTGGAACAACATCTAGCCTAGACGTTCGCACATTTCTTATATCAGTAATGGTGTTAAATGGTAAGGAGAGAAGTTTGAACATTGTGGCATTTAAAAATGGCACCTACTAGTGCAATGTGACGTAGCAGTAGACCATATCAGCAATTACATGCGTGGAAAATATCCCACATCTGGCTATCTTATTTCGAAGAACAGAAAGTAATCAAGCATCCCTAAAAAGCCTATGATGAAGCTATAAATGCAGTTGACAAAATATGGAGCATTCAAAGAACTCGGAACATATACGAACAGCTTTGCACCACTTTTGTGCCCAGCTGAAGAAAAAAAGTTATCATTCAGTATTGTTTTACTTCTAAGGTGAGTTATGGGCACACGATCCTATATTCTTATGTGCGTACTACTGTAGTTCACGGTATTTTACACACCCCGCCACGGTGGTCTAGTGGCTATAAGGTAGTCGGCTGCTTACCCGCAGGTCACGGGATCAAATTCCGGCTGCTCAGCTGTGTTTTTGATGGGGTGAAAATGCTGCAAGCCCGTGTACTCAGATTTGGGTGCACGTTAAAGAACCCCATGTGGTCGTAATTTTCGGAGCCCGTCCACTATACGGCGTCTCTCATAATCATATGGTTGTTTTGGGACGTTAAACTCAACATATCAATCATCAACCAATGACCGTTTGCACGGCATCTATAGGCAACACTCTTTTGATTTCTTAATGCAGCAAAAGCTCTATGAGACCAGAATACGGGTCACGCACAGTGCCGTATTTGTCCACCACCGCCGGTGTTCGTAACCAGTATCGCAAGAAAGGAAAAAAACGCCAGGTCTGCGCGGAAGGTGCAACACAGTCACAGCGAAAGCTATACGCCTTCCAGAGCCTTTTCAAAACATTCATTGGGGAACAACTGCAAGAACACTTGCTTGATACCCACTAGGGCAATTATAATAAACTTTTCGGTAGTAGGCAGGCATTCGCTATGCTATTTTTTGTCATTCATCTGAGAGGCCTGGTATGTCCGCTTAACACTTGCAAGGAATTTCGTGTCAATTGTTCGTGCAGTGGCCGACGATGATGAGTAATTATGGCTGAAGTGGGTATGCGCTACAGTTAATATGGGAACAAGAACAAGCTTTTGTAATGGGCTGAAGCATTGGACGGCCCACTCGTTGCAATAGTCGCACTGTGCAAAGACTGGTTGTTCTTTCGTTCTTTTAAAACGCTTTGTAAGTCGTATTAACATGATTGCTTTCACGGCCTCACGGCATCAAGCCTGCCTTAGGCAAGTTTGCCAAATAGTCACAAGCAGTGGTGTGGCTCAGTCCCCCATGAAGCTTGAAAAAGAAACTTTTAACATTGGGTGGTGTCCACATGTTTCATACGGTAACCTTGCCAGTGAAAACGTGCCCTGAAGAGAGGGATGTTTGTACCATGGGGAAGCAGCTAGCTCCTTTGTAACACACCTGAGACCATTGAACATGTATTTGTTGATTGTAAGAATGTCATTTTCTTTTGGGACATTTTACAGAGGAACTTTAAAAAAAGATTTACCTTTCACTCCAAATGGAATCCGTTTCTTTCCTTGATATTGCTCAGTGCAACGTTTGGACGTTATTTTCTCACTTAGTCTTCATTCGGTTTGGCGTAGTACGTTATCGTACAGACGCTGTGATGTAAGAGTTCTATCTCTTCAGGAGTGTTTCGTGGAAGCTGTTATCAAAGTGCGAGATGTGTACAGAACTACCGACTGTGTTGAAGAGGACCTATGGATGTCCGCAGTTAGAACCTCTACAGTCCACCGCTCTGCCAACTGAGCTAGTGTGTTGAAGATGTAATCTGCAACACATAAGATCTTTGTTTCATGCGTTAACACACATGAAACGCGTGTGATGTGTGATTGTCAGATTAACTTTGCCTGTAGTCAAGAAGGCAAAAAAGAAAAAAGATGGTGTGGCTCAGTGTTAGAATAATAGGCTAGCACCCAGCGAACCCGGGTTCGAGCCTTACTGTGTCAATTGTGCTAGTTTTTTTTTTCGCGAGATGTGGTCACGGACCCCGGCGGGGGCGTCCGACAATTGCGCGGGACCCGAGTTGTGATCTATAAAATAGCTTTCGCTGTAAAAAAAACAAACTCAGTAAACAGCAAGGACCCAATGTGATTCAAACCGGGGTCTGCTATATGACATCCCAGTATTCTACCACTGGGCCACACCGCTGCTTCGAAATCCTCTCGAAACTTAGGCAGGCTTGATGTCAATTGGGAAAGGAATCGCAAAAATATGAGTAATAAAGCGTTTTAGGACATCAAAGGAACGACCAGGCGTCACACAATGCGAATTGCTTAACGAGTGGGTCGTCGAATGCTCCAGCTCGTATTCTTGATCACCTATTAACTGTGGCGCATACCCATTTCCGGCATAATTCTTCATAGTCGTCGGCCACTGCATAAAAAAATTGGACTAAATTTCTAGCAAGTGTGTAGTGGATACCATGCTTCTCCAAATAAGGACGTAGGAAGAAAAGTGAATGCTGGCCTACTACATGAAAATTACGATTTCTGGCGTAGTTGGTACCAAGCAACTATGATTTTAGCAGTTACCCAAATTGTGTTCCGGAAAGGCTCTGAAAGGCCACTCTTTTACCTTTCGCTGTGAATCTGCTGCACGTTCCGTGCAGGCCTTGAGTTTTTCTTTATTACTATTATTTGTGTTTTGTAGTTTTTTATTTTTATTATTGATTGTTTTCTTTGTTTTCTGCTTCGGTGGCGAAGGCTTCAGAAGAATTGAGGCGAGCAGCGTCACGTGGCTGTGGAGGCTGCTGGACGTGTTAGGCAATAGCAAAAAGACGCCAATTCAACGTTTCTTCTATGTTTAGGAACCCCCTTGTTGAGGATGCGTTCACTCGCGCACGACAGGAAGCTGTTTGATATATATATATATATATATATATATATATATATATATATATATATATATATATATATATATATATATATATATATATATATATGTTGTTACGTGTACGAGAGGGGTTTATTCAGGTCCGACGTAACGGTCGACTCGACGGTATACAGCAGTGAACGCGCAGCAGTGAGCTCTTGCCACCAACCGAACGTCCTCTTCTTCTGCCACCACCATGTTCCCCGCTACACAGGTGCACATACCTATATATATATATATATATATATATATATATATATATATATATATATATATATATATATATATATATATATAACTGTGTGTCACACCTGTCCCGTTATTAGGGAGGTGATCGCCGGGCTAATTCCAAGAGCCGAAGTATCGGCCCTCCGAACCGCACCACGAAAGCGTGGACAATTTAGAAGTGGTCCTTTTTGGCGCGCCAGCAGACGCCGGCTGTGGCCCAAAGAACAAGTCAGAGCCGAGAGTTGATAAACAAACAAAAATTATATTCTCAACAATGGCAGATCGAAAACCATACACATAAATGCACACTCCACAATAGTTACATACAATACGTCACCAATCAGACAACGTACTACACAGTACAATCAGCCACACCCAAAACAACGGACACAGACAACAATACGCACTACAATGCAGTCGCATGCATTGAACAACCAAGACACTTAAGGACTAAAGAGATAGAAAACCTATTCAGTCCAAAGTCCTTGGAACAAAAGTCTGAATGATACTCTTCCGAGAATCACTCACTCAAAGTCCAGCGTTGATGTCGTTCCGTAGTTCTCGGAGTTTCTCTTCCAGGAAACCTCGCGTCCTCAAATGGCCACTCTCCAAGCTTCAAACTTCTTCGCCGGAAATCCGTCGGCTTCACACACGCAGCTGTTGCCCGCGTCTTCGCTCGATAGCGGTAAACCCACGCTCTTGCCTGTAGCTCGAGCCTTCACCCACTGGTGCAAATCCTCTTCATCTCCGGCTTCGTCCCTACGGACCAAAACCCTTCGCCAACTACACGGCGGAATCCCTACGCGCTCTGGCGTTAACTTCCGTCACCTCCTGATTTCTCGTCTCGGCTGCTCGGTTAAATACCTTGCGCGCGACTTTCCAGATGTTTCTCGTCATTTCGTCGGCGCGATACGCAGCGAAGGCTGGGGAGAGGCACGAGACGGTTCGACTGCCCTCTCCGGAGGATGATTCACTCGGTCTGACCCCGCCTCCTTCGTTCTAGAAAAATCGCGGCCTTGCTGGGCCGCCGATGTGGGGTGAGGAGGATCGTCTGCGAAGCCGTGCTTCTGCAGGGAGAGCGCGCGCCCGGGAGCCCTGGATGTTTGCTTTCTTTTTTTTTCTTTTTACCTCGCGGCGTTTCTGCCGCCCGTTGTCGCAAGGATTTGGCGGCGCGCTCTTTTTTTTTAGCGCTCGTTCTGTGACACTGCCCCCCACTTTAAGAATATTATCTCATAATATTCAAAACCACACAAACGAGCGCGAACAGTCACCACACATTCTCACAGACTGTAACACAATCCGTCGCTCATGACACTTCACATTCACAATATATCACTCAATACAATCGTACATTGTAGTTCAATTCCACAACACATGAAATATAGCCACAGGTACATGCCTACAACACTTCATCACACATTCTAAACAATACAAACGCACAAAGTTTTGTCTATACAACAATTATACAACACTATACATCACATCATCGCACAGAACACTGACTCACTCGACATACACTTGAGACACAGGATAACAAGAACATTAACTCAACATATGTCACTCAGCCCTGCCCAACACATTCTGATTCGACCTCAGCACTTATCCTGAATACTTCGAACAGCGCTTGCGCCCCTTTTTGCGGTGCTCGCTCAATCTCTTCTTGTGTTTCCACGTTCCCTTTCGGCAAGCCCTTTCCAACGACGATATCTGAGGCGTCGTCTCAGCCATCGTTGTCTCTTCCGACACCATTAACGCGTCATTACATTCGACGGGTCCTGTCTGTTTATTTACCCGCTTGATCATGCCTCTACTTTTTGCCCGGCTGGCCAACTCCGTCTCCTTTACACTGTCGGTCGGTTGAGGTCGTGCCGACGTAAGTCCGGTTGCTCGGCCCGTGAACTTATTCGACACGATCGTCTTCTCCTTCGCTGTCTCTTGCGCCGCGGCTTCGCCTCGGGCTCTAGTGAGATCCGTCACGGGATGCTCCTCCACTGTATCTCGCGGCCGCTGTGTTGGCGAGGGCTCTAACTTCGGATCTTCTCCCAAACATTCTGGATCACTTGGCCCTCGCGCCCCGTCGATGTTTCCGATGACAAGGTCATACAGGGGGGTCGTCATGCATAACGCAGTAACCTTCCCGCTGAAGTACGGGGTTTCAACCTCAATTTCTGCTTCGGGAAGCATCCGGACCGTACGGTCAATTAGGCAAACCGGCTTCGTTCTGCCTGTCAACTCACTTTCCCGTACCAAATTTCTCCTCACGATAACCGTGGAGCTACCGGTGTCTCTTAGAACCGTAATCTTCTTGCCTGCAATCTTTCCAGGAAGCGTTGGCATTCCCTTCGTAACACCGGTTGGCTGTTTTGACATTACAGCCCCCACAATAGGAATTTTCTCCCCATTCTTCAACTCTACGAATCCATCAGTGACGGCATTATTATCAGATTTCGGTGCTGCTTGCACACAGGATACCTGGTGAGTTTGACTCACTCCGTTTCGACATGCGTCTGCTTTGTGCCCAGTCTGACCACACTTAAAACATTTCACTACCGTAGGGCTCGTAAAGATCGTTCGACAGTTTTTCGCGCGATGACCCACTCGGTTACACAGGAAACATGGCTGCATGCTCTCTGGTGCACGCTTCTTTTCTTCGGGAGCCAATTTCTTCGAATCATCGGGACAATCCTTCTTGACCTTGGCCAAATTAGTTCCACCTTGCGCTTCCAAGAATTGATCAGCCAATTCAAGCATTCCTTCAAGTGACTCAGCCTTCCTCTCTTTCAAATACAGCGACAGGCTTGGGTGGCAACTAGTAAGAAATTGTTCTCTAATTAGCAGCTCTCTAAGCTCATCGTACTCCTGCGCTGTCCCTGAAAGTTCAATCCATCTGTCGAAATAATGGCACAGTCGGGCGGCATACTGCGTAGCCGTCTCACCATCAGCTGGCTTTCCTGTCCGAAATCTGTCCCGGAATCCTTCCACGGTAAATCTAAATCGCTTCAGCAAAGCAGCTTTCACCTTTGCATAGTTGGCTGCATCGGTCGGCGTCAGCCTACCGTACACACTGAGCGCTTCACCACTCAAGCAGGTGCTCAAAGCAGTTGCCCATTGCTGTTCCGGCCAATTCTGGCTCCTCGCAATCGTCTCAAATCTGTGGAGGTACGCGTCTAGGTCGTCCTTCCTTTCATCAAACGCTACGAGCAGCTTGCTTGGGTTCAAGCGGAAGCCGTGATCTTCCCGTTCGCTGCTTTCAACTCTAGCTTGGACGGGAGTTTCACTTCGCTGTTGCAAACGGAGCCGCTCGAGTTCCATCTCGTGCTGCCGCTGCCGTTCCCTTTCCTCTCTTTCTTCTTTCGCCCTCTCAGCTGCCAGTCTTTCTTTCTCCAGCTCCAACTTCAATTGCAGCTCTCTTTCTTCTTTCAGCTGTCGCTCCCTTGCCTCTCTTTCTTCTTTCAGCTGTCGCTCCTTTGCCTCTCTTTCTTCTCTCGCCCTTTCAGCTGCCAGCTTTTCTCTCTCCAACTCAGCTTCTTTTTCCGCTTTGGCTCTTTCGACCGCCAACCTCTCTCGTTCCAACTCAGCTGTTTTTTCTTCCTTGGCTCTCTCAGCTGCCAACCTTTCTCTCTCCACCGCCTCTTTCTCCTTCTGGCTTACCCATTTCCGTAGTTCGGCGCCGGAAAGACCCATCTTCTCACCAAGCGCAACTAACTTTTCGAGATCCATTGTGTCTCGCAACTCACAAATAAAACCTTGCCGCGTGCAAAAAGTATCTACCTAAATCAGTCTACCGGAACACTCCCCTGCACTCGTTAACGAGAACACAGAGCAACACACAAAATCGTTCCGATAGCACTATCAACAACTCGAGGCTCTTTCTCACTACTTTGGACACACTGTGCACCAAAAGGTCCTGTCGCGGACGCCAGATTAATTGTCACACCTGTCCCGTTATTAGGGAGGTGATCGCCGGGCTAATTCCAAGAGCCGAAGTATCGGCCCTCCGAACCGCACCACGAAAGCGTGGACAATTTAGAAGTGGTCCTTTTTGGCGCGCCAGCAGACGCCGGCTGTGGCCCAAAGAACAAGTCAGAGCCGAGAGTTGATAAACAAACAAAATTATATTCTCAACAATGGCAGATCGAAAACCATACACAAAAATGCACACTCCACAATAGTTACATACAATGCGTCACCAATCAGACAACGTACTACACAGTACAATCAGCCACACTCAAAACAACTGACACAGACAACAATACGCACTACAATGCAGTCGCATGCATTGAACAACCAAGACACTTAAGGACTAAAGAGATAGAAAACCTATTCAGTCCAAAGTCCTTGGAACAAAAGTCTGAATGATACTCTTCCGAGAATCACTCACTCAAAGTCCAGCGTTGATGTCGTTCCGTAGTTCTCGAAGTTTCTCTTCCAGGAAACCTCACGTCCTCAAATGGCCACTCTCCAAGCTTCAAACTTCTTCGCCGGAAATCCGTCGGCTTCACACACGCAGCTGTTGCCCGCGTCTTCGCTCGATAGCGGTAAACCCACGCTCTTGCCTGTAGCTCGAGCCTTCACCCACTAGTGCAAATCCTCTTCATCTCCGGCTTCGTCCCTACGGACCAAAACCCTTCGCCAACTACACGGCGGAATCCCTACGCGCTCTGGCGTTAACTTCCGTCACCTCCTGATTTCTCGTCTCGGCTGCTCGGTTAAATACCTTGCGCGCGACTTTCCAGATGTTTCTCGTCATTTCGTCGGCGCGATACGCAGCGAAGGCTGGGGAGAGGCACGAGACGGTTCGACTGCCCTCTCCGGAGGATGATTCACTCGGTCTGACCCCGCCTCCTTCGTTCTAGAAAAATCGCGGCCTTGCTGGGCCGCCGATGTGGGGTGAGGAGGATCGTCTGCGAAGCCGTGCTTCTGCAGGGAGAGCGCGCGTCCGGGAGTCCTGGATGTTTGCTTTCTTTTTTTTTTCTTTTTACCTCGCGGCGTTTCTGCCGCCCGTTGTCGCAAGGATTTGGCGGCGCGCTCTTTTTTTTAGCACTCGTTCTGTGACAAAGTGTTCATACTGGCGCTTCCATCGAGTTGTTTCTTTGACAGCCCCAAATGCATTTAGTGCTACTTAGCTTGATTCTTTCAGAAAATACTGGATGTTTGACCTGTAGCGAAGTCTACATTCTTCGGGTGCTGTTATTAGTAGAGAGATAGATATTAAGGTTGAGTGAAAGGCAGGGATGTTAACCAGAAGAAAATTTTTGGTTTGCTACCCTTCACTGGGGAAATAGAAATGGGCATGGAAAGGTAAGGTGGGAAAAAGGAGAAAAAGAGATGGTTAAAGAAAAGAAAATGAACAACGCGCACACACTCAAGCACGGAAATGTCACAGTCGTATAGCGAGTCCGGTTGACCGCAGAAACTTTAGAAGCGCCTTCGTCGCTTTCTGGTTTCCAGGTCGAACGTTTTGGCACTCGAAAATTGACTGTTCTGAAAGCGGCTGGTCGTCGAGCCATCCTAACATTGCCGAAAGCTGTTGTCCTTGAGAGCTATAATGAGGACAGTCTCAAGGAACGGGGGCAATGGTTTCCTCACTGCCACAGTGATCACACGTAGCACTGTTAGTCATCCCGATCCGGTAAGCAAAACTTTGTGAATGACACTCCAAGCCACAAGCGGCACAGGACGGTTGTTTCAGATCGGGATAGTCCATATAGAATTCAGAGTTGAAATGACGGATCTAAACTGTGTAGGCGGGTGTGCAGAAAACTGGTCGTGCTCCACATTTAGTGTGTTATATCACGTGTGAGCAAGCATATCTTGCATGCTGCAGCACTTTTTTGTAGTGGAATGAATTCCTGTACGCCAATTCTATTAGGATTTCCGGCAAATTTGTCGAAATGTTCAACGCCGTGAATGTCACAGTGGCCTGGAAGCCACTGGAAAATGATGTCAGGCCCTTTGTCTTCCAATTGCTGATAGGTTTCTTTTATTTCTAATACTAGTTGGTCTTGTGCACCATGACGCAAAGCTGATGATAGACGCTGCAGGGAAGACTTGAAGTCGATGAATATGCCCCACTTTTGTGGTGACTCTTGTTGAATACACCGAAGTGCACAGTGGAGGGCCACCAGCTCCACAGCAGTCGATGAAGTCCTATGAGACGTACTGAAATTATACGTTTCGCCTTTTTCTGGTAAGTTCATATAGCTTATTCAGATTCCTCAGCAGTTGTCGATCCACCCATGTAGAGTTTAGTGTGGTCTGCGTATTTCTCGTTGAGCATCGGCAGGGACAGTTGCTTTAAAGCTGGCGACGAGAGCTCCGACTTTTTACGTCTCCCTGGCACTGCCAGACGAAGTTTAGGTTGGTCCAGGCACCAAGAAAGTGCCAGGATTCTTTCAGAAAGTGTGTAGTTCATTGGTGGAATAGCCAGTTGTGGGCTCAGAAAACAATGAATACATTCAGAGTGTTTCGCTTCTTCAACGCATCACTGCGACTGATGTTCTGGCGACATCTGCTGAGTTCACATCATACCTACTTTGTAGTTCGGAAGCACATCAGTAGTCTTAGCAGCATCAAAACAAAGGAGCGCCCTAAATATTCACCAACAAAAGATACCTAATGATTTGCCCTCAGTGTTAAATAAGACTCAGATATCGTATACTATACCACTTATTTCTTGCTCTCCATCCAGAGTGCCAGTAAAAAGCATGAATTTGAATGGAAGCGAAGAGTCTGGGCTGTACGGGGGCTTATGTTGTTGTACACCTTGCAGTTAACGTGGTTATTATAATTCCCAACCGGTAATCGTGCGCTTTCATATCTGAGAAGATGAGATGTGCATGGACTAATAGCCTAACGTAACACCAGTCGTTGTACCCTGTCATGCAACGAGCACAGCTAGAACCCATGTACCTCATTGACGGTGCCACACTTACGCCCGGAGCTATATTATGCGCTGCGCAAGCACACTGGTTGCATATAGCCCTCGTTGCTTCGGCAGTGCTGCAAGGTGGTTGTGACATAGTTTAATGTCCTGTAGTTCGGCCTATATATATGGTTTTCTCAATTGTTTCTTTAATTTTTTTATTTTCTGTTTTGGAACAAAGCTTGTTGAACCTACCACAACACCCAAACAGGGTAACATTACCCGCCAAGCACGCCGATATATAGTTGCCGTCTCGACAAGCTACGGCTCCTATGGGAATAAGCGTTACAGGAGGTAGCAAGCCTTGTGCAAGAGTACCGTCAGAGACAACGCACTGACGCGTGCTCCTCGTAATTCAAAGTCTTAATCACTCGAAATATAGCCAAATTGTTTCCCGACTATCGGGTTTACAACACTGACATGAAAACAACATCCCCGTTCGAAACTCTAATAGCAAGTGGCCTGGTCTCTTTAGTTTCGACCATTAGAATGCTTGGTATGCTATATACTTGATTGATATGTGGGACTTAACGTCCCAAAACTACCATATGATTATGAGAGACGCCATAGTGGAGGGCTCCGGAAATTTCGACCCCCTGGGGTTCTTTAACATGCGCCCAAATCTGAGCACACGGGCCTACAACATTTCCGCTTTCATCATAACTGCAGCCGCCGCAGCCGGGATTTGATCCCGCGACCTGCGGGTCAGCAGCCGAGTACCTTAGCCACTAGACCACTGCATTGGGGCAATATACCTCAACATAACAAGAAAAATACCACGATCTTCTTAAAACGCCGCCTAATAAATTACCCTACTGCACAGGCAAATGACCAACAAACATAGATGAATGAAATGGACGTGTGTAGCCTGAATAAGGCATTCTTAATAGGGCGTATGGTCTACTCGTTTTTGTATTATCATCTCAGGTAATTCTGGGACAAATTTGAAGCTATATTTCTACAAACCTACAAATGAGCAATAGGTTTGCCTTTTTATGCTACATTTACCTGTTTGAAAGCTTCCAGACCTTAGAGTGTAACTTATTGACGCACACAAACATGTTCAAACACCACATCTATCAGACATGACGACAGGACTGCGTATCCTCCATAGACAGCGCAAGGAGTCCGTACACAGCATGGTAAGCAAAGTACGAGCACCTGTCACAATCAAAAGCTACCTAAACGTCAAACCCATACTCAAACATTCTTGCACGCGCACACGACACCTGGAAAAACTCCAGGGAACAGCTACACTAAAGTGACAAGCAAGACCTCACCGTAATTTTCGCCAATACCTCCAACCAGAGACGCAGCAGATAACTTCCGAAGAACCGTGAACGGAGGATTGACACTGCTAAATGTGGCCTCAGCCAGAGCCATATCAATCAAGGATGATGCCTCAGCAGTGAACGTAGTGCTTATCATCAATAAAGCGACGTCTGCTCCCACTGACCTACTCACTTTGAACAATTTTTTTTTTCTCTTCTGAACAATCCAGCTGGCCTCGCAAAAATGAAAGCGTCGAATGGCTCTAGTCATGTCGGCCAGATCGTTCCCACTGTTGAATCGCCCAGTTATTTGTTTTTTTGCAATTTTTTTCTGTTGCAGAGGCTAACATTTTAGAGTGAACGTTTTCTAGTGATTATTCCTCTAACAAAAATGTCTAGGTTCTTCAGCCGAACATTGTAGTGTAATTAATCTACCTTTGATAAAGAAACAGTGTCGCATGGCTCGACTGACACTAACAGGCACCTATAGTGAATGTCACCAAGAGACGACGTTCAACACGAGAATTTGGAACTAAGAGCCTAACTCTAAAAGCACGTGAAAGCTAACGCACACAAGCGCGCACGCAATCAAACGCATCTTAGTCGTTCAATGAGGCCGCTGTATTTCAAAAGCTGTAGTAGCGAATGCTTCTTCGCTTTCTTGTAAGGTTTTGAAATGTTCCTGCCTTATAAAATTGATGATTGGGAAAGCGACTGGTCATCGTGGCGTGATAACATTGTTGAGAGGGGGCTTTCTCTGGGAGCTCTAGCGGGGACAAAAGTAGATAATTGTATGCAATTATTTTCTGGTTTTTGCAGTGATCACGGGCAGCACAGCTTGCTATGCAAGGTGGGTAGGCAAAGGGGTTCGTGAATGACAATAATAGCAACAGATGGCAACGAGCTCTTGTTTTGGGTATGAAAAGAACGTACGTACCAATCCTGATTTTTTCAACTCTGAAGTAGAAGTGGCAAGGATGGGTATACACCCATGAGATCTCGATAATGAACTGGCTTTTTGCGAGCCATTTTTGTGACCGTTTCAAGCGGCATTATCGACACTTTCATTGTCGTTCTTTAACAAGAACGTGTTTTATGACAGGTTCAAAGAGACATTGGTGACGTATTTCCATCCTTTATAGGACATTGTAGAATGAAGGCTACCGAATAAGACAGAAAAACCATCAAGAAAACATTAACGCGCCGGGAATTCAGCCTTCGACTCCTCGTGCTGCGACGAAAGGTGCCCGGTGGCTTATCAACTAAGCTATCAAATTCTTTTTTTTTTCTGTGCGGTGCAAGAGAGGGGGCTTTTGGAAATGCAGGGGTGCAAGATCTCAATGCTCAGTGCCACTGGAGCACACTGGGCTATCAAAAAGCTTTAACTATGGCCTCCAAGACTGCCCGCCGGTGCACGGTCTCGGACGCTACTCTTTAAGTGCGCTGTCAAGGAATCGTTCTCTATCGATGCTAGTGTGGTGCTGCATTACTTCACTTCATGTCTCTCAGACTAGGATGGCTTGATTGGGGAGGTGTGATGAGTGCGGCGCTTTTTGCTTGCCAGAGAAGGCCCTTTGGCGCACCGATGCCGCTAGGGGCGCTGATGGCAGCGGCGTGGGTAGTGAGCGGCGCGCAGGAAAACTCTGCGCTTCGCAGAGTTTTCCTCGAGTGCACTATTTTTTTGTGTTTTTTTTTTCCAGAGGCGGTAGCTGCTTTACAAGTACTTCATCAATCGGTGATTGCACTGGGTTACTCTGAAAAGCCTGAAAGCGTCAACGACAAAAAAAAAAAAAGATCCAGCGTCACCGCATTATGCTTGTCCGAAAAACCTAATGCTTCAGTTCAGCCTCTTGAAGAGTCCCAAGGGTGGCGACGTGGATCACTTAGTGGAAGAGTCACTCTGTCTGCAGAAAAAATGCTGCATGAGACGGAATAAAACGAGGAAGACTACGAAAGACTTCCATCTGAGGCACTAGCAGTGTCTGTCGCCCATAAATCAAACTCCGCTGAGCGGCGGATGGTCGCCTTTTATATTATGTGGCAATACGACGTGAGAAATCTGGTACTTCGTAATAATTGTGATGAGTGCAAAAATGCCCACCTTGTTTCGCGGTGTTGGCGGTTACGCGTTATAAGCAACACCGTTGCTGGTATAGCACGTTACTTCGGCAATTAGTATTTGATGCACTCGTTATACATGTAAAAATGGAGCTGCTGCTTAAATTGTGCGAGTTGTAGTTGTCAGCAAGTCGTTCCTGCAACGTGCTGACGCTATTTATCAGTTAGTTATATTTCAAAAAAAAATTTGCTTCTGCTGATAGTACAGGTCACGGAGCATTAAGTTTGCAGTACCTGGAAAAGCAAGGTTAACGTTTTCATAAGCAGTTGCAATTCTAACGGGCCCTGTATAGGCTAAAGGGGCAAAAATTATTTACACTGCAAATATTTTACACTGCAGATACATGCGATTATGGTCCACTAGCAGATGCAAGCTGCCAGAATTACCGTAATGTTTTTAGGTCAGTGATCATATCTTTGCGGAGTGGGTTGACGGTGAAATAATATTTCGGCTTTCTGTTACAAGGAGAAATGAATTTAACATGCGCCACGTTGTTATAAGCCATCACATGCAACTTTCTGGTGCACATTAGGCCACTGTGTTCTACGTCTGGCATATTGTGCAAAATTTGCTAGTTTATTTCCCCTAAATTAGCTATAGTTGTTTTGGTCAGAGAATTCATTTCTTTTCTTTCAATAGGTCGAGGAGCACGGGATTAAAAGCTCGAGGGATTGACAAAGTTCCGACCCAGTGACAAGTTGGCAAAGCAGCAATACACGGCAGACATTCATACATGTAGAAATAAAAATAAACTTTACACGTATAAAATGACACCAAGTACGAATACAAAAGTTATGAAACAAAGCTCCACAAATAGAGAGCGAGGGAATACATATGTATCACGACTTGGCATGAACATTAAAAGCAAAAATCAATAAGGAGAGTGACCGAAATTCCGGGAGATCTACTATTCGGGAAAGTGAATTAGTTGGGCTAAGCATCTAATGTGACGATTTCGATCATTTAAAATCACATATATCTACAGCGCTATAGTTGGGAATTATTCGTAAGAAATAATTACGTATAATATTATAATGAAGTGTCAGAAGTCATCCGGATCAAAACTATACACTGATACACAGAGACATCACAGTAAAAGATACAATACAGTAATAAGAATTATTCGAAAATGCGCAAAACAGCCAATCATAGCGACGTTTCTTGCAATATTTAAATAGATTCATAGGAAGTTCTCAATGGCAGAAGAAAGAACAAAGTGTCAATATCTTCGTGATTTCAGGTGGTTAATAGGTAAGGTAGCCTGTAGGACAATGTTCATCCTAAACGCTTCTAGGAATAGGTTAAATCCTCATTTAATTCTTCGTGCCTAGTGAGACAAACACTTTGGTTAACGTTTATCTTAGCAAGATAAATTATGGTACTAAAACCATGTTTAATGAATGCTTTATGACATGTCAATTATAAAGACGAGGTTTATTAAAATGATATTCTGGCTCCCGCAGCACGGGCGCATTGATTCAAACTTCTGATCGTGAATCGTAATCGATAAAGAAATCCAGGTGGCATAAATTTGTGGAGCCCTCCACTGCGGCGTCTCTCATAATTATATGGTGGTTTTGGGACGTTAAACTAAACGTATGAAGGTCTTTTCAAGAATGGTTTTCAGAGATGAGACTTTAAAAAGCTTAGCTGTCATGTGCTGCCCTACACTTGCTCGAACAAAATGAATTTACCGAAAACGGGTCACCATGACACAGCGTGGGAGCAATTTTTTGTGGAGAGCGGCGCGTGCTATCTCGTTTGTCTCCCCCGCAATGTTATATACCCGCGCCAGTGCATGCATGCAGCGCCCCAAGCGGCATCGGTGCGCCTTAGGGACCGGTTTCGGCGGCCGTTTTCCACACCTCCCCAATCTCCCCAATTCGGTCCGTTGTCTGAATGCACCAGTATGGTGCATTCAGACGACGGACCGAATCCGGATTTCTCATGGACGTGGACTGGTAATCCGCGGATGACCCGCCTGCAGGCGCATCCACACGACGGACAGTGTCCTAGGAGAAAACAGCCGGATTACCCTCGACAGCAGGTTCGGCGCTCACCTGCGCGCGCTGAAAGCAGACCGGTTTGAGAGTATTCAACATGGATGCCCACAAGAAGCGACGCTTTACTGCGATGTCTGTCGTGTTGTGACAAATGAACGAGGAGTGTTATTCTTTCAGGAGAAAAGGGAGTTGCTGGCCAAATGTTCTTTCAACTACATTGTTCCCCACTTGTCGAACTTCTGAACGCGTCTCCCATCCTTTTTTTAGAAGCGGCACGTCGCCGGTTGCAGAAGTTAGAATATTTCACCATCATGACGGCTAAGAATCTCGCGTGACAAACGACGGCGGCGACATTTCTCGAACCACCAAAAGTGATTTCTGCGTATTTAATCACTTGAGAACAAAGCCCCCAGAAACTAAGTAACCATGCTCAAGCGTAGACGATGCCGACCAGTCATGGAGCTATTCGAGAGCCATAGAGGACATGCCACGAGCAGACGAAAAGTGTACTGGTTGCCAGAAACCCCGAGCTAATCCGCTGAAGTATCGGCTTTCCCCCGCCAGAATCCCGATGTGAGAAACAGGTTGCGGTCATCCGTCCGCGAGCCCCACGGACGAGTCGCGGACGAGGAGAATCGCTGATGTGAGGTCACGTGACGCGCCGTCCGTCCCGCCA
Source organism: Rhipicephalus microplus (assembly GCF_043290135.1). Lineage (NCBI taxonomy): Eukaryota > Metazoa > Arthropoda > Arachnida > Ixodida > Ixodidae > Rhipicephalus > Rhipicephalus microplus. Next base: position 135,125,221 of record NC_134702.1, on the reverse strand, counting down.
CGTCTGGATTCGGTCCGTCGTCTGAATGCACCACTCAGACTGCGAAGCCGCGCCACATCGCCAACGAAGAGCACCGTACGACAGAGATTGTGCGAGAGGTATAGCATAAGGCGCGTTTGTATACAAAATGTCGCAACTGATTTCATTCTGTACAAACGTGTGTAAACGTAATTTTCGATAGATATATTTATAACTGCAATACACAATCCCTAATTTTAAATAATGCCGAGAACTCATCAAACCAATCTAGACAATTTTGTAACTTTGCCGAATTCCTGCAACATCCCGAAACTTTCTGCGCAAAATATGCGCCTATATATTGACAGTGGTACATCAAACAGAGTCAGCAGAATTTATTTTACTTTCCACATTCTTTGTCCATACAGCTGCATGTTTTCCTCCTGATTGTCTCATGTCTGTGGCAGCATTACGCCTTAGACTTTAAAAATATTTATCTTTTAATGCTTTGCATCTGTATATTCTTCACGTACAGAGTTCATTGACAAGTATTTTGTGCGTTTTTTGTTTCCTGATAGCGCCCACATTAAATCTGCAGTGCATTTAAAATAAATAAAGATATAAATAAACGCAGTATAGTAAATTGACACTATAGAGGTCCTTACTTTACGAAGTTGTAACTAGACATTTTAAGGGTAAAGAACTTGTCGTGTTCGTGATCAAACCATAGAAGTGGCAAGCCACCTGTACCTCAAAAGAACCTTATAAAGTATTAACAGTTGAGTCAAAGCCCCTTTTAAATTATACACACACATACACAATCAAATTTTATAGCATCAAAGCCCTTAAACTGCATCATAAATACACAAAAGCAACAACGTCCACAGCGTTAGCTTAAAATGCAAGGTGTTACGGTACTAATTTCGAGGACGCGAGTTCAATACTTTTCGATTGGAGCAAAATGCAAGGACACGCATGTACACAAATTTAAGTGCACATTAACAAGCCGCTGCTGGCAGACACTAATATGCAACACGTTAGCTCCACTACTTTACAGCGTTGTTATCTACAACAATGTATAAAATAGTGCACATACGTACATAAAAACCAGCATCACCATGACGCTCACAAGGGCTATAGTTCTGCGAAACGCCATAAATTCCGCTCAAAGACTGCGCTGAATGAGACTCTTAGCTGACTGTATATCCCTCGGTGAAGACGAAACGCGCAGTAGTGTTCTTTTTGCGGAAATGCATTGTCGTGCGAATTTGAAAAAAAATAAAGGTAGAGGAATTATGTTCATTTTGTCTCAACCTGCACGTGTCGTGCCTATAGGTGCAGCGTCTTGCGAAAGTGCAGCATAGTGCTTACTTAGCAGTGTACGATAGTTTTTCCCTTCTCTTTGTGCCATGCTTTACTTGGTGCTCTACTGTGCGAAGGTCTGGCATAATAATAGAATACATATTCTTTTCTGAAATATAAGACGATTGTGTTTCCAGCTAAGTGGCTACGCCAACATGCGGCTGCACACGTGGCGAAAGACTTGATTCTGTACCATGCGCCCGCATTGTTTTTGAACGAGAACGTAAAATTGCTCATAATTACGAAACTTAATTGTGTACGTATGTTTGTAATTTTTGCTACAGAAAAAACAATCACTTCGAATCGCCGTCTTCGTATTTATGTAGACCCAATAATGCGTCATTTATAGCCCCTTTTTTTATTTCCTCGCCATCTTTTATAAACGTTTAGTCTCTCAGTGGAGCATCGAAAAAAAATCGGGGCAGCGATTCTTGTGATCCTGCCCGCCCATCACATTTATTCTCTCTCGCGTCTCTACGCGATGAGAGTAATATTAAGGACTCCGTTAGTGTGCTCAGTAAAGCCACTTCATGAAAATAAGTCAACTAACTGTGCACTTTTGTATTCTAATGCCTATCAAGAACGCCTGCATGATTAAACTTCTCGATTGTACTATCTATGTAAGTAATTAACTATACCAGGGGTCACTTTTAATCAGAAAAACGCACAAATTGTTTAAAAGAGGTGTTCGTAAAAGTCACTCGTTTAAAGAATTAATGTAAACCATACATTAATGACTCATAGGCGTGTATCGCTTTAATGAAGTCTAGAAAACAATGTCCAAATTTTTATGCGTTTAATTACGCAAAGTTAGCTGGTAAGTGTTCATAAATATTTGCTTCAAACTATTTCGCTTAGAAATGATGAATGCCGCGAGCTTCTCGAAAGGTGCCTGATTTATACGTCTATGCTGGAGGCTCATGCACTAACGCTTGTATAAATAGATGAGAATGTTATGGACGAGCACCCGCTACAATTGGTTTCGCGATAGAGTCCTGGGTTGAGTAATTACCATTAAAAATGCGTGAGTAGTCCACCGTTCATTTTTATTTAAAATAACTTTATGTAGCATATTCTACCCTTAGTAATATTCGACTTCGAAAATAAATCACATAAGCTATCAACCCTGGTGTCGCATTCATTTGTATATTAACTTGCTGACTAGGTCGAGGGTGGTATCTTTCTACTTTTTGCCACGCAGTGCAACATTTATTGTTTATCTCGAATGTAGTGGTACGTGGTTGTTACGATCGACGCAGGATTCAAAGCATTGAACGTTGAAGTGTTCGTTTGGCTCTGCTGGGCTCTAAAGGCCGACTTTCATGCCTGTGTTGTCCTTGTGTTGAATATACGCTTGTCAAATATACATTTTCTCCAACCAAACTGCCTACTTTTTCACATTCGTAAGTACACCCATCCTCATGGCAGCTAATAATTAGTTTGCACCTTTCGGTATACAATGGGCTCACTTTGCTCACACTGCACAAAAGCAAAAGAACAGCACGAGAAACTGCCAAACTTATTATTTAAGGCAAAAATAGCTGGTTATCTTTCTGTGTTCTTCCTATTGTTTTTTTTTCAGTTCCAGCAGGTTTTGATTGTCTTTCTGTTGACCAACACAGATATCGACGCGGACCGAAATCTAGTAAAGGATAACGACATTGTCACCGCTGTGTCACTTTGATAGGACTGCCATGGCCTGTCCCCAGGAGTGAGTTGCGCCAAGATGCTGAGGAACCAGCCAAACAACCAACCAACCATGGAATTTTATGAGTGCGCTTACGACTACTCGAGTAAATTTTGGTGAGGCAATTAAGAAGGCGCCAGTGGGCAGAACTCACGCTTGACGATCGGTCATGGCACTAGTCTGAGCTGCCTGTGCGAGACACGCGTGCACGCGTTCCCGGTAAAATGAGCTCTGCTGTCACCCAAGGCTCGTGTTCGTGGGACAAGTATTCACCCGGCATCGGTGTGTTCCGGTGCGGTCGATCCGCGCCCTCGGTCTGTCATGTGTGCTGGGTGAAACCCCAGGCTCTATAGTGCTGGGCCTCCATCCCACCTACTACCCTGACCTACCACGACAACGTCGTCGTGCGCACCAACGTGCCGTGAGTCGTAACGTAGGTATGCCGATAGATATTACGGAGTAAATGCCAGACACGAGTGTGTTGTATGTGTCTGTGCTTGTTCAACGTGTTCTTCAGTCCCGTCCTGCGTCGCGTCAAAGCATCTTTGTTACCGTGAAACATTCTTTTTGTGCAAAGGGGCGTGAGTCCACAACATCATGACATGTCAACTGTTATTCGTGCAGAAACTTGAGTCCGCGTCGATAGATTTGCTGGATAACTGAAAATAACAGGCGATTTGGTACTACTGCCACCTTAGCGTAGCTGTGGGGAGAGGGGAAGAGGAAGAGTTTCAACCTCTTCCTTCGTCCACTAAATGTTCACATTTGACATCTTTACACACACAGGCACACATACAAACTGAAGTACTACCGCATATAGAGGACGGTTCACCCGCTTCTCCACGCTAACCGCTATTCTCTTGAGGAGAAGTGTGAGCGCGTCTTCACTGCTTGGCGCCTTCTGGCGACCCGGAGGTGCAACTATAGCACTCCTGGACCACGTCCGACTGGTGGCGCAAGCCAGTGTAGCCTTGTACACGGGGCCCCATCAATCTATCTCCTAAACGATTTCCTTTTCAACTCAATAAAGTTATGTCTCTCTCCATCTTGAGGTGAAAGAGACAAAAGAAACATTCATATCAGCGCTAGCTTTGTATGGGTATGGTGGCTGTTGCCCCTCTTCCAGGGCCCGACTGGCTACAACAGATCAGCGGGCCTAATCAAGGATCACCAGTTGGCTACCCATTTGCATTTCTGCGAGCTGCGCCTTTCCCAACCATTTCAGGGGAGCGTCGTTAAACAGAAGCGAAATGCACGCGAGCCAAGAATTACATTGCAGCACGTGGGCTGGAATTCACAATGAATTCACCGTGAGCTATAAATCGTTCCCTTTTCCCTCTAAAAATGCTGCCATAAGCTCCTACGACAGCGCCATGAACCCAAACACCACGGTAATTGGCTAATTAGAGCACCTTGAGCTGTATAGTTACCGTAGCTAGCGTGGGGTGCCGCCACGTGTCCAGTACGTGTTCACCATAGCATCTAAAGTAACCCACGCGTTCGGCGAAAAAAAAGAAAAGGTGCACGTAGTCATGACGTGCACTGACGATGAGACGCATCGTACCCCATATTCTCCATTCTGTATAATTTTGGGCGTGCTAGTTAGTACGAAAGGAGGGTTAAATCGTTTGAAGCGTGCGACAAATCCCTCCAACTCCGTGAGTACTTGATTAATTCTAAACATTTCCTTCGGTAATCTATACTAGAAGTAATAGGCTCTTTTAATAAAGCAATACAGCAATTACTTTAAAAAGTGCGGCAAGACTTATCATTATCATTGAGAAAGAAGTGGCTGTTTGGTTCAGTGCTTACAAGGCTAGCTTTGGGAGCTTGTCTAGGTCAACCAGCGTGAAGGCAGGTTATTTTACTGCGTTTATTTGTTTCTTCAGTTTTTATTCTTTTATTCCCCAAGTGTGTTTTTAATGCGTTTTTTATCACTGCTCAATGGAGGGCGCAGAATGTTATACGCTTTAGTGCTTCAGAACATACCAGAGCTCCATAAGTCGTGCAGCATGGGGCTTCATGCCTTTATCAAGTAGTGATCCACTGAAAGTTAGCGTATCATATACAGATCCACTGTAAATGATTTCTGATATCATCATCATCATCAGCCCGACTATACCCACTGCAGGACAGAAGCCTCTTCCATGTTCCACCACTCAACTCAATCCTATGCCTGCTGCTGCCCCTTTATATATTCAAAGTTCTTAATACGACTTCCCAATACAACTTCCGAATACAATACTTGTGAATGTATCACTACCAAGACCACACCTTGACGCACAATATGAATACCTTCGTGCAATCCGTCACCGGGAAGAGAGGAAATACAAGAGGACGAAATCACCATCTGACCTGATTGATTGATTGATTTGTGGGGTTTAACGTCCCAAAACCACTATATGATTATGAGAGACGCCGTAGTGGAGGGCTCCGGAAATTTTGACCACATGGGGTTCTTTAACGTGCACCCAAATCTGAGCACACGGGCCTCGACATTTCCGCCTCCATCGGAAATGCAGCCGCCGCAGCCGGGATTTCACCATCTGACCTATCTACAGCTCGCCAAGCACAATGACATATACAGTGACACCTCGATAATCTCGACAGGCAACGGTGGAAAGTATTTTGTAGTTCTCTTGTTCCCAGAAAACCCCTATCTTGAACATGCCAAGTTGTCTGAGACATGCAAAGCAGTTTCGAATTGAAGAAATTAATTCACACTTCACAGAATCATTTTGATCCCTGCATTCGAATACATCTATCTCGGGCTACTACTTCAGTATTTATGAACAGGTGGCTAGCGGATCACCATTAACCAACTTAGCTGTAAATTGCTGGAATTTATATTGCCATTGAGAAGACATGTCATTCTGAATGCAACTTTTATTCAGTAAGGAACTGCTAAAAAACAACGTGTTCATGTTGCAGCTATAGCAGAAGTTTGCGCAAACAAAAAAAACTATTTCCGTTGTTGGCACTCTGAGTGGGTTCACTGCCACGACAGTTCAAGAAAGTAATCGCCATTGACAAGTGTGAGAAAGCGAGTGTGCGTGGCGAGAAACGTACTTGCGATAGCGCACGTCTAAATGCACATTTCCTGCCACACTTGTGTACAATATGGTAGGTATGAACACGAAAGCGCGTTTTTGCAGTATACGGTACGCATTGGTTCGAGACAAGTAGGTTTTCGCATAAACGAATCCAAACAAACATGTCACTGCCACTCGTACATTACTCGATGCAATTGCTTTTGCTGGTCTCTTGTGCCTTCACGTTATCGCTAAAGCAAATTTTCCGGACGCGGGCCTCAGCATTCACTCAGATGCAGAACGAGGGTTGCGGCGTGAGTGTACTGAAAATATTTCTTTCGCTCGAAGAAACATGACTGGTGGTGTACCGTACATTCAAGTCCTATTTCGAGAGGGGTCTTCTTCAAACTAAAAACAGGGGGTGGAAGCTCCTTATACCTCCCATGCATTCGCTCTCGGCAGTGGCAGCGCTGCTTTTACCACTGGCGGTTGCCGGGCATTCTATAGAAATAAATTATGAAAATTTCTACCGTGGCATCAATAGTGAGTTTCCCAAATAGGGGGAAACGACTGAAAAACTGAGGACTTGCCGCGGAAGGCCTTCTTTCCCACTTCACATACAAACGTACTGCGCTCGTGCCTTCTTTCTTTCAGGTCCGCTGGCCGCTTGGGAAATGCGGCCATCAAGTTTAGTTACTCTTTTTTGTAAATTTTGTTTATGTTTTCTGAAAGTAAAGCTGACTGATCGTTCAGTAAGATGAAATTTGATCAACACAAATGAAATGCACTTTTTATTGCATGTTCTGTATAAAAACACAGATACACGCATTGTATAAATGTTTCAGTCTATAAACGCACATTTAATTTACACCTTACATATGGACATAAGGAGCATACGTTGAACCTATAATATTCGAACCAATGGAAAAATTATCAACAATCGCGAGTAGGGCACGTCGTATTTGACTCAATCACACTTGTTATCGACGGCGCGCGTAGTTTTCTTACAGAACTTGAATACAATGAGGCTGAATTTCAGAGGCACGGAGAAACTTGAAACGACCAAAGTTTGTCGAAAAATAACGTCGCTGGAGACGGTGTTTCGGCAAGTTGACTTGTATTCGTCAGGGCGACAGCTTTGCCTTGACGAAGAAAAGGTAACTTGTCATAATGTTGGCTCCATCGACATTCTCTGCAATTTTTAAAAGCATTTAGTACATCACGTGTATCTGAGCAACGCTATTAGAAATAAAGACTCAAATTTTGAAACCACGGCTACAAGAATTTCATGGGCAGGAAGCAGCCTATAATTACTTGACTTCATTTGAGCTACGCGCCAAAAGTAAATAAAACTAAAACTATGTAGCCGAGCCGAACCGAATTCAAGCGTCTTAATAAACAGATTTTCCCGACAGTACTTCGCTGTCGTTTTCACCAAATAGTTAAGCGACACTGCACTTCTGTTAGTCCAGTCAGGCTTGCAGAGATCTGGGTTTACTCAAATGTACGTATCATTCAAAATGTATACCTGCTCCAATAATGGGTCCAAATTTTTGTGATCACCTGTTGCGGGTTAGCACACCGCATAGCCGCGGAATACATGTGTTGCCCAATTAAGCCTTCTTGGGCGAATGCATGGTCGACTTGCTCGGCGTCGCTTCCTTCAACTTCCATTCTCGGTCCGCCCCAACTTACTCTATTTATCTTTCCCGTAAGTGACACGCGAACCAAGCGAGATAACTGAGCGCGATCTAACTTTTAATATTGCTGAGCAAGGGGCGAAAAGGAGTGGAGGCAAGCGCTACGAACGCTAGTCAATAACTTCCCGCGATTCACCCGAGTTAAAATTTACGACAAAAGGAATAAAAAAAGACATGTATACTAAAGTGAAGTTCTTTACAGGGCTATCGTTTTTTTTTCGTAAAAAATTGTGAAAGCCAATAAATGTGAACATTCACATCAACCTCACTCCATTCAACTGGATCTTAGCATGCCCGGCAACCGCTACCAGTGTGCGCGTTCTTTGAAACCGAAACTATAGCGTTGAATTTACGGGGCCTGCTAAAGACCACTACAAGATGGCGCGGACCTGTGCAGCTGCTGGTCGCTGCGTAAATAAATACGCTAATTCCGCCATTCTCCACACTTCACCCTTCATTGACTACCTCTATGAAAGCTAGGCATTTGTTTCGGCCCATTTGTTTACAATTACTTAGGTATTTGAGAAGGCAGTGTGATGATAACAAAATGTGGCTCCGCGTATTGCTCAAAGGTATATAAAGGTGCATCTTGCAGCGCTCTTCGCATGTGTACTCATTTTGAATGTGTCTTGTTTTTTTTTTCGGTGAAAACTTATTTCTTATTATCCGACCAGCACAAATGCGCCCCTTTCACGTATGCGACCTTAAGTGCTCTATTTGAGTTTCGTTATTGTTTATTTACAAGAAATAAAAAAACAAGCTCGACGCTGGAGCTGCACGTATAGTTTTATCTAAACAAATGCACGGTGAACTTGCATGGCTTACAGCTCGAAGAGTTGCCACCATCTGTTCTTAGTTATTGAGTGCTCTCTCCGTTTTCAAGTGAGCACTAACGGTTTCTTGTAGCAAGTGGTTTCTAATTACGGGAACGCTTAACAGCGTGTATCTTAGCCCTACAATGCCCGATGCGTAATCTATGCTGATCTTTTCAGATGCTCACAATTCAAAGGCACACAGGGGTAACGTAATGCCTATATTCTTCGAAGCAGCAATTTTCATAAATCAGATAGTTTTGCCATTTTAGACGCTTTCTCAAAAGTGAATAATTATTGCAGTATTGACGTTGTAAGTCGGATGACGTTTGTGTTTTTCGTGCTCATATTCTCTCAGTGATCATAAATAAGTGGAAACAATTTGCTTTGATTCGCTTTGATGCGCAATCCCGTTTGGGGCATTACAGGGTGTAGCGATGTTAAGATCAAAACGAGATCTACGGTTTCCGGATGACAGAGGGGTGCCTCCGCTCGTAAAGTTGCCACCGCATTCAGGATGATAGACGCTTTAATAAGCGCTCCGTGTCCGCTGGTCGTATCATCATCCGAACCCTGGGGTAGGAATGATAGTGAAGGGGCACCGGTGATCCTCGCAGGCTCCACTCGATTCCGTCGGCGAAGCTCTGGTGCGGCCCGTTCAAGTTAGCTGAGTGGCAACTGTTGTACCACCAGGCGCCCCGGAAAGTGGCGGCGCAGTTCTGGGGCCACATGTCGTTGTCGCGGTCGAACGTGGAGAAGTTGTGCCCGTTAGGTACTGCCATCGAGTCCCAACCTGCGTGATCAATAATCGGGAAAATCAGCTTTCTAGAAGAGTTGAAAGGCGGGCAGTTGGTATAGATTCATTATGACAACTTGGCGTACCACAAACAAACGAGAACGGTGCAAAGGACACCAACAAGCGCAGACTGCAACTTGGGGTTAATCGTAGCAGAAGTATGTACAGAATAAAACGACGAGGCAAAGAGATTACATGGGCAAGGAACAGAGGTTGATCCTTCCTCGTGTAACCTCTGTCTTCCTCGTTTTTTTTCTTCATATATTTCTGCTAGGATTAAACCCAAGCATCAATCTGTGATTGTTGGTGCCCTTTATTCCGTTTCTTTGCGCTACTATGTTGTGACAATGATCAGCTTTCAGCTTTTAGTTCTCGTGTGCAGTTGGCAACATTGCTGTCATCACTTCGCGCTGTCAAGAACCTGAAAAGGACAATGGAAAAAAGACACACGCAGTGACACGCTTACTAACGACTTTTGTCATCTTCCGTGCCATTCACATCCACGTCTTGTATGAACGTAAACAGTCTTTAGTACGATACTACATAGCGTTCGTCGTTTTTAAGAGCGAAACTTTAAGCGTATTCAGCGTAGTACGGGCGACGGCAACGAAGTTCTCCAAGTAGCTCACGGACTCCGTAAGAGAGCACTTGTCTTCGGCGTAGAGCAACGGCTCCAGATCTGCGACTGGAACACAACATGTGCCGCTGGAACAAGGTGTAAGCGGAAGATCTATCCTTCGCGAGGCGAGTTGCCGAGTACCATGTACACAGCTGTTCCATTCCGCTAACACGAATTGAATCCCCATGCACTGGTGCACGTCAGTTTGAGCGTCTTTGACACTATTCGAGAACCAGTCGTGCAGGAACAGCTTTCTGACTCGGAACTATCACTATCTAGCAAGGAAAGCAATTCATGTCGTCTGCCATTGCCACCAAAACAAGCCACGATAGGCGGCGCCCCATAACTACAGGGAAGTTCCCCACGCAGGCAAGTGTGCTAAAGAAGCTACCCCATGCCAAGTTCCGGTGCACTCCAACTCCCGCTCCAAATTCACTCCGGCTCTCCCCTTCGAACGCTTGACTCTCACCCTCACTGTGTCATTGCAACACAATCGCTCCAAAATGAGCATAAAAACTTGCTCTGACTCCACCATTCGAATTCAACATTCCAGCTCGAGATGAAAGGTCGGATGTGTGAAAAAAAAACAAAAAAAACTAAAAGCACTTTCTCATGAGCCGCGCTCATCAACGGAGGCAGTGACCGTAGCCGCAGCTCCAAGTTTTCCCGCCAACGTAAGCTGAATACGAGTGACAAAAGGACGGCGCTTCTACAAGGGGTACCACAGCCAGCTTCGCAGATGAGACCTGGCGCAGGAGTTTGGACATTCTTGCAAGCTATGTGACACTCTGCGACTTGACTCTACTTTGTGCGTGCCAAGGAAAGACCACCAACCAAGAAAATCATGTTAAGCTCCTAAGATCAACCAGCTTTGCCACTTCTTAAGCTTTGCATGACTAGTGTAAACTTCTCCCGTTCTCTCTATTCAAGAGAGAGGAAGACGAAATGATTCTCTTGTGGAACACATCTTGCGGTCTGTGCTGTATTTTATGCGTTCCACAGCGCGACAGCGGGGTCTCCAGCTCCCTACATCGTGGTGATGAATGTACAATCCCTGGAGATCCCGCTCAGTACCAGTTCATCCACGGGCATTGCTTCAACAAAGCGTGTTAATCCATCTAGTGAGAGCGAGGACACCGAGCTGTACTCTGCATCAGACTACGAGTCCTCGGAAGACGGCTCTGAACCTGTGCTCTACCACAAGGCCAAACGAAGAATCATGAACGCATCATCGGCATCAAGTACAGCCACTGTGAGGACAGCGCCTCAGCGATGGCCTCACTCCATTCTGTTTGTGCCGCAGAATACTGCTGCCAATCTACGCATCCTCAACAGGCAAGCACTGTCCTTGTACCTTGAAAACGTTGTGCCTAACGAGATCAAGAACATCAGGATAAACACGAGGAAGAATATCTTGGCAATCGACGTGAGAAACCCGAGTGCGCTGAACACGCTACAGCATGTGTCGGAGCTGGGAAACAACAAAGTCCGATCCATCATACCAGCGAATGATGACATCGTAACAGGAGTTATCTATGTCATAGACACTGAAATCGCCAATGAAGATTTTCCTGTACTGATAAAACCAGTGAGTGAAAACAACGTCAATGTGCATGCTGGTCGCCTAGGCAACTCTCGTTGTGTGCGAATAACATTCAAGGGTGACTGTCTTCCCTCTTACGTGAAAGTTGGCCATTTCCGTCACCAGGTTCGCCCATTTATTCCGAAGCCTATGCAGTGTTTCAAGTGCCAGAAGATTGGCCACGTGAAGGGCGTTTGCAGAAATTCCGCAGTGTGCCCCCGATGCGCTGAACACCACTCAGAAGACGACTGTGATGCAACTACGTTGAAATGCCCCAACTGCCAAGGAGCTCACAGTGCTTACTCCAAGGACTGTCCTCAGATTAAGAAAGAGGTTCATATTCTGAGGCAAATGGTGCGAGACAACTCGACTCACAGAGAAGTTGCGCAAAAAGTAAGACAAAGGCGCTGTCATCGTCGAAGGTCCTCACGAAGGACAGTTCAAAATCTGACGAGAAAGTCAGAAACTCAAGTGAAATCGATAGGCGTGGCTCCTAGCACGGCAAACACCTGCGCTGAAAAAGAAGATGCTGGGAGATTTCTCTCTCCAAAGGAATGGCCACCCCTTCAGCCTAGACGATCTGTTGAGCCTAAACAGAAGCCGCCTCAAAAACAAGCACAACATGCTGCAACGGCCGGGAAGCCAGATCATCACGTGACGGGGGTGCTAAGATCGTTACTGGACACCATTTGCGTGTTTTTAAGCGACATGAATACACCGTAAGCCAAAAGTGCCCTTCAAGTACTGGACGCGCTTAGTCCAGTGCTAGCAGCCCTAGAGTAGACCATGGCAAACCCACCACTGTCTTTCAGGTATGAGGTTCGTAAAGCAGCAATACTGCAGTGGAATGCCAGGGGACTGAGATCATGCATTGGTGACTTTTTTCGATTTTTGTACGTCAGTATGTTTCCCATAATCGTCATCTGTGAGCCGAACTTATCGAGTGCAATACGTCTCTCGGGATACGAACCTTTTATGTCGTCCACTGTTACTGAAAGCAGCAATGTTCTGATGTATTCACCGAGCCCTCACTTACATCCTTCAACCTGTACCACCTCATGACGGAAACCAATACGTATGCTTAAGAGTGAAAAAGAGGAGGCTCAACATCACGATGGTTGGCGCATACCTATCACCATCAAGCCGGTTCGATCAATAAAGACTACGAGACATCATAGCGTTAACTCCTGACCCGTGTGTTATCATTGGGGATTTTAACGCTCATCATACATTATGGAGAAGTCAGAATACAAACATGAAGGGCAGAAACTTGGTGTCTTTTGCCTCTGACAACAAACTTTGGTTACTGAACGATGGCAGTCCTACATTTTTACGTGGCTCCACATACAGTAGCTGTCTCGACTTGGCTTTTGTTTCGCGAAGCCTAGTGAAACATACTGAATGGTTTACGGATATAGAAACGCATGGGAGTGATCACATTCCAACATATGTCAAGATCAGAGAATTGTCGCCTCCTAAAGTGCGCGACATGGTTGAAAGAGTGGACTGGAAAAAATTTCAGTCTCGTATGGAAGACCAATGCCAAGAACACATATCCGATTTACAAGAGGCCATCAAGAGCACTGTAAAAGAGACTGTGTGTACTATCCCATGCCCTGTAAGAATCATGGACATCGACATAGAGCCAGAGCGGCTTCGAGCCTTGCGACGACGAGCTGAAAGAAGGTACCGGCACACGAAGGACATAGAAGATTTACGGACTGCTAGACGTATGCAGAGGAAGATAAAACGTCGGCTGGACAAGCTAGAATTCCAACGCTGGATTACTTTTTGCGAGTCACTCGACCCTCGTAAGCCTTTATCGCAGATATGGAGGACGGTAAGAGGCTTGTGGTCATCCCTCATTCAGAAGTCACCATTCAAGGCCTTAGCCCTTTACCAAAATCGACCAGATGTGAACGTTGCTGAAGAGTTATGCACCGGATTATCAGGGCAAACTACAGCACTTAGCAGTTCACCACTTTCGAGCAGTTGTCCGCCACCACGTGATTCCTGTATGGACTTCCCGTTCACCATTCAGGAGCTCAAGGCAGCACTCGCTTCATGCAAACGTACCTCTGCACCAGGACCTGGCGGAATCTCCTACAGAGCCCTGTATCATCTGGGTGAGCGTGCAAGAATAGCTCTACTTCAGCTATATAATGATTGTTGGTTGAGGGCACTGTCCCCTTAAGTTGGAAAACTAGTCGTCTAGTACCACTGCTTAAACCTGGCAAATCACCATTGGAACTCTCCTCCTATCGCCCAATCGCATTGGCTAGTTGCATGGGTAAAGTGATGGAGAGAATGATTCTCGGCCGACTCGAGTGGTACTTGGAGTATCATGAGATCTACCCAAATGCCATGGCTGGCTTTCGACGTGGTCGATCATCGATCGATAGCGTCATCGACCTTACCACGTACGTTGAACCCGAACGAGAAAGGCCATAAGCGTCTTTGCACGTCTCTGTTCCTTGACGTCAAAGGAGCCTATGATAACGTTACACATAGAGCCGTCCTTACCGCACTAGTAGAGAATGGAGTGGGTGGCCGAATGTTTAAGTGGATACGCAGTTATCTCTAAATGCGATCCTATTTTGTGAGTACAGAGACCGGGAACACGTCTGCACATTTCAGTTGTCGTGGCGTCCCTCGGGGTGGTGTACTGAGCCCCGTGCTACTCAATATAACACTAATTGCTCTCCATACACACCTACCAAACAATATTTATCTATCAACATACGCTGATGACATCTGCATCTGGACATCTGTGGTAACTCGCCTGCAGTTACGAGCGAGAATACAGAGAGCTGCTACTGCAACTGCTTTGTATCTGCGCAATCGAGGCCTGGAAATTTCCTCCGGAAAGTACGCTCTTCTGGCATTTACGCGCAAACCCATGTAGATTTACAGAGTGTCAATTAACGGTCAAAATATACCATATCGTCGATCTCACAAATTTCTGGGTGTCATAGTCGACAGAGACATATCATGAAGCCCTCATGTGTCGTATTTGAAAAAAGAGATTGACAGACATATGCCATCTTTTCAAGTTTCTCGCTGTAAAGACTTGGAAAATGCAGCCTAATGCTATGTTACGACTGTACAGGGTGCTTTTCCTTGGCTTTTTACGATACAGTCTGCCTGCATTATCAAACGCCAGCAAAACAAATCGACGCCTGATACAAACCGTCCAGGCACATGCGCTTCGAATATGTCTAGGTCTGCCTCAAGGTGCCTCAACAATGGCGACTATAGCTATAGCCAAAACCACCTCGTGCAGACCCATATTGAAATTGAAGCTTTGAGGACACACATAAGGCATGTGGGCTGTACTCCCCATCGCCACCTAGCCTCTCTACCAGCGGATAGACCTCATACTTTCTTTTGTCGAACAATAACTACACATGCTGACTCCCTACCAACTGGTTTTACGCCGGCGGCGAGACCTTCAATTCCTCCATGGTGCCTCAAACAGCCAGTCATCAACCTGGAAATACCAGGCATTCATAAAAAACGAGATTTCTCAATACCAGCCCTCAAGCAGCTCGCCTTACTTCTGCTGTACGAGAAGTACCAAGACTGCACCCACGTCCACACCGACGGCTCCGTCCTGCCAAACAGCTCAACTGCGGTGGTCGTTATTCCAATGCACGCCACAACCATCAAACTCAAGACAGCTCATGCAACCACAACAACGGCAGCAGAGCTATCAGCGCTTCGCGCTGCGCTGCGTTTTATAAACGACCAAAGCACGCAACGGTGGACGATTTTCTGCGACTGCAAGGCGGCACTGCCGTCACTTCTGTCAAATCTACGCCGTGGTCCACACCAGCAGTTGGTATTTGAAACAGTATAAATGCTACACTATATAACAGAGAAAGGGCACCACGTTATATTTCAGTGGTTGCCAAGCCACTGTGGTATTATCGGTAACGAACGAGCTGATCAAGCTGCCCGTTCAGCCCATACAGAAGACATCAACCAATCAATACCTCTTTCAAGGACGGACGCTACTAGGAGGCTCCGCATGCTTGCTCGCCAACGCTCCATGGCTCTTTGGAATGAGCCTCTCTTTACGCATGTAAGATTACGATCCCTTGATCTAACGTTAAGCATACAGCTTCCAATAAAAATTCGATGAGGCGACGCTACTGCTCTGTTCAGACTATGGTTGGGAGTTGCGTTTACTCGTGCGTATGCGTTCCGCATAGGTATGGTCGACACCGCTGACTGTGCACACTGCGGAGATGAAGAAACAATTCGACATATCCTGTGTGACTGCCCGAATACAACCTGGAAAGACAACACTTTTTAATAATCTAAACAGGTTAGATGACCAGCCGCTGTCAGAATAAAGTATACTGCGCCATCGTCATGACTCATCGTCACAGAAGAAAGCCGTGCAAGTGCTACTGGGCTTCTTGTGAACTACTAGCCGTCGGAACGCCTCTGAGTAAACTGATTTTTGTGTGTGCGTGCGTGTCGGTGTTTTTCTCTTCTTTATTTTTTAACTCTCCCTTTCTCTTCCAACCCCCTATTCCCCAACCCCAGTGTAGGGTAGCATAACGGATACTAGCATCTGGTTAACCTCTCTGCCTTCCTTTTTTCTAGTTTCTCTCTCTCTCTCTCTCTTTATTCAAGCTGTGGTGATGTCATCTCAGCATATTGCGCCGCAGCGCGACAATAGCAATTTATGAAATAGTATAGGAACCTGTTAACCAGTTTTAAGTGTAGTAAATATCAGTGTGGTCGTTTGTCTCGTTTCTCTCACCTTCTGGTCCCGAGAACCGTCCTAGATGCAACCTGTAGAGCTGGTCTTCGGTATCCACGCGGATGCTATCGTAGCCGAGCGAAGCGCTGTCGTCGGTGCTGTTGCTGAGTACCACGCGAAGAACCATCGCCTCGTCGCCTGATGTAAGCGCATTCAGCGCGTTCTTGCCTGCAACAATGAAGAAGAATATGGCGCAAAGGTAAAATTACATAGATATATCAGGGCTGTTTTATAATACTCAAACTCTCCGAAATGCAGTTGTATGTTCAAAAAAATTGAGGCAGCTTATCGTGGTACAAAGCCTCACGGAAGTGCGGAGCTGTTTGTTCTTCCTTCAAACCTATGGCAGGTGCCCACTCTGAAGAATCGGCGAAGAATGCGTTGTGGAAAATTTAAATGCTTATTTGAAAAATGTTACTGTGTTTCGCTGCGGTTTTCTCTTCTTTCCTATTTTCTTTTATTTTTCTATTTTTCTTCCAATTTTTCTGTGTTTCTGTAATCTCGTTATTTCTATGATATTTAAAGTTTCTTTCTACTTTTTTTTCTTTCGCTCTCTCTCTTTGTCTCTTTTCGCTTTCTTTCTTTTCTTTTCTGCTTTTATACGTGGTTGGTTCTGTGTTACACCAAGCAATTACACCGTCCGACAGCAGAAAAATTGACTGTTCTTCTGTTAACTGTAAATCGTGGAGTCGGAATTACGCAATACACAATGACTACACTAGTGAGGCTACTAAATCTCTCCTTGTATATATCTCTCCTTGTATATAGAGTTGCCCCGCCGCGGTGGTCTAGTGGCTAAGGTACTCGGCTGCTGACCCGCACGTCGCGGGTTCGAATCCCGGCTGCGGCGGCTGCATTTCCGATGGAGGCGGAAATGTTGTAGGCCCGTGTACTCAGATTTGGGTGCACGTTAAAGAACCCCAGGTAGTCGAAATTTCCGGAGCCCTCCACTACGGCGTCTCTCATAATCATATGGTGGTTTTGGGACGTTAAACCTTACATATCAATCAATATAGAGTTTCCGGAAAGTGCTTTAGAATTAATGTACGTGAATTTATGGGAACATTAGGCAGACATGAAAATTATTTTGCTATGGTACATAAAAACAAATGCGTAAATTTTCAATTGAGCCCCGCCTCGGTAGTCTAGTGGCTAAGGTACTCGGCTGGTGACCCGCAGGTCGCGGGATCAAATCCCGGCTGTGGCGGCTGCATTTCCTATGGAGGCGGAAATGTTGTAGGCCCGTGTACTCAGATTTGGGTGCACGTTAAACAACCCCAGGTTTTCTAAATTTCCGGAGCCCTCCACTACGGCGTCTCTCATAATCATATGGTGGTTTTGGGACGTTAAACCCCACAAATCAATAAATGAAAGTTTAAATTGAGTATCTGATAACTTCTTCAAGACCAATATTCTGCTTAAATAAGTCAGAAAACGTATATTTTGACATGTCACACAAGTCGTAGTTCCTTGCCGTCTCCCAATTTTTGTACATAGCTACACTGCCAATTGCCAAAATGTGGCAGCCGCGTGGAATTCGCTGCGTGTTGAATTATGCTTTGCATGCCCTCAATTCAAAGCGGTGAATGATAGACGGGAACAGCTTCTTGTCGTGTTTTGTAATCTAGATGTCACAGCCGACAAGTAAACGACACTGTTACGCAAATGGCTTACACTGGCCAATATTGTCGAGTTCCTGCTGATTGTGCTGTTGACATCTGAATTCTTAAAAAATATTCGAAGCTTCGAAACCAAAATATGTAAATGATGGTGACAGTGAAATTGATGCTGGTGCTCTCCATAAGATGATAGCTTCATGTCCACTGCATTGCCGTTGTAGGAGATCACGCAGCATGAAGCGCATCAAGGACCTTTAGATGACTTCGGTTGCATGTTGCTAAGAGTCTCCTACTTTTTGCGATAGTCGCTCCAGCAATGTGCTGCCGCAGCTCCATGGCAATCGCTCGCCGAGGCTATAAGTGGCAAATAATGCCCTGATGAATCATGAGCTTCTGATCTATAGCATATATTGTGAACGGCTAAAGGAACACGTGTATTCATTCTATAAAGCGACCGGATTCAATTTCGCAATCCATTCTAAAGCCTGCGGACGAGTTCCTCGTTTGAAACAAACCTTGGTTCTCGGTACAAGTCGGGAGGAAGCCGCACGCGAGCTAAAAGGGGCCTTCTGTATAAAAAAATAAGAGCCCAGCCTCTGTACGCAAACCATCAAAAGTGGCATACGAATGCGAAACGTCGTTTTTAGAAGCATTTGGTTGCAATAACATCTCGTATTAGGTAAAATTCCTACTGCGCATGGCCTAAAAAATGAAGAGGTGCTCTTTTTTAACGGCTGGCACTGTTTTATCAGTTTGAAGGTTTTGTTGCTGTAATCGTTACAATATTTATTTCATTTTTATGCTACTTTGCTCTACACCACGTGTCGTTGACACATTTCTATTTTTGTTAAATATATGCCATCACGTACAACTTTTATCGCTTTTAAGAACAACATCTGATTAGCGCTGTCGAAATGCTTTCCTATTTGTATCCCCCTTTTTCTTCGAATAGGATCTGTTGCTTGTAGGCGTTCATCCATTTTTCTTCTTGTGTTTGTCTTGTTTATGCCTTATTTCTTCCGTAGAAGACATTGTGCCGCCACAAAACTCGACGCCAGGTCTTACCAATCCAGTATTCCTCAGACGGATCACCGAAACCATGAGCGTATTCGGTCCAGTTGCGGTAGAAGTGGTAGACTCTGTTGCCAAACTGCCCTCGCCTCTGGATAACCTGCAAGTGTGAAAACACACACAATGAGTATTTTAAGCTGTTTAGATTCAGAGGGATATTACAATCCTTAAAGGTAGACGTTTGACGCACATTAAACCGCAAGATGTTCCCTGGTGGTACTCAACCTTGTAAGGGGTCATTCCTTCTAAGAATCTTTTAAAGCAGTTGAGAAGCAAAAGAGTGATAGAGGTGGGCAAAAAAAAGGAGAAGATAACGGGAATGTGACTTGATAGCTATATCTCCATCCTTTAAAATGATTAGAGACTGACTGGAGAATCTGCACCTAATATATCTAATGAAACCAACGGTTTCGTAACTATATATCGGCTTCAAAAGCATTCCTTGAAACAGGCAAGATAGTGGCACAGTCTCTGCCCATCACGATATGACTGTGATTTCGCAGTGTTTAGATTAAGAGCCATCAACCATGATGGACAGCAGGCCACTGCCCTCGCATATCATATTTAAGCGAGAAGATCACCTTAAACATTTTATTGAACTTTCACGTTTTGTGTGAGCACTTAAATTGGCATGATTACTCGTGTTTTTACAACCTCAGTGTGGTGCGGACACATTTCTGTGTGGTGTGGACACTCAGTGTTGAAAAGCGTGAACTCATTGTGTAATTGTTGTGCAATGTACATGTGTATAGCCTTGTGCTTGCTACAAAATGTGCGATGTCGACGTTTGTGCAAGAGAAGAGGAGTAGCCGGCGCCACGCATTGGCACCAACCTCTCCTTATATACATTTAATTAAAGAAAAATACTTGTTCACCCCATACCAAGATACTATCATCATCATAAACGAGTGTGCGCCTCAAAAACTGAATACAAGCCGCTGCTTATCATTGATTCAATAAGAACCAAGAAGGCCGCAGCTAGCACAACTAACGGGTGTGTGTCACAGGAACCCCGAAACGATGGAAGGCCCTATATATACTCGAATGATGACGTGTCCATGTCATCTCTGGGGCTGTTTGTGGTTTAACTAAAGCTCTCTGTGCTGAGAATCAACGCGAAAACTACGTGGCATCATCTGGCTGGAGCCGAGCAACGACCCAGAAACAACCCAAAAACAACCTTACTCACCTAGCTAAGACCTATTCCTACAAGCAATTTTCGATTTATGTCATCGATATTGTGCAGTGTCTTCACTGCAATGCCAGACTATATGCAGATGACTGCGTCATTTGTGGGAACATAATAAACGAACACGACGTCATTAGACTATAAACCGATTTAAACACAATTCAAACTTGATGCTCCACATGGTGTATGTCTTTGAATAGTTCTAAATGTCAATTTATCTCTCTTGCCCGCAAACGTTTGCCTGTGAGATCGGATTATCATTTGGGCGACATATCACTTGAACGGGTACAGCATTACAAATACCTTGGCGTTTATTTTTCAGAAAATCTGTCATGGACTATGCATACTGAACATGTTACTTTAAAATCTTCCCGAATGCGTAACTTCATTAGACGCAATTTTTACAAAGCCCCTAAGAGGGTTAAAGAATACTTTTATAATACGAACGTTCACCCATTACTCGAGTACGCTTGCGCAGCGTGGGACCCAAACACCTTATGTATTGTAAATAAACTTGAGCGTATCCAGGATCGCGTAGCCAGGTTTGTCTCTGGTAATTATAAAAGCAGCATTTCAATAATTCAACCTTGTAAATACTACGTAAATGTCTGACATAGAGATCTTTACATTTAATTTGTGTCTTCTTCGTTTACCATGTATTGTGAATATGTAGACATATCTTTTTGTGATTGTTATGTATCTGTGTATGTTGTGTCCCGTGTACATATGTAAACATATCTTTTTGTAACAACTTTTGATGTGTGTGTGGATGTTGTGTTCTGTCGCAATGTTCTGCTGCATTGTAACTGATGTTCACTGTCCGTGAGAATAAATTTCTCTAAACACAAATTGGAACTATTTTTGTATTTACTTTGATATCTCACCGGTGTTAACAAAAACTTGTACATTTTCCCCCTCACTTCATCTCTACGCGTTGTGATCATGACTGCAAAGTTCTTGAAACGCTGTGCCGCACAAATGAGTCCCATTATTCATTTTTTCCTCACACCGCAACGCTTTCGAACAGACTTCCTAAAGGAATAGCATATTGTAAAACACTCTCCCAGTTCCAGTCGTTTTTACATTCAAATTTCCCGAGAGCTGTAAGCTAGCTGTCCCTTTGCTTTTGCTTGTGCTGTGTTTTATTTTTTTTATTTTCTTCTTTTGATTAACATTGTGCCTGAATTATGTCGTCACTTTTTATTGTTACATACACCGCTTTGTTATTAGCTCATTTTTTATCTTTGTCTTTATGTAAACATACATTCTTTTACGTGATTATTTTTTCTCGTATTATCCCCTGCAATAATGCCCTCATGGCGCTGCAGATACTTGTAATAAAAAAACCGAATTGGCATTTATAAGTTTCTAATTTCACTGTCTTAAGGCTTGCGCGGCTTAGCCCAAGCTTCGCCCATTTTTTCTGTCTCCTTTGTTTGCAATGTCATGTTTTTATTATAGAGTATACCCATCTGCACTGTTCTTGTTATAAGCCCCAACTCACCCCTGTTTCCTTCCTGTAGTAAAGCATATAAGTCTCCCTCACACTTGTGTATGCTCTCATTCATTATTCTGGGAGCATATATAGGTGTACCGTCGGCTTCGCGTTCTAAAATGAGGCTCAGAGAAACAGTTTACTTCTCAGAAAACAGCAACTCCCTTTGTCCAGAATTTCTCTACAACAACAGTCCCTAATTCTTCGATGACTGCTAAATAAAATTATCTCTCTTTCACTCTCGGTGACTGTTTCTCATTGCAAGACTTCTGTGACGCTTTGGCACGCATGCACAAGCGTGCGTGCGAGGATGTACTTTATCGCACCAGCAGTACTTATTTATTTATTTATTTATTTATTCTTCCACATCACAAACAGACAACACAATAGGGCTGTGGTCACCACTGCACCTTTCTTTGAAAACGTCGTCCTATGACACCCAAGATGCATGGCATCTATGACAACGCATTTCTAATCTGTAGCGTTGCGCAAAGGCAAAACCGAAAACATGCCCAAATTTTATTTGCTCCTTTGGGTACTGCACTCTGCGAATAAAAAGTAGCAGTTGTTCCGTGTACGAATATAACGGACGAGCGAAGCTCCTTATAAGTGGGACTCAAACGACTGCGACGCGCTGCTTGCTTTCATGAAGGCGGTAGAATGGGGAGAGTAAAGGGAGACCGTTGCTAGCCTAGCGTTGCTGCCTCGGTGGCGAGAATGACTGAGAGAGCGAGGGTGCGGCACAGTGCGAGCCATCTGCGGGCGCTCCGGTTGTTTTACTCGGCGCGCTTGCACGGCGCTGCGAGTTTCGATGGCGACGGCGGAGTGCAGGCCTTTCACTCTTTAAAAACTTACTCTGCAGTTCCACCCGGCATGACATCAGCCGGAACAGTGGAAATGTGGTTTGCTATTACCTTTGTGATTTTGTGAGATTGTCTGGGATATTTCCTGATTTTGCGTAGTTGTTTGCGATTGCGTTATTTGTAGAGATAAGAGGGAGTTTTAGAATAGCGCACCGCGAGCACTTGCGGTGCGGTTGCTGCTACTGCGCGTGCGTCGTAACGTGAATAGGCGTTCGCGTTCGCGGACCGCACGCAAAAAATCCGTAATTGCGTGCGGTGATGGCAGCCCGCATGGAGCCCGCAAGCGCTGGTTTCGAGGCTACGGGCGGTGATGGCGGCCCGCATGTGGCCCGCAAGCGCTGGTTTCGAGGCTACGGTGTCACTGCGATCGTTCGTTGCGGATCGCAGCAGGGCAAACGCTATTCTTAAACTCATATGGCGCCTGCTACGCCCGCAGCGCTTGCAAACGCTATTCTAAAACTCCCTAAGATCAACGGGAAAGGACGTGTGGCGGCGGCTGCCGCACCTGCCTCTGCTACGGTGACCTAAGACGCTTGAGCCGCGCTTTACGCTGAAGCCGCGCTTCACATTTTCATTGCGGCTGCGACTTCGTCCGTGACCAAAGCCGTGACCGGAGCGTCATTATGCCTTGCACCTTCATGTGTTGTCCGACTCCTACAGTTTTCTACAAGTACAGCAGCAAATTCTGGTGCTAGTGTCTATGGTAACTGCAACGCACAGCGTTTTAACTAGCCTGAGAATGATGGGTATAGTGCTAGGATTTGTTTAAACTTTATTCTTTCGGCTCCGTATGGCCTGCATACGGCTTGTTGCAAGACGAAGTTCATCCAACGTTCAGAAGAGTCTCTTCACTACTTTGGCCTTTCTAGGCTAACTAATTCGCTCGCGAAGTTCACAACGGCCCGCTCTTTATTCCGAAACCCAAAAGCGCAAAATAAACAAAGCCACAAGTGTGTTTGAAGCCGCGAACACAAAGCAAATCTGTGTACCGCGAATCGTTCCCATGATGGCAGAATAACCACAGCGTCAGACTTTCCTGTAGTAGATATTATAGGAAACTCCAACATTCGGCCCAATAAATAACAACTCCGAAGTTAAAAATATAGCTTAAAGCGAGGCCGTTTGAAGAAAACAAGCGCACACACAAAATTTCTCTAAAAGTCTACCGCGAGCCATAAGTTTCCCATAAGTACACTAGAGGGAACTCTGGCACTAGTGTTTATGGTAAATGCAATGCATGGCACTTCCGCCACCATGGAAATGATGTGTATAGTACACGTATTTGTCTAGTCTTTTCTAGTCTTGATTTTTTTTTGGCTCTGGGTCACCTGAATCTGCCTTGCCGCAATTTGAAATTCAGCAAAGGTTTAGTTACTCGTCACCACGTTGATTTGTTTATGCTCACAAATTCGAATCATGTCACGAAGTTCACAACGGCCCGTTCTCTCGTTTGAAACGAAACAAAAACACAGCAATAAGCAAAGCCACAAGTGCATGCGAGGCACGCAAGTACGAGGACAATACAAAACTAGGCAAATATGTGTACTACCCACCGTTCCCCTGGTTAGAGTGGCCTATATTCTAGGTCAGTCTACCCAACGTTACTAGACTATGTTAGTCTAGTAACGCTGACTTTACCCATGCTCGTTAAACGATCGCAGCGCCACAGTCTCCTGTCGTGAATTTTAGAAAACTCTATGCCGCGAGCCATGCCGGATCACTCACCGTCCATCCGCCACCGTCAGTGTCCATATCGCAGTAGACGCTCTGTCCCGAAGGTCCGGCATCCTTGTGGAACACGGTGTACACTCCGCTTGAACGCTGTCCAGCGCCAAGGAGATCAGTGCATGCAGTGTCGAGGGAGGATAGTGGCTGCACAGAAAGCGATCACGAAGAAAACAAAAAAATAATAACAGGGCCGTTCTGACACGCGTAAACTTTCCCGGGTCATCATAGCAGCTAAACAGATTGTTGATAAAGGTGTGTCGCATATAGGCACTTTAAATACACGGTGAGAACGCCAAAAAAGTGCTCGTTCAAGCCGTCTACCATCATTATTTTATTTCACTAGAAAAAATCAAAAAGTGAGGAAGGAATATTTTATAATGACTGTAACGGCAAAATATTATGCCCTCTAATAAACCAGGTGAGACAGCTTGGTAGCTTTACCATTGAAATGGTTCCTTTATTTATGAATAACCAATTATACTATAGCCGCAGCCTAAATGCAAGTGGCTCATAAACGTTTAAGTGTAATTTTTTAGTAAGCACAGTACAACAAGGGCAAGCACATAAGCAGTCTTTTATAGGTCCAACAGATTTTTAAACATACAGTTGATTGGAGGCGCCATTTTCAAAACAGCACGTTAAACAGCCTAACGATTGCCCCCGTACTCAACTATGTATGTTTCCTAACTTGCAATATCATTTTCATGAACCCGCTGTTTATCATTGTTGTCCTTTCCATACCCTTTACGTAACGTCATTCTATTGGTCATGTCCAGCAGTTCTTTGCTTTGCTTGCGTTTCAGAATGAGACCTATCTCCTACAACTGCTGTTTAAGAAGTCCCCTTTGTGAATTTCTCCCAACGAGGAATTGTAAGCTGCCTCATATACTGCATTAAGAGACATGCTAAAAATGCACTGTTTTTCGACAGTAGCCTAGATTCTATCTTTACTTTGAAGCCTCTTTATCACTAATGTCATCGTACTCATTGCTCTCTAGAACCCATCTTGACTGTATTGAGATGCAGTCATGGGCAAATACCCCCAACTAAGAACCGAAAATAAATAATGCTAGAGTTCTAGTTCACACAACTTCATCTGTAGATTACCTGCACCTTGACGTAGTAACATCTACGTTCCTGAAGTTATAACAGTGCAAGTGGCACGTGTCGTTCAGGTTAGGAAGCGGGTCAAGCCGAGCGAGCCAGCAGCGTGCCATCTTTTAATAATGCAGAGGGCTCTCCATTTACATGGTTAGCATTCCTTTTATTCAAGAAAATGAGTACTCAAGACAAGATTACAAGCCACCGAAATGGAAAGATGGGTTAGCTAATACTGTAGTGGTAGCACTGCGACAGACGACAGAGAGTCATTCGTGATTCTCGCGTACAACTAGAGATCGTCGGTGACAGAAACAAGAAGGTTACTCTTCAGTTTGGCCAGCATAATGGCCAGTTCTTGCGCATGCTGTTGGGCTTCCTCGATTGTCGGACGGATGTCGGTCGCCCTCCGGGCAGCTACCCCAGCTACCATGGAAACCGTGTACAAGATGGCGATCCAGACAAGCATCGTCAGCCGGCAGCGGAGTATCCCGGCGGCCATTTTGTGCCTGCGAAGTAGAGGGATAACGTTGCCTTCACTTAAGCACTTCGGTTTGCTTTGTAATAGAGTTAATCCAAAGCGTTTTTTTTTTCATTCAGCATTTCACGCTGAGATCATTCAAATTTTATACAAAGCGTATTTTAGCTAATCCCGGGAACACTGCGGCACTATAGTTCCTTTCACAGCTCGCACCACACTCGAGATTATGACAAACAATGACAAACACACCATTAAAGTCGATCATGACTTTACATTAAATGGTCAAACGGTTAAAACTTTAAATGGTTAAAATTCAGTTAAATATGCGTACGTGGACTTTCCGAAGCTTCTTCACAACCCAAGGTGAGGTACATGTACATTTCTGTGCAAGGAGCAGGCGCGCAACCTTGTGAACGCGCTGCTAAATGAATATTTTCGAGATATTTCAAAATAACAGGCAATTAAGCCTTATCAACACAGGAAAAAGAAGTCGAATGAACTTCGTTCTCTGGGTATCATATTGTTTGTCTTCTTTGTTAGAAATACGCTTGTACTCCTGTAAAATAAGGTAGGCTTCCTAAGACACAGAAAGGTTGTGACAGTACATCTCCAACAGAAACGGATTTATTATGAATGCCCCAGGTGTTTTAACGTGCAGGTTCTGGCAAATAAAGCAAGCGCGTCAAAGGAACATTGAAGAGCGAAACAGTTTTTAGCGTATTAGCAATGTACTATTTCCAATCCCGAAAACACCACCCTTACCGCTACACGACGACCAGTAAGAGAGAAAAAACGTGAAAAGAAAATACGGGTGAAGACGCCATATACTGACATTCCCACACCAAACACCTTGACGTCACAAATTTCGATGGCGTCTACTGGGTCCTGCGTAGCTTCTAATCGATGAAATTGAAGTACAATATCATCTGTCAATGCCATAAACCTTGCACACAAAGTTTAAGAAAATTCAATCAGCCATTGTAGCAAAAATTTGAAAAATACATTTTCCCGTTTTGACGATACACGCGGCGATTTTTGCGCACAATTTAAACCTGAAACTTCAACGTGGAGTTTCTTCGCTAATAATGAACTTACGACCGCTAAGCTTATGGCATTAGAGTGCTCAGTTAGCGCTAATGTTTTCTTACGTAGAAGTCACTGATCCAAACGATAACTGATCTACATCAATGCTTTGTTCATAATGTGTGCATAAAAACTTTGTACAAAGTGGGTATTGGGAAGGAACGTCACATGGAGTGCACGTGCAAACAATATTCATGCCAACAGCAGCAAAGCGAACGTCATAAATATGGCACGCCAAGCTGATACTCATGGGGATACGGTGTTGCATTTCCGTGCCTCTTTTTCTTTCAAACATTAGCTGACGAGGCAGCGCCATGTGTCTTGCATCAACGCTTATCTAAACCCTGCAGTACAAACAGTTCAATGAACTACCCGAGTCAAAACAGACCTCCTGAAACACCGGAGAGGCTCGATATCTAAACCTCTTAAGCTGAAAGAAGTACTCAGCGTGGGCTTAAGTTTTCTTGCAGAAGCCTCTTGTCTGAAGTCAGCGAAGAAAGCTATCAAGAAAACCCCAAAAAAAATAATTTCATGTAGCATAGAATTGCTCTGTATGTTTTAAAAATAAAGACAACACAAATTAAAAAACATAAACTTCAATTTTGTAGATGACCGGATGGTAAGAAAAACATGCAGTCGACAAAAAATTGCAACTACATAATCACCTGTCCTCTCAGTGACTACTGCTTTCTTGATTATTTTCATTCTCTTATTGCCAGGTGCTAACGCGGGAAAATTGTAGAAGTGATTCGCACAACAAATAAGGGCAACGTTCCTCGACAACATACGTTATTCTTTTTTTAAGACGCTTTCCTTCCTATGCATGCTAGTAAGCTCCAATTTCAACTTTTCAGTGATTTATGGTGATAACAAGTCTTCACCTATTGTTACGCGCGACCATTTCAACGTCCAAAAATCATGTAACTACCATAAGCGCAACAAACACCAGCGGACAATGCTGAAGAAGCTTTAGAACCACCAACTGCTTATTCAAAGATAAGCAAATGTGACCACCGTAACCGTCAATTCAAGTTGCCGCCTGAAGATCTGCCGCTGAACGCAACAACACTAGTCGCCTCAATTCACGATATTCAATGAAGTCTAAATACACACACTTGGCACGATCACTTATGACTGTTGCAAGAGGTAACGTCATAACGAACAGCATGATTTATTACGTTACAGAAATCAATACCTTCCAGGAATACGTTACAGAAAGAAATTTTTGCTAGTCCAGACCATACACTGCATGGATCAGATGACTTCTGCGTGCAAAAGACAAATAATTGGCCTAATGACTGTACATTTGACGTATGTA
Organism: Rhipicephalus microplus; assembly: GCF_043290135.1. Taxonomy (NCBI): domain Eukaryota; kingdom Metazoa; phylum Arthropoda; class Arachnida; order Ixodida; family Ixodidae; genus Rhipicephalus; species Rhipicephalus microplus. The sequence goes on along the minus strand of NC_134702.1, from coordinate 135,096,954 downwards.
GGTGGCGATGGTTGGTAGAAGCAGAAGAGGAAGAAGTGAGAGTAGAAAAACATGACGTATGAGCCTTCTTGCCAGCTGTCCGCTTGTAACCGTGAAGAAGGCGCGCTAGCGGACACAAAGGCCTGCGCTTCGACTGTAAGGCTCGACTGTGAAGAAGCTGCCCGGGCTCAGGATCGGGCGGCAGTATTCTTATTGTTCTTTGAGAGTTAGTTATTTTTCCGTAACTGTATTGGTCTTTCTCAGCTGAAGCGAGTCATTCGATCTTGATGTCATTTTCTTCCCCCGGCCAAGGGCACTCCCCTTGGTTAGCTTCCACACCCGCCAAGGATTTTCCGATAGACTATTTGTTACGCAGTGGAGCGACAAGTGTCCCTGTGGCGCTGGTACCTACAGATGGGGGCAGTATTCCGATGAAGAACCTAAAGGCAATTCAAGTGGAGCTTCGAAAAGCCACTTCTCACCTCCAGGAGATCACTGAGGTCCGCCAGTTTGGTCGCGGAGGCATCCTGTGCTTTTCAACTTTTCAATGATTTATGGTAATAACAAGCCTTCGCCTATTGTTACGCGCGACCATTTCAACGTCCAAAAATCATGTAACTACCATAAGCGCAACAAACACCAGCGGACAATGCTGAAGAAGTTTTATAACCACCGACTGCTTATTCAAAGATGAGCAAATGTGACCGCCGTAACCGGCAATTCAAGTTGCCGCCTGAAGATCTGCCGCTGAACGCAACAACACTAGTCGCCTCAATTCACGATATTCAATGAAGTCTAAATACACACACTTGGCACGATCACTTATGACTGTTGCAAGAGGTAACGTCATAACGAACAGCATGATTTAATATGTTACAGAAATCAATACGTTCCAGGAATACGTTACAGAAAGGAATTTTTGCTAGTCCTGACCATACACTGCATGAATCAGAGGACTTCTGCGTGCAAAAGACAAATAATTGGCCTAATGACTGTACATGTGACGTATGAAGGTAGCGATGGTTGGTAGAAGCAGAGGAGGAAGAAGTGAGAGTAGAAAAACATGGCGGAAGAGCCTTTCCTTTTTTTCTTTTTTTTTCTGACATTGCGCCAAATTAATTTCACAGTCAAAACACAGTAATCATATTCCGCTAATCTAGAAAATCTATAGGTATTTACTTGCATTAACCACCGGCTTCTTGGCCAATCCCCCTTAGTGGGTGAGAGCCACAAAAGTAAGGAACAAGCAAGCAAGAGCCTTCTTGGTCAGCTGTCCGCTTGTAACCGTGAAGAAGGCACGCTAGCGGACACAAAGCAAAAGAAAGGGAGCTTGCCACATTGGATATTGTAGAACGCAAGCGGTGCTCTCGGAGAGAAGCCGTTGCAGAAATGCAGGAGAGATCCAAAGAATATGCAGGTGTTGCAGCACGTAATACCACCGCCATGAATGCATCTCTCGCAACATCTATCGCAGAGGCCGTAGAAAAGGCTATGTAAAAGGCAATGGAACGCCTCGCAAACAACATTTTTGAAAGCTTGGCACAATTGGTTTCCAATCAACTATCTCAAATTCTAGGTGTAGCATCTACGAACGATTGGGCTCCTCAGACATCATTGGTATCGCAGCGTACGGAAACAGAAAGTGCGACAACACGTCAGCGAGCGGTTTCTCCTGAGGCAGGGACTGTCAAAACAACGGAAGACGGTGATCTTACGGATGATTCGGAAGCATGTGCAGATATGGATAAGGACTCTCATAAGGCTCTAAAGCGAACCCGATCTCCCCAATAAAAAAACTCTTCGCGTAATTCGAAATCTAAAAAGTATCTATCCAAAAAAGAATTCCTTGAGAACATGTCTAAGAAAGACTTTTTGCGAAATGACATTTTGGACCAAGCAGTTTCTGCGACGGTTCTGTCGTCAAAATAGGTTCACTAACCATATTACAGTAAAATTGCAGATCTATATTTTCCGCAGCCACAGACCTATCATACCTTTCTTCACAACTTTCCCCGGATATTATATCACTGCAAGAAACCTTGCTTTCAACCTGCCAGAAGTTTTACCTAAAACATTATCGGCTATTTCGATTGGACCGACCTAGCAGAGGTGGTGGGCTTGCTGTCTTGATAGCAACTAAGTTTAGTCACAAAGCTACGATCTCTTATCGTTGTGTGACTCCAGAATGTGAAATTTTGATACTAGACATAATATTACCAGACGCTTCTCCCTTGTCGTTTGTAAATGCGTATTTCCCAGCCGGGGTGCAAGACACACGAAGTCTAGACGATATGTTCTCTGCCTGCAGAAAGTATATATTAATCACTGGAGACTTCAATTCACATCATGTGGCCTGGGGTTTTAAAACAGATTTAAGCGAAAAACGCTTGTGGGAATGGGCTATTGACAAGAATTTATCTTGTTTAAATTCGTAATCTGCTACTTTTGTCCGAGGTCTCTCTAAATATGTAATTGACTTGACATTTTCAAGCTCATCTCTAAATATATGTTCGTGGAAAACTTTAGACGGTGCTACTAACAGTGACCACTTGCCTATTATTTTTGTACTGAAATTTCCAAGAATACATGTCGCCGAAAAGGCCTGCTCATTCCTCAACTATAGAAAATTAGAAAAAGACTTGAGGGCTACTTTTGATCACCGCAAGGACATACAAGGTGACATTAGGGCCATGAGTCTGTGTGCAGTGTTAAAAAGATCAGTAAAAGACGCAGCGTTTAAATTAGACTCGGCCACAAGAGGTTCTTTTAGTCCATGGTGGACTGAAGAGTGCATGAGGAGCTATAGAAAACGGAAAGCTGCATGGAAACAACTGCTGGTCAACCAATGCAAAAAAAAATTGATGTGATTATAAAGTCGCAGCAGCAGACTTCAAACGCACAGTAAGTACAGAAAACTATGGTTATAATATGAAACGACATGAGTATCTTTCTAGGGCTAAAAACAAAAAAGCGCTCTTCAGATTTTTAAGATCTCAAAAGATGTTACCACCCGCTGAAAATATTGACTCTTCTGTTCTTTCCCCCCGTGAACTCTCTGATTTAGTAGAAAATATTGCGAAAGGGCTCCAAGATATATTTATGTCAACTAAACCACTGCACATTGTGAACCCAATGGCAGGCGAGGATTTTGAGGAGGTTATTAGATGAGCTGGCAGAGATAACAAGGCACTTATCTCCTTCGGCACCTGGACCAGACGGGGTAACAAATGCAATGATAAAAGTAATATTCTAGATTTGTCCAACTGAAGTACTTAATCTGGTGAATTTTTCTTTGACAAAAGCTTGAATGCCTGCGGAATGGAAGCTGTCTAAAGTGATTCCACTTCTTAAAAAGCAGGAAAAAGGGTTCGACTTGGACAATGTAAGGCCGATATTACTCACGTCAAATCTGGTTAAGCTAATTGAAAGAGTTTTGAATGCCCGGGTAATGAAATATATTGTAACGCGGACTGAAAGAGCGAGGAAGAAGAAGAGATCGGACACGCTCGCGCGAAAGACCGTTACGACGCAAAACACCCGCCCGTGACTTTCGCTACAGGTGATTTGGTCTGGCTGTGGACGCCTGTTCGAAAAAAGGGACTTTGCCAGAAGTTTCTTTTTAAGTACTCAGGACCGTTTGTCATTACTCAGTGCTTAAGTGACATCACTTACACTGTCGCGAGAGTGACAGCTCAGAACCGGCGTTCGCGCAAGACGCAAATTGTGCACATTGCCCGATTGAAGCCCTACATTAACCAATCGCTTCTACTCGCTCGGTGAGCTTCGTCTGGCCCGGAGGGAAATGTAACGCGGACTGAAAGAGCGAGGAAGAAGAAGAGATCGGACGCGCTCGAGCGATGGTGATTCGGCAGTGACGGTAGAGCGCTGACATTTTTCATTGTAAATAAACCCATCACATCCGTAACAATATTATTAATAATGCAATACTAAACCCCAGTCAAATTGGTTTTAGATCCGGTTGCTCAATATGGTGTGCGCATGTTGATTTGGAGAGCGGAATACAACTGGCTCGGCGTCGGCGCCAATACTGTGCTTTAGTTACTCTGGATTTGGCTAAAGCGTAGGATAGGGTTGAGCATTCAATTTTATTAAAACAGATGGAATATCACCACTTTTCCAACTACATCACTGCGTGGGTGTCGGAGTTTTAAGAGGGAGAGAATATTACTGCTTTAAAGATGGATACTCATCGAATAGATATAAGTAAACACGTGGCGTACCACAGGGGGCTGTCCTGTCGCCAGTTTTATTTAACATTTTCTTAAGCTCTATTCCATCAACTAAGGATATTCAGTTATATGTGTACGCGGACGATATTGCTTTCTTTGCAAGTAATACCGACCTTCAATCATTATACCAGAGTCTACAAAATTATCTCGATATGATAGAAAGATGGCTTAAAAATATTCATATGACCCTTAACGTAAAGAAAAGTGTGCTTCTTGCATTCTCTTTTCGGCAGCCTATCAACATCTCATTAATGTACAGTAATGAGCTTATTCCGCAGGCGAATTCCCTTAAATATTTCGGCATCATATATAATGACACATTAAATTGGAGAAGTCACGTTGATGATGTGTACTCCAAGGCAACACGGGCCATGGGGTGGCTACGGAAGCTTGCAAACCGTAAAGCGGGTTTAAGAAGAGATGCGCTAATAATGATATATAAACTTTATGTGCGGCCCATCATGGAATTCGGATGTGTATTATTTTCTGGCAGCGCAGCTTATAAAATGAGACCCCTAATACTGCTGGAAAGAGAAGCGTTGCGTTTGTGTCTGGGTCTACCAAAGTTTGTTGCAAATAACGTGTTGTATATGGAAGCTCGCCTACCTTCTCTGCTAATTAGGTTTAAAATTCTTACTGCGCAAGCATTCTTAAGGATATACAGTTCACACCAAAGACTCTCATTTTACGCTTTCATTCAAGAAACGACTTTATTTTTCGAAACCCATTGGTCGCGACTACACACCTCGCAAATAGTATTTGCACAAGCGCTACTAAAGCAACTGAATGTAAAAATTAGACATATTGGTCCAATACAAAAACTAAAGTCAATGCTTAGCATACAATTCCATGATATATTTTCTCATAACGCGAAACAATTGGCATATAGGTATTTAAATGACCAGTTAGCAGATTATCTAGCTCACCTAGAGATAAGCAATATCATGGCGACTGATGCATCTGTGTCAAAAGAAAAGGCTGGGGTTGGCATCTTCTCTCCTTCTTTGGACTGGTCCTTTTCGATTTGACTCCCAGATTATACCCCGGTATTCATTGCAGAGTTATTGGACATTGTTCTTGCCCTACGCAAATTGCCCTCAAGCGAATCATTAGCAGTTATCATTACAGATTCGTTATCAGTTTGTAATGCACTTTCTGCGGCAGTAAATTCAGAGCTGATGAATACGTTTCAGCATTTAGTACCAAAAAACGTAAAAAAACTGGATTTGCTATGAGTACCAGGCCACCGCAGTATATATTTGAACGAAATGGCGGACTCTTTAGCAGCAGTATCTCTGGGTGGGCCCACCATCCCAGTTTTGCCAGATACGGCTTACGTAACAGCGCTAAGGTTTCGAAATGCTTGCCTGCAATGGGGTAAAGGTAATTTGAATAAATTCAAAGATTTCGAGCATTTGAGCTATTGCTGGAATAAACAGTGGTGTGTATCTCCCCAGTTAGAGGTCACTTATGCCAGATTGCGCTGTGCAGTTCCACAACTAAATTATTACCTTAACAAAGCTCGGCTCAAGGCGTCACCGCTATGCATTTGGTGCAACGAAATTGAAACAATTAAACATTTCTTTTTATTCTGTCATCTTCATTCTTATCAGAGAAAAAGATTTTTAGTAACCCCATTACAAAAGCTAGGAATACAAGTAAATCTACCAGTAATTTTATCACTTGGCGGAACTTCATTTGGTTACTACCACAGGGATGTATGCTCCGCTGTGTTTGATTACATCAACGCAACTAAAAAATTACCGTGCTAGTGAACCCCTACCTTTTGAGATCTTTAGTTTATAATTCGTAGTTATGTCGTTCAAAAACAAAAGATGGTTTGACCGCTTGCTCAGCAAACATTTTTGTTTTTTGGTAGTATTATTTTAAGCTACTTTTTCAGATTGGCTTCATTTTCATTTTAGTTTAATGTAAGTATCCTGCCGCCCAGTTCTTGGCCCATCCCCTTTTGTGGGTAAGCGCCATCCATCAGAGGTCCTCAGCATCAGCATCAGTATGAGCCAAGCCACGTCACCCAGTCATCATAGCGTCACACGAGTCGACAGGATGGAGACCTGCCTGCCCCTTCATCAGTCACTCATCATCGCAGTTCCCCAAAAAACGCCCTGACCGTACATTGACTACCGAATCATCGCCTAGGAGGACAACGATCAGCACCATGACAGAACCATCGGCTGACCTCGACATCCCCAAGTACACCGGATCAGTGGACGACGGACCCGTGCAGGACTGGTTCAACCTGTTCGAACTCCACGCTACCACTGCATCTTGGTCGGAACGGGAGATGGTTACGAACTTCAGCGACTACGTCACCAGTGAGGCATTCAAATTTTATCTAATTCGCATATTTGAGAACGACGAGTAATGGCAAAAAAATCAAAGAGGAAATGATTACCCGTTTTAATGACTATGACCAAGACTTACTCATTGCCAACCATCTAGAGACAACTGCACACTATTGTCAATTTCCTAAGCAGTCCTCAAGCATTCGAAAGTCCAGCGCGAATCGACAAGTGCCTCAAGACGAAGTGGCACATGCGTTTACTTACAGAAGGCCATACGTATATTGGAAAAAAACGCAATGGTCAAGCGCAGCTCCCTTGTGCACGAAAGTCGGCATTTCCAAAGTCGTGGCACCAACATACGACACGAGCCGTCGCTCACTCTACTGATGCCTTGCATGCTTCGTCTCGCATACATGGTCCACCACCTGGTTTTCTACGACGCAGCTCTTCAAAGGCTCCTAACGGTCACTATTCGTGTCATAAGGACGCCTTGTTCATGGTAGACCAGCTGACACATGGGGAAAATACCAAACAACACCAAGATGACTCAAAGAGTGAAAATCAGTCTCCACGCATTGGAGCAGCTTACTCCCCATCTCGCAGACTTGGCCCGCATCCTGGTTATCCCTCACTTCGCTGTTTCATCGCTCACAACGCTCACCTCACGCCTCACTCGCCCACTACGGTCGGGAGAGAGCTGCGGAACTCCGAATATACTCAGCCAAGCCTAGGGCCAACCTTCCTCATTCATGCATCAGAACAGCTTATCTCCCAAGGTGCGGACACAGAGAAACAGCCCCAAGTAAAATCTGACCAAACCAATCCTCTCGCAGGGTCGCCGTCAAGTTCCCAGCCACCTAAGAGCCCAATCGACACAGGAGGCTCGGAAGGATCAACTTTCAAGCACTTCCCTGTGCCAGGAACGTCCATTAGGAATGTCGTTGCAAAAGCCTCAGCAGATTTTTCTGTCAATTCTGGCACACTATCTCCATGGCATGACACGAATCGTGACACCCTAACAAGTATCGACTATTTACTGATCAAATCACCATGCAAAGAAAAGCAGACGAATGTTCCTGAATAATGCCCATCTGACCAACTTTCGCAAATAGACGAGCAATTTAACAAAGGCAATTCCACAAACTCCAGGAACTACAATGGACACACCAACAAGGACGACGACGCAAAGCAAGCGTCTTAAAACAAGTTCAAGAAGAGAGGCATCTTCGCATGAGGGGTCGGCGCCAGAAACGCATTTGGCACAAAAGATCAAGACTGCGCCTTAGATTACAGCTCCGAAACCTCAGGAAACACCAAACAATACAAGAAGTCACCAGTTCCACCACGCAAGGGTTCAGACACCATCCCATTAGTTTACGACAACGAGCACGCACGCAGCTAAGAAAGCGACGCCGAAGACCGATCTACTGCAACGCTTTCAAACAGCGTCCACTCTTCGCAATAATTCTAGCTATTTCATCAGTCTCCACGTCCAAAGCATTCTTGTGTTATCCAGCACGCAACCATCAGACTCGCCCGCCAGGTCTCTTATTGATATGACCGGACTGTCACACTCTCGCTTCAAGTCTTAGCGACGAAGAAGACAACACGTGCATTTTAAAATTTGTGAGACTACCTCTTTATTTTGACATTGGTGACTTCCAAGCCACTCCTTGTTTACTTTTTCTTGTTTGTAAGTTGTAACTCATGCCTTCTTTCGGGAGGAGGGGGAATCATGTGACGTATGAAGGTAGCGATGATTGGTAGAAGCAGAGGAGGAAGAAGTGAGAGTAGAAAAAACATGGCGTATGAGCCAGGCCATGTCACCCAGTCATCACAGCGTCACAAATATTATCAACAACAATGTCCTACTCACCCAGAAATTAAGGCAAATGCACAAGAGCACATTCACCCCAGTTTGACATATTCAAAATGATCCCGATGACATCAGTTGGACCACCTAGAAATAATCACTAGTAATTGTTCTAGCTGCACTAAATAAAGAATCTTGCGTGCATAAAAAGACACAATAAAGTGCAGGTTGTTCGTTCTTCTTTGATTCAAGGAAAAAACAACCACCGGACGTTACTATGGGGAATGACGTGAGTGGTACAAATATTAAATTTTCGCGCAGTTACATTAGACAGGTGTTGCCATCTAGCGGGGCGCAGTTGAACTAAAAAACGTCTCTAATCTCAGAGCCAATGGCGGGAAATTGATAAATGGCCGTTGTTGCTGTTGTGGCTCGTGCTGCTTTCGGTCTGCTGCTACTAGCGCAGTAAAGCCGGGCAACATTGTGTACGGCAACAGTTACGTGAGTCGGTCCGCTTCTTGAGGCGGGTAACTTGAAGTGCACTAACCCGGTGCGGACCAATAAAACGTGATTTTATTTCAAATTACGCCCTTCTTTGGCACAAAAGTAGCACTAAGAGGTTTCTGGAAATACATTTCAACAATGAACGTCAAGATAATAACTGCCCTTAGTGCCCCTTTAAACACTTCAGAGAGGCTTAAAGCAAATGTAACTCGTGTTCTTTGTAAATAAATCTAAAGAAGCGTCAAGTTTAGACCATGACCAGATGGCAAAGTGGGAAAGAGGGGGGTGGTGTGGGGGGGAGGGTCCCGCATTTTTTTTTAATCAAGAAATTCTTACTGCTAGTCCGGCCCTGCCGAGACGGTGCTTTCGCCGCCGGGAGTTAATGTTACGTAGGTGTTGGTGTCAGTGTCGGCTTGAGGACGCTTCTAGCCACAGAAGAGGTTAAAGTGCGTCGGCTCAGAACCGAATGTGTCGCACTTGCCTTAGGGCGTCTGCTGCTGCAACTGCAACTCTACGCGTATCAGTATAGTCCGGTATGTCAGTTTATTAGTCAAGAAGCACAAACGAAACAAACATTATTGTGGAGGCTCAAGACTACAGTACGAGAAAAAGCGAGCGTTGAGGTACATATTTTGTCGATTGCAAGAGAGAGAAAAAATGGCAGAGAAAGAAAGGTAGTGAGGTTAATCAGTCCAGGAAAACCGGTTAGTCACCCTACACCTAAAAACGTGATGGGGGAGATCGAAAGAGAGGAGAGAGGAAGGCAGCACATAACACAGCCCACACACAATATCAATAACAGGGTCTCCAGTTGTTCAACCGTGTGTCAACATTTACATAACATACATATCTCTGATGTGCAAAGACCGCAAATAAACGCTAAATGTTTGTTAAATACCAGGCACACAGCTATTTCTGAATTTCATGAGCAAGCGAGATACTTCATTGAGTAACATTTGCAAGACGGGTACCGTCGTGGGCGGTACTTTCTGTCGCGTTTCGTTGCTAAGTCTGCCACTAGTACTACCAAGTTACTATTTAAAATATTGATTCCCGTGAAAAGTGGATATATATATATGTTTTTTTACCACTATGGTGCAACATTAGCGGCAGTTATATATGTGACGCTATGATGACTGGGTGACGTGGCCTGGCTCATACGCCATGTTTTTTCTACTCTTACTTCTTCCTCCTCTGCTTCTACCAACAATCGCTACCTTCATACGTCACATATTGTCATTTTAGATGTTGTCGTACATTGAGTTCTTACTCTGGCGTAAAATGTTATTTGACTTTAGTGCCCCGTTGATATCACCTAGGCGTTTTCTTTCTTGCGGAGCACGTGGAGAGATTGTCACCGTATAATGATTAACCATATCAGGAGCCGAAGACACATGGATCACATTATGATTTGTCTGGTGAGTTGGATCATACTGAAAGAAGACCAAACTGTGCGAGAAGTCACGACGAACAGAAGGAATTCGTACGACACTTGGAAGTGCAGTTCAAGCGCCATGTGTGTTTCTTACGTTCGTCTTAGCCTATTGCGTTTCTTAACACTTATTTCATGAAAGAACGTCTTCCCTCGAAAATTAGTGAATGCCTTTGTGAAAATAGATTACTCTATCAGCTTCAGTTTCACTAGTTCGGTAGCTCACGCTTTGGTTGCCTGCGTGCGAGCCCTGCCGAGGTTGACAGGTGGGCTCCTTTCAGAAACTGTTTGCACGTACTTGCAGTAAATGCGCAAACAATCGTCCATCTGCTTTTAATTTCATAGAACACGCAATAAAGCTATTCTAAAGCCGAATTTCGATAAAGTGTTATTATGCACATTGTATATAACTACTGATCACAGATGGTTTAAAATTAAAATATATTTATTATGGAAAGAGGGGATTCACCCCTGTCCCACCTGATCGATAAAGCTGCCGGACTTCAAATAAAGTTTATCCATTCCTTCATTCATTCAATGTGGGAAGGGGGTATCCACAATCTGGCGGCCAGATAATGGATATATTGCCACAGAGACTGTTTACAATATCCGACATTATGAAGAATCAGCGTCCACAGTCTTGTGTGCCCTCTTGCTTGGGGCCGCACGACTCATGCCTCTTGTTCACAGGCACGAACCAGTGTGGGTTGGAGCTGCGAAGAAGAAGAAGGTGCGTGGGCAGAGGAACAGTTTTTGTTTTTGGAACGCTCTAGCGGACTCTTCCATCTTTTCGCACATAATTTTCAGGGCACAAGTTCGCCCATAATAAACTAGTTTTTGACTTTTCCTCTCTTGCACCCGTTACATTCTGGTGGAGGTGCTGGGTTTGATTGGAAGCCCCCTTTGCGCAAGAGAGCGAAGCCCCGATCCTCAACGATTGCCCAGGCAGCACGCCGCCGTTGGACCAATCTTGGACCAACATCGGCTAACATCGGCACCGACGTCGGAAGTGCAACTTCTTCCAATGTCGGGCCGACGTTCAAGCCAATGATGGGCCGACGTTTTGCCGATGTTTTAGCCAGTATGCAACCAACATTGGGCCGACGAAGGCCCATCGTATTGCCGACAAAGCTGCCAATGTTCGGCCAACATTGGGCCATATTTCAGCCAATCACATGCCATTTTTACGCCGATGTTTGCTGCACGACGAACATTGGCTACGGATGTACGACCGACATTGGACCAATCCAGGGCCACATTGCAGCCAATCAAATGCCGTTATTACACCGATGTTTCCTGCACGACGAATATTGGCTACTGATTGGCTTGCCATTATGTAACCATTATTAGTAGGGAATTTTTCTTACCGGAAGATTTAAACAATATGCCTCGATGACCCGCTCTTGTAGCTTTGCAGCCCTGTATACTTGGGTCAACAGAAAATTGAATGCTGAGAACTGAAAGCAGTTACTCGATCTATTTTATCTTTTATACCTCATTCCCTTTGCTAACACTAGAAGTGTAGTTTATTTTTTTACCAATGTATCTTTTGCAATAGCGAGTGCTTTATTTGGTACTGGTATTTGGTACAGCAGATCGAAAAAAGTCGTTAGGAAGTAAATGTTGAAAGCGTATGTCCCCCACTTGCAATCCCCACATATGTCCCCCACATGGTAATCGAGAATATTCATAGTTTAGAGCATTTTTTTGTAACTAAAACATGGTGATGGTGCTTCCGAATCAGCATAAGCTAGCCGAACAGTGCACCACCGACAGTCTGCAGAGTATTTATTCTTTGTTTTTTTTTATTTATTTGGTACAACAAAAAATGTATACATTGAAAAATATATATACACAACTAAAAAAGGCCCGCTCTACTGCAGGTCAGGTTGCGTTGGGGGCACAGTGACAGTGGTGCTGTCAAGGCCCTGGCTGCTGTGGCTGGGCAGGAAGCCAGCTGCCGCGAGCAGCCGATAATCTGCACTCTGAGAGTGGGGATCATCGGGCTGCTCCACAACAAATGCTTCTCTGAAGCGCCGCTTCCTGCTCCCACAGCGATCACCAGACCCTGGCAGCCACCTCTTAATAAAGTTGAGGGCCTCCGCCTGGTCACACCCTGCTTTTTGGCAGATGACATCTGTATACAAGAACAGAAATACCATAGTACACATGAAGCACTGCAGTACAGAGAATACACAAGGGTACACACACATAAAACAATGAACAAGTCTAACCTGTCACTAATCTACAGAGCCTCAGGTTCACAAAGGCCCTTTTCCCTTTTATGCCATGAAGGCTGTACAGCACTTGCACGTCATGTGCCAATACAGCCTTCATGGCATTCACACCAATTTCTCGGAGGCCACGTCCCCCAATCTGCAGGAGGTGCTTGCACTGTAAAAAAATGCAAGAAGCATAGATGGGGTGAATGCAACAGCACATCGAAATGTTTTCATGATAAAAATCTGCAAGAAGAGGACACTGAAAACAACAACTTGAATTTTTGGGCATCACAACATTTCATTGTTTTTTTTACGCTAACTTCAACTCACTTGACCTAAAATGGTTTCCACATCAGCCCTCTCACACTCAGTGTGAGAACCTTTCAGAGTCCTTCTCTGAATGCAGTTTCGCTGTTATGAAATCAAATACAACACTGTTATAACCCTTAATAAATATTGATTCTAGCTATGAAATAGTGTAATTACTTTGTACAGTGCTCAAATTCCAATACACGTTTCTTCGAGGTTACAATGTCTTTGCCTGAATGTTGACCAGGAGTAGCTTCTACAGGTGAAAAACGATAAAATATGTGGAATTCAAAAAGAAGCTTGGACATGTTTTTAATCAATGCATTGTAAGCAGAGAACAACAAGATAAATGAACATGATCAAGGTGTACTAAGAGGCAACCTTAGAGCGACCAAATCTTGGTCATAGATGAAACTGATAGAAAAATAAAGGTCGCACTAGATGGTCGCACCATTTGCTGTTTATATTTTTCTGTGATAGCCAACAAAGAGGCATGTCGCTATAGAAATCTCATTACAATAAACAAAGGTGCATTTTTCTTCACACTGCGAAATTGGGTGCATGTTAGATTTTTAAAAAAGTAAGTAATCGGCTAACACAAGGCAGGGTGAACTGTAGCTCAAAGTAGAGAGAGCCGCAGCGGACACGAAATAGGGTGATAAATGAACAAAATTACTGAATGTCTGTTTTAAGCAGGCTATTGCTAGTCACTGCCCATCAAACACACGATGCCGCCTACATCGTCTGCTAGCTTAGGACAGTTCACTCGGACTTCACAGACTATAGTAAATACAGTCGAATCTCATTAATTCCAACACACTTAATTCGAACTGACGCTGTGGTCCTATCAAACATATACCGCGCTCCGAAAACGCTCTCAGCACCCCGCCCAATCCTGCGGTGGCACTTCAGACACCTCATCGCTGTGCTTGAAGAAGAAAATGAAGAAAAGGAAAGAAAAGACTGCGGTGGAATGTTTGCCAAATGCCAATCTGCGACATTCCTGTGCCCCGCTTCGGCTTTTTCCGTCCCTGCCACGTAGAGACCCTTCTCCTCTTAACACTGCGCATGAAGAGAAAGAGGGGAAAAAAAGCTGTCGCAGAGAGTTGGCTCTCTCATGCCGATCTGCAACGCGCCGGTGTCACGCTTCCCTGTTTTTCGTTCCTGCTATGTAGAGACTCTTCTCCTTTCAACACCGCGCATGAAGAGAGAAAAAAAAAAAAAGCTGCCGTGGAGTGTTTCTTTCTCGAATGCCGATCTGCTTTTCTCCAGGTGGAGACGCTCCTCCATTCTCATCATGCGCTGGCCACGCTCCGGCTGCAGCGCAGATGGTAACAGTGGAAACACAGTTGTCTTCGAAGAGTGTCAGCACTGGACATTGCCGCGCGCAACTTCTTTTGCCAGGAGAATACTGAAGCCGAAGTACAAATGCTTTGCAAACTGCACGCAAAACTTGTTGACTCGTTGCAAGGCCAACGTGTACAGACATGTATTGACTACTTTAATTAATGACGGATGTCCTGTAATTTGTGAATAAAACTTCTCCATGCACATGCATCACTGCATGGTGAGCCCTCCGCTCGTTTACCGTATTTACTCTATTCTATCGCGCCCTCGATTGTAACGCGCGCCCGGTTTCCACGACAAAAAAAAAAAACTAAGACATCGGTTGACAATCACACCCTTTTTTCTCGTTGGCCCGCTTGATCACACCACTCGCGAAAGCGACTCTTTTTGAGAGCGTCTTCTGTTTAAATATGAAACGGGGGAAGCTTATGCCTATCTGACGTGCAACAGAGCATTGCTGTCACTCTAGTTTTACCGTGGCCCGATGTCAGTACACAAACTTGCTTCGCCCCCTTCTCCTAGACGGTTGTGGTACCAGGCATGTCGAAGTAAAGAGGCGTGTGATCGGCATTCCCGATTTGCCCAAGCAGGTAGCCGTTGTTGTGCCGCAAGTTTAGGAGGAACCTCTGAAGACTCTGAAGCTTTTCTTCGTACTCCTCCGGCAACTTCCGGCAAATGCCCGTTCGCCTTCGGAGGGAAAAGCCTTTTCTCTTCATAAAGTTCGTTAGCCAGCACCTGCTCGCTTAAAAATGGCTCTGCATTAGCCCTTTTTCTAAGGCTAACTGCATAGCCTGCACTTGGAGCAGTTCTGTCGTCACGGGCCGCTGTGCCGCTCACTGCTTATTCACATACTCGCCGAGCAGCTGTTCAATTTGTGGAAACCGACCCTGCTGTGGTCCACTGAAGCCTTTGCGTGAATCTTTGCTGTCGACAATATTCTGCTTTTGTTTCCGCCAGTCCCGCACGCACGTTTCGGGAACTCCGAATGACCGCGATGCGGCCCGATTTCAGTCCGTTCCGGCACACGCGACGACTTTTCTTTTAGAAGCAGCATTGTGGTGCACTCATCGAGTTTTTGGAGTCGGCCCTACCATGCGGTCGATGCTAATGTACTACAAGATGATGAACTCCTCAGCACACGTATGAAGTGCCGCGCAAGGGAAACACATAGGCAGAGATGACCGACGCGCCATACCGACGCACGTAGGGGGCGGCCATTTTGTAAGTGGCGATGGATATAGAATGACCATATTCATTTTTTTTTGGTACTCGATTCTAACGCACATGCGATTTATGAACTCTCTTAACCGGAAAAAAGGTGCGTGTTAGATTCAAGTAATTACGGTAACTTTCATTATTTTGAACTACTTTTAATTTGAACAAATTTTCTGGCATCTTTGAGTACGAATTATTCATATTCGACTGTAGTACAGTGGCTCATGAGATAACCTGACTAGTTTGTTTCCCGAAACACAGTATCTTAAAGCAGTACTAAATTTCTGCATGTTACATAGGCATATTAAAAATCAAGAAATATACACCAAAGCCGCAGCCACAGCTTTACTCTGCGTAGCTGCCTCTGCTGCCTCCATTTCTCCAATTGTACCAGCAGGCAGCCGGGAAGGTCAGAGGGGCGCTGTGCTGGCTGGGCGTGCTGAGGCACGGACAAGAGCCGTACCTTGTGCTTCAGCTGTCGCACCTCCTGCAGAACCTGTCTTTGTTGCTGCCGGATGCCAAGTTGGATCCGCAGGATCCGTAGCAATAGAGCTGAAACATACAAGAGTACATACCATATTTACTCGCACAATTTGCATCCTCACATAATTTGCTCACCAGTATAATTAGCCAGCCTGCTTTACTACATGCAAGAAACTTTTTGCTCGCATACTTTGCCCTCCCCAACCAGTCCGAGCCACCTTGCCAGCACACACACAGACACATTTGACTTCATGATGCTCTGGTCAGGCACATCTCTTGTCGAGCAGGCGAGTGCAGTCTTACACAAAATGGACTGAGTGCAAGGTCCCTTCTTCCATGAACTTTTATGCTTTCCCTAGAATATCGAACTTGAAAACTGAAACCTGTTTATGTGTAGTCCGAAATGCCTAAAGGTTTGCCTCCTATCTTCCCACCTCTTCCACGGCAAGAATGTATTCCCGAGACACAGCACAGATGTTGAACGCGTGCAAGGACCTGTCACATCAACTAGATGAGGCAGGTTTTCGCACTCATTTTTTTTTTCGGTTTCGCCATCCGGCCATTGCGTTTTTACCGTTCCTTGTGATAGGCTAATATAATTATATAAGAGGCAGATTGCTGTTATAAAGCTTACCGAAGAAAACTGAAACCGTGCTACCGCTAAGCACCTCAGCGTGGAGTTCTTCGACATGCAATATTCAGTATGGGAGCCAGCAGAAGAGTGCGTTGAATAAGACTTGGCATAGAAGCTTGGGTGTGTTGGTTAGATATCGGAGGGAACACAACGCAATAGAAGACTGGGACAAGGAATGGACACACACACACATGAAGGGCGACACACACAGCACTGTGTTGGCATCGCGCTTCCTTGTCTGCATCTTACTTTACGTTGGGTTCCCGACAATTATTGGAGAGTACTTATGTTCTCTGGTATAACCCTGTCGTGGGAACTGGTTTTGTGAGCACTGTTCGGAAGAACTTCAAGAAAATGGGGGCATTTGAACAGGCTTAGCAAACAAATGACAATCCGCTTTGAGACAGCTGTGACAGCGCCTGCAACATATATTCCCAGTTGAGCTTTTAGGCCGGCGATTCCTACTAGCTTCGCACATGACCGGATTGACAAAAAAAGTACACATAATACGCGAGTATATACCGCATTTGACTCTGTAGCTTTGATGAACCAGGCAGATACACAAATTTATCCAAAACTCCATTGATTCTGTTGCAAAATTATTCAACAAACAAATTGCGATATTATCCATGTTACTATACGATTGTGGCACTTGACCATTGCAGCTTTCCAGGAGGCACACATAGTGCAGCGTTAGTTCACCACTCGCAGTTAATTGTATGCAGTAGGTTGCTCACAGCAACTGACTGCATGCAATGGTGAACATCTTGCATGCTTGCACCGCTGTTTCAGCATGCTGGCTGCTTCCCATACGGCTATCAATTGATGTTCACAAAATTGGGAAGATGAAGAAAGACTACACAGTGCCCTCTGGCCACCCTATACTCCAAACCTCCAGCCAACAAACAAACAAAAGAAACAGAAGTATGCAAATGAATATTATTCCTAATGCAGCTGGAATGGAGTGTAGTTTTCACCAATTCTGCGTGTTAAGTCAATATGGAGTGAGTTAACTCCATAAAGTAGCTTTTCTCATAACAGTGTTCACTCTATTGTAACACAAGGAGTGACTTTATAGCATCTAGAAGGAAAAATAGAATCTTCAGTATTTGATAGAAATGTGAGGCTCTACCTTAAAACAACAATAATCTGGAAAAAGAACTCATTACATTCGAAAAAAAAAAGGTAGCACAGTTGATCCCCTTTACAAGAGACACTGATGTAACAGACAAACGGGGATAAGAGGCACCAGTGTGCAGGCTGACATTTGGCCCATCATGCATCAGGCACTCCGTAGATGCGCCTGTGCAGCCGGGAGCCCTGCAGTCAAGCATGCTGAGCAAGACTGTTGACCACTGTACAATGACACATTGCCACAAAACTTCAAAACTTCATTTCACAGACTTCTGCAAAAGCTTCTTACACTCTTGCATAATTTTTGCACAAGCTTCTCTCATTCTTGCGTGATTTTCGTCAGAACATATAAGTGTTGGAAGTTGTATGTCCCCAAAAACTTGCACAATACAAATAGCATACATTAAAGTCTATCACTTAATACATGCATAGTGTAACAATGAAAGGAAACTCACGCATGATTTGCTCCGAGCCTTCCCCGTGCGGTGCCTCCTTGAGCCTTGGAGAGCACTGTACAGCTAGAGCAAAGTAGCATCAATCCAGTGTTAATGGCAGGTTAACAAGACAACAAAACTAACCCCCATATTCATAAACGCTCCCCGACTCGACTTTCACCCTTCACTTGACAGAGTTGAGCACTGTGCCGCTGCTCGTTTGAAAGCGACGCTGCGCTACTCGAGAATCACAGCAGATTATTGCTGACATGCAGCAATTTTCTCTGCTTAGAGACGGCGCTCCCATCAGCCATCTCAAGTGAAGGTGAAGCGTTGAGTGGAGGGACGTTCTAGAATACGGGGGTAAGATTGGTTGCAAGAACACTACAATAGACACACTTAATTTTTACACTTCATCTATATTGTACAGCTACACACATTCTGCATCCTTATAATGCAACATATACATACAGGCTTATAAAGTAAACACTGTAGGCTGCTCAAATAACACCTACACAAAAAAATTACCCAAAAGTGGCCATGCGCAAACTACTTTTATTTGAAACTCACAAAACTTTTGCGGTGATGGAGAATAAATAAGACAGGTTACGCTTGGAGGCACATGAGACCTTCGCAGCTTTCATAAAGTACAAAAAACAATATGGTATGTGTGTGTGTATGTACGCATGAAGCTTCAGCCTTTACATACAGTTTCTTGAAAGAATCGACTATGAATTTTATGGCACCTGTGTCCTTCAGCGCAATTGAAAGCCTGCTGATCAGTGTGTGCAATTGTGGAATAGTTACATGGAAAATGGCGTGAAACACCTAAAATCAAATTTTTCTAGCTAGGAAATATGCAGCTGTGTATACACAACACATGCTGCAAACAGTGGGAGGTGACCACAAGAGTGATTTGAGTGTAAGCGGCAGTATTCCGCATTCATGCACCCCGCCATTTTCAACTGTTGCCAAAAACAGCACCACTTCAGCGTGCTACTTTTTTTTTTTACATCATAAACAGCACGGAATACAGCGAGGATGAAAACAACATATGCAATTAAATTTTGAGCACTATTTATGGTGCGCATGATTGATTGATTGATATGTGGGGTTTAACGTCCCAAAACCACTATATGATTATGATAGACGCCGTAGTGGAGGGCTCCGGAAATTTAGACCACCTGGGGTTCTTTAACGTGCACCTAAATCTGAGCACACGGGCCCACAACATTCCCGCCTCCATCGGAAATGCAGCCGCCGCAGCCGTGATTCGAACTCGCGCCCTGCGGGTCAGCAGCCGAGTACCTTAGCCACTAGACCACCGCGGCGGGAATGGTGCGCATGAAAAAAAAAAAGGCCTTTGTACAACGACGAATTCATAATTTGCCTTCACGGACCTTCTGTTAGGCTGCACCACATACAGATTTTTTGTGGCTTTCAAAAGAGATTTAAAAAAAAAATAATAATAACCGTGTTTACTCTCGTCATGAGCGCACTCACTAAGTCACCCTCATTTCAGTCGCCAAAATTTTGAATTTTTTTTTTCTTCCACATATTAAACACACACCTTACGTTCATCCGCTGAAGTCCCACGGGCTCCCCCCCCCTTGCCGCCTTCGCTCGCTGCCACGTGCAATTTTATTTTTGTTTCTATTTGTTCACGGAACGTCCCCTGTCTTTTTTAATTATCTCTTGTAACATACGTGGCATTATCTTGTTCCCGAGGTGCCACAGGTGCTTTGCTATGTAGATGCACCATTAAACTAGTATTTTTGATCAACTGTGCATTTCTGATGTTTACCTTGCAAGTACGTAAAACTGGCATGCTTGTTGATCTACGATACACATGTGGCTTGTCTCACTTTGAAGGAAAAGTTAGCATACAATGGTGTAAATGCTTAGAATTTGAAATATTGAGGCAGCAGCACACCGGAGATGATCATATGGTAAAGAAACAAGTGCTGCCTTATTACTGGCAAGTTGTCACTTATATGTACAAATAAATTTTGCGAGCTAAAAAAAGTACAAAAGCACAGCGAGGCTATGATGTGGTTCAACCTGTGGATTCGCTTCATTTATCACGCCATATGATGAAGCTTCCTTTGGTAAAACTGCTCAGATAAGAAAAAAAGTTTGCTGTCCAATACAGCAACTATACAAAGTGTGCACGTGCATCTCGCAGCGCCTTTTCGTCACTTCCGAAATGCGCCACCAACATGCCCGGGCACCAACCGAATCTATCGCCTACAACTGCCATGTTGTCTCCTCGTGCTTGCACCCGTTTAGTTTTGCCTCACGATGCAAGTTTGAGAAATTATGAGCTGCTAGTGAGGCAAGTTGATTTAGTAGTCCACGCAGAGGGAGCAGAGCTTAGGGTGTTTCTTCGCTGAAAGTTATAACCTGAAATTGAGAACGCACATTCCGATTTTCCTAAAAGTACCAGCGTATTTGGCTGGTGCAGATTAACAAAAGCTACTTGAAGAAACTTTGCAATATTTGCATCTTCAGGTGCAACTTCATTACGGGTAAGTGCCATAGCCAAGTATTTACCTGCAAACAGATATAGCTTACCAAGATACTGTACATACAAACTTGTCCGCAGTTAAAATCATGATGGCGAGGAAGGCGGTTAAAATCGTGATGGCGATCGAGGAGATTTGGTATTTCATTCAAACAAACTATAAAGAATGGGAAACAATATTAGTTCACCTTGAAGTATAGCCGATCGGTTCAAGTTAGGCGTCACGATTTTTTTTAATTAGTCAATTAATTCCATACACGGTCTCTATCATGTTCAGTGACTCCACTGTACATTAGCGTACAACAAAAGCAAAATACAAAGTGAAAAGTGTGTTAAAGCATACGCGAAAAATAAAGTGATGACTGGCATTACCGCGGCACACACCACGCAAAGTCGCTATCTGCCTTGTATAATATTTTCCTCGACTATTTCCACAAATTGCAATCAAAGAGGCTCAAGCTCAACATCAGCACTGTTTAAAACACTTTGGGGGGGGGGGGGGGGGGGCATTGCTACTTTGGTGGCATAGGCCGTGACAATATATTCATAATATTATATCTCTTGTAAACTTGCCTAGCTCTGCACGACTAGTTTTCGATGGGAGCAGCTGCGCTTCGCACATCCACTCTTAAAATTGCGGCTCGAGAAATTCTGAGCTTTCACTTGTTCACTTGTTTTTGGGCCAGGCAATTTGTAGTGAAAGCAAGATAATAGGCCCTCATAGGTTGTGGCGGGCAGCCGGTGTACGCCGTGACTGGTATATGTGTCGCACATCTTGATTATCTGGTCTTGTATCGAGTGAACGAGCGAGCCCTTCCTAATCCAATGAGCTCGTTAAAGTAAGACAACAAAAAACCACAATGCTTCCACATCGTTCACAGCAACAGATGACGAGCCCCCAACAAACCGCACTGCAGCACGTGAACTGCCGTAGGTACCCAGGGAGTTACCCGGGCATGGCGGGAGAGGGCGACAACGGCAGAAGTGACATCACAAGAACACTATGTATAAAGGGGACATTTAAAGACTTTTTTCCCATTTATAAACTTCGTGCACTGTTCTGTCACAATTCATAGCTCAGAATAGTTGTATTTTGAAAGGGGCACTAATTCATAAGCCCAATGGTTCAAGGATGGGTGCATTTAGGGGGCCCATTCTACGTTTTACTTATGCCCTTCGAGAACTTGCTTACAGGGCCAAAGTCCTGTTTCAGAAAGAACACGCTAGTGCGTGGCCAGCAGTCCGTCAAGCATTAGTGCTGGTGAGATTTGGAAATGCAGCGCATGAGCATCCTCATCTGCTACTTCTCTGCTCATGCTCTCGGGGCTTACTTGCGAGGCACGGTCCTTCGCACTTTTCATTTTCACACTGTAAATCAACTGATACCAACTCTTCCTTCCATTATTTAATAAACCAATATTTCATGGTCACGAGGACGAGCTTAAAATGTTTGCTACATCAGACCTGAACAGCATTTTGAGTCATCGAAACTTGCTAGTTGCAGCGAGCATTATGCGAAAAATATGATGTGCTTTACGGTGACAACTTGCAAAACACTGCAGCAACGATTAAAATCATGCATTTTTTGTGCTCACAGGAAATCCCTGAAGCAGGAGGCACTGGGCTAGATAAATTGCGCAGCTAAAATACGGATGCGCTTTCCAATGCTGTCATGCGTGCAGGCGGAGAAATCGCAGACAAAACTGGGCGCACCCCGATTCTATGCGCATGCGTCCCATTCACAAGCCTCGCTGCCAGTTAGCACCACATGGCTCACTGTCCATGAGCTCGCTTGTTTCCTGTAACAGTGGACCATACGGTACACCTATTTAAAAACGAGGATAGAATGTATATAATGCAGCATCTGATGAAGCCATGACGATGTGTTGCTGATGAAATCTGTAACTCTAGTTAGTACCCTTATTGTTAACCAGCCGACCGACTAGCAAAAAGATTTGCGACTGAAATGATGGCATCTACACCTGCCCTTAAAGGGACACTGAACAAAGTTTTTGCCGCCAAGATTTTCAGCCAAAGCAAAAGATTGGGCCATGAAATTCATAGACAATAATAATTTCAAGCAGAAACTACGAAAACATACCGAATTTAATGAGCCTTTTTACAAAATGCCGCGTCTAGCTCTTAGGCACGGCGCTTTCTAAAAGGTCGCGACATTTATTTTTCAAGTTTTTTTTTTGTTATTCAAGACAAATCTACGGTGCATCGTTCACAGAAAAGAAAATTGCCTCGGTATGATTTCTTTGCGAGCAGCTAGCTAATTTTAAGGCAGGCGCGTTGATTCGTGAACTGAAGGATGCGAGTGATCGATCTTGCCTGCTAGTGGCTAGGCGACAAAGGCTTTACCTCATGTCCTGGTGTAGCTAAGTCACGCAAATGGAGCAGAAAATGTGCATTATCATTTATTTCACCTAAATATCACACGTATGTGACTTATTGCCGGTGACAGGTGATCAGGATGAAGTCGACAAGTTGCAAATCTGAACAAGAATTCACTCGAATGAAAAACCAACCTATACTCACGTGCACGGTGAAGTCGAACACGTCGTCCGTCAATGTTGTCGCTGATGCCCGAAGGAAAAGAGAAGAGGACAAGCGACGGGGTCGTCTCTTTCTATAAAGTCGGCGGAACTGCCAGAACGGCCAACACAAAAGGCATCGGGTTGACATTCCTCTATCCCGGCATCAGCCGCTCCACCCGGGCATGCAGCTGCTACTGGTTCTACTACTATCCTCTTCCCCGTGCCTCTTCCCGACATTGCAGTGTTGCTGCCATACTCGCGAACCTTTTTAAATTAAAGCACGCAATCATGTATTATCGTGCGCCATACTAAACTTAAAAACAGTGCGCCGGTACATTAGATCACGAAGCGCGGTCCACGCCATCACAAGAGCAATTAGAAAAATGAAACAAAGAAAACAAAAATGTATAAAATATTTTGTCTCAATACGATCCGCAATTCAGTTTCCTGCAGCGGCTTTTGGCTCTGTATGAACGGCCAAGCCAGTGCCAAGCCAAGCTTGCGTCCCTGATCAGCTGTTTGTTTCCATCGAGAATTCAACAGTGAAATGGCAGTTTGTTTAGATGATATTGCTAAAGGGCTTGAAATTGAATTTTTCTCTACGTACTACTGCTGTACTTTTCCTCTCTGTTTCCTGATCACAGTGATGAGATTGAGGAGGTTACAATTTAGAAAACAGCAAGTGCAGCTCAAGCATTGCTAGTATCGCTGTTTCGGTAATAGAATGTTACAAAGATTTTGCCCCGCGACCTGCTTGGCGTGTTCGAGCACCCAGTAGAAATTTACGGTGCCGCGTTTGAAAGAGTTGAATTAAATTGCAATATTACGAAAGAAAGGCTCTGAAGCAACATCGCATTTTATCAGGCCTACACCTCCCACACCTAGACGAGTAAAACTCGTCGATATTATCTTGCAAAGCTGTGTATAATATTTAAAACAGATTCTTTAGCCCACGATGAATTGTTCTCTCGTGTGGCTTCTCCATTTGGTACTGTCATGTTAACTTACAAAGGCAACTTTCCATATTTAGTCTCTTTAGATGTTGCAAAAGCTTGACACGTGGTGTGTATGCCATACTGATAATTCTCCTCGTAACCTGGGTCCGCCTCTTTAAACAGCGTCGCATTTTATTGTTCGCAATTGTGTTTGTTTTATACTGTAAGCGAGCTGTGTGATTTCATCAATATTCACGAGTGTTCCCTGGCTATACAAACACGTGCGTCTTAATTGGTGCGGTGCACGTTTGTATGTAGCAAAAAATGTCATTTCGTCAGCGTGTGTCTGCATACACTTGCATGCCCTGCAGTACGTGTGTATAATTAATGCAGTAAGGACTGCAATGCATAGCCTTGCATGGGACATATATTCCATGCACCCTCAGAGAAATGTTGTTTGTTATGAGCCTACTGTTTATCATTACATTTTTTTTTCGTTAAATTTTCATCTCCATATAAAGCAGCTGTATACAAGCACGAGCTTCAGCAGCTTCCTTGTTGTTCCATTTTAAATAAAAACACCAAGCCTACCCAAATCAATGATCTGTTTGCTATCATTACTGTTATGTGTTCTACGATGTACACAAGGACAGTAGTATACAAAAAATAGGGAGGGAATTGAATGCCCTGCCTGCATGGCTGCGCCGTTTCACAAGATCAGGCGCTGCGCTGTGAAGCTTCCTACCGGCCTGCAGAAATTCAAGGGAGCGTACAATAGCGTGGTTCAAGAGGACTTGTGGGGAATACTAGACACACTGGGTGTAAAAGATGGAGTCACTAATCGTTTAAAGGAAATCTATAAAACTAACAAGGTAGTTAAAAAGTAGGAAAAACAGGTATCCAAGCCCACAGTGGTGAAACGTGGACTTAGGCAGGAGTGCCCACTGTCACCCTTCTTATTCATGATGTACCTACAAAGATTAGAGGCCAAATTAGAGGCAAGGGGACTTGGCTTCAACCTATCTTTAGTCAAACAAGGAAAACTCATTGATCAGGCACTACCAGCATTAATCTACGCAGATGATATAGTGCTAATGGCCGACAACAAGGAAGATTTGCAGAGGTTGATGGACATCTGCGGTAATGAGGGAGATAGGTTAGATTTTAGATTCAGTTAGGAAAAATCAGTAGTCATGATTTTTAATGATAACAAAGGTAGTGAGCTTAGAATACAGGAAGTCACGCTAGAGATAACAGATAAATACAAATAACTGGGCGTATGGATAAGCAATGGGACCGAGTACCTGAGGGAACACGAAATATGCGTGACGACTAAAGATAACAGGAATGCAGCAGTGATGAAAAATAGGGCACTGTGGAATTACAATAGGTTTAATGTTGTGAGAGGAATATGGAAAGGGGTCATGGTTCCTGGGCTGACGTTCTTCAACGCGGTCTTGTGCATGAGGTCTGAAGTTCAAGCAAGATTAGAAATTAGACAACGTGAAATATGTAGGCTTGCTTTAGGAGCTCACGGGAATACACCAAACCAGGGAGTACAAGGTGATATGGGATGGACATCATTTGATGGCAGGGAAGCTAGCAGCAAGATAAAATTTGAGAAGCGATTGAGAGAAATGGGGGAGGAGCATTGGGCTATGAAGGTTTTCAGCTACTTGTACATGAAGAATGTCAATACAAAATGGAGGAAGCGAACCAGGAAATTGACTGGTAAATACTTAGAAAACAGCAGGTGGCCAAACCAGAAAGAACTATCGGTTAAAAAGGAACTGCAGGAAACGGAGACTGACCTGTGGAGAATTGGCATGATTAAGAAGTTCGCACTAGAGATCTATCGAACTTTTAAGCAGGAAATTGCCAAAGAAAGAATCTGTGATAATACTCAGGGTAGTTCTCTACTGTTTGAGGCCAGGACGAGAGTATTGCGAACCAAGACATATCGGGCCAAATATGAAGAGGTAGACACAATATGCAGTGCATGCGAAAAGAAAGAAAAAACTGCCGAACACTTGACAATGCTCTGTAAAGGGCTTCACCTTATAGTTCAAGATGATGGCGCAGAGTTTTTCAAAGCACTGGTGTTTAGGGACAGGGAGGGCAAAATAGACTTTAAGCGGGTAGACTTAACTAGAAGGAGGTTATCTGATTGGTGGCTAAAGTCAAGGCACGATTGAAAATTAAACCCTTCACTTCAAAGTACCCGTCCAACTTCTAGTGGTTAGCTCACTAAGCATTACGGCTAGGTGACGTTAGCCGCCGCCCGATCTAAAGGGTACGGCCACATCCATCCATTTATCCAGCCAAGAATATGCTCTCTGGCTTGTTGCTCCAGGCCTAGTCAGGTAGATTTTCTGGCCTCACCGTTGAATTGTTTGCTCGGGTTGTGGCTTGCAAACATTGCGGTTTTGGGCTTCGTATCATCTTGTTCCGTCATCATGTCCTCCAAGTGGAGGACATGTCGCAGTGTGAGGAGGGAGTACGACAAGGCGCTGATAGAATGAGCTATCAGTCTTACCAGGCAGGCGGTTGAGAGCGCACCGAGGCAGCTGACGCACACCAGCACTATCCGCTTCCTGTATAATACAGGCTAGGGAATTATAGAAACACAGAGCAGAAATCAACTCTTGTGCCTCTCTCATGCACTCACAAGGCGGAACCTGCTTCGAACACTGAGGATCGAGCTAAGCAACACCATGCGTGACGATAAATCATGGTCTCCTATTGCAATAATGATTAAGGCACGTATGCAACTTAAACCATTGTCACGCAAGATGAATTCACAACACCATCGAAGTGAACCCAAGGCATGTGCTGATTATTATGTACGGTACTAGCGCTAAATTCATGCAGACGTTTAGTTGGCGCTGCAGTAGGCCTAGTTGAAGGAATGACCACAGCTACTGCTGTGATGGAGAACGGGCTCATTAACATCTTCATGTAGATTGAAACGGCTTACCCCGAAATGGCTGGGAGTGTCACGCTATCCCTAGCAGTGGCACATGCAGTTGCATATTTAACGATTACAGAAATGGCGTACCGATTTCCAAAGCACTTATCAATACTTCCGTCAAGGCGTAGCACCAAGCACTTTATCGCATATTTCGGGAAACATTCCTTTTTCTCCCAATCTGGTGGCTAGGCATGACTACGCCCAGGAATAAGCATGTTATTATGTATGTCGGAGGTATTTTCATCTGATCCCTAAAAAATTATTTCCCTAAACCCATGGAAAAAAAAGAAAATGGAATTCGCACCTGTCATCACATTGCACCCCATCACAGGAATGGGATCAGATTGGCCTGGCGCTCAATACTCCCTTACGCTTAATCAGAGCTCGGTCTGGCACCAGCTCCAGACAAAACCATTTATAATCTCCTGTCTGGCACATCTGTTTTACTCTGCTCTCTCTCAACCAGAGTGCACCATGTACCTGTGGTTCACCCCTGGTGGATCTTTTTCACTGTTTGTGAATTGCACACAAAGCCCTTACTGGTAGATCCTATTCCCAATTCTTCACTATTCTCACGGGAGGCCACTCTTTGGGCAGCTTACATCACGACATGTGCGTGTCATGATGTCAGTGCCATCTTTTTCAGAGTCGGCGCCGTCTTTTCTTTCTCTTTTGCTCCTTCCCTGTCCTGTGTTTCTGGTGTTGCGCTGCAAACAAGTGAAGATGTTAAAGAACACCAGATGTTCAAAATTTGCTTCTCATTAATATATCGTGGTTTTGGAAATTATCTTTGCTCAGAAGCTAGAAGTTATCAGAAAGAACATAACGACATTCTACCTCCTGAGCATTAGCATCATCAATACAAAAATGTAATAAAAGTGAGAAAACCTCCTATCTATATAAGAGGCCCTAAAATACTGCAGGAGGCAACAAATAAACTGGTATTTGTATAAAGGCAGTGACAAAAACTTTGACTACTGTCACTTATTCTGATTCTTGGGACATCTTTTTTAGTACATCATAACACATAATTACACATTTACACAATTTACACAGAGGAATTGCCACCACATGCATTGAGGCCACCCTTCAGAAGTCATGTGAGCACAAGGATGAGGTAAGCCTTAAAAACCAGATTAAAAGACTAAAGGATGCTGGATATCCCAACAGCACCATCGCACCCGTGTGCTAAACCCTCCTGCAGAAAGTTAAGTTAAACAAAACAGGACCAAAATAAAAACAGAATGACCAAAGATCTTTGCATGCTATACCGTACGTACATAAGGTGTTTCACAATCTTGTTATTTGCCATCCCTTGCAAGTTTTCAAAAGTGTGTGTACTAAGAAGCAACAGGAATAGCCATTATTTCACCATTCGTCACGAGAATAGGTATACTGAATGCCAATTTAATGTTGTGTATGAGATACTATTGACACGTGGAAACGCAAACATAAGACAAACTGGGCAATGCCCCAATGTTTGAGCAAGACAGCATGCTTAAAATGTTAAGAATGGCTATGGTAGTCGCATGGCCATACACTGTAAAGAATGTAAGTGCAGTTCTATGTTTCATAAAACACTGTTTTTGAAAAAAGCAAGAACAAGAAATGAAAGAGAGACTGTGAAAGCATTTTCTTGTCAGGAAGGCCATGGATCAGTGCATCAGTATACCTTCACTCATCCATTCGGAGAGAGAGTATTCTTTCCTCAGTTAAGATTATATTATTATGGTCTCACATGTGTCGTTGTGCATGAGCACTGTTCTTGTACTCTGTAAAAAAGTTGGCGTAGTACCTTCAATAAAATTTAGTTGGCAGTCAGCGCTCTTTCCTGTCCTTTTTGTCTCTTCTTGAACTTCTCTCACTGTTACTAGAACACAACCACGATGAACCAACTTGCCCATATTAAGCTATTGTTGACGAAAAGTCAGAGCATGAAAATACTTCAGGGGCTCAGAACCTCCTCACTGCCCGTCTAGTTACGGCCCTGGTCTATGTGTTCCGAGAGTGAAGCACTAGTGGAGCTATCTAACTACCTAACAGTGAGGAGGGTTTGTGTATACTCGAGCTTGTTTCATGACATGGTGAGAGGTGGCAGGTTGTGTAAATAATATGCTGTGTGGGAGGTCAAGATTTTGATTGAGAACGCTGAGTATGAGCCAGTGACATTAGGCGTTCAAGACTTTTTGTGATATTCACTCTAGCATAGGACCTTGGTTGGTGGTTGACGTGTGCATTTGATCACATTGTAGTCTTCCATCATAATTTTTTTGCCACTTGGCGTCGACGCTCTTGAGTTGTGCCAAAGTAATTAAGCATCCAGGTACAAGTATCTTCTGTCAGTGTTTCAATGAAGAGCTGAATATGAGTAATAGCTTCTATCGATACTTCTGGCATTGGTGTATGCACATTTCTTTTGAAGTTCTCTTGTAAAAAAGGCATTAAAGGTATGTTTTTGTGACTTTTTAGTGTTGGCCAGAACTGCTGGTGTGTCCGAACGGCTCTTCGATTGGTTGTGGTGTTGTCTTGTTCAGGGCCACAAAGCTTTCAGTCTTTTTTTATATTTGCCTTCACAGGAATGCTCTTTGCATGCTTCTTCAGTACTTTGTATTATTCCTAAAGCATTGACTTCCAGATTTTGATTGTGGTGCTTTAATCTAGTGTTCAACTTCACGCTAGCTTCATTTGCACGCAAAGCAAGAACTCAGGAGTATGGTAACTTTTGCTATGGGTTTTCCCTTCTTCAGTCTACTGTATTTTTGCGCTGACAGCCTCGTGCGACAGCTTTTTTTTTTGTGCACTTATTGTGTGCCAATGACTTATTTGCCTCCTCAGCTAAAGACTTTTTGTATTATAAGAGAAAGCTCTGTCTGTATTGCTTTTGTCATTTGCTGATGGTGTATCTTCAGTATCTTTTCTCAGTGTACACTATACTTGAATGGAAGAGCAGCATGACTACCTTCAGCTGTTAGCAGGCTTTTAGCTGCTGTAATACTTGATGCTCCTTTCTCGGGCGTTCTATTTTGGATGGTTGGCATGCCATTGCTTTTTTTAAACTTTAAAACTGCAGGTGCACCTTTTTCTGGTTACACCTGGTATATTTTTCCAGTGGTTATATATATATATATATATATATATATATATATATATATATATATATATATATATATATATATATATATATATATATATATATATATATATATATATTGCTAACTTGAGAAACAAGGCCTTTTTACGTTAGGTGCACATCAGGTGGGAAGAGTACTTCTATTACTTGCCAAGATTGTGGCCCCTTATGGTGGGAATCATAATGCACTGTTGATGTGTCAAATTCACATAGCATAATTCCAAGGCACTCGATCAATATCCAAGGAAGAAAATTATGTTCTTTTGCGTGAGTTTCAGCAACTCATAGTAATTTGTATGTAAATGAATACTTCATCATTCTTGGCTGTCATGTTTTATGGAAGCACATGTGCTTCGTTAATAACAAAAAAACACGCACGCTCACGCCACTGCAGTGGCGTGAGCGTGCGTGTTTTTTTTTTTTGTTATTAACGATTTGCCCTATGCATTCACGTTTCTTCTTTTTTGTGTGTGTGTCGTACTTCTCGTATCGCGCAGCCTACCGTTTTGGGCACACGTAAAAAAAGTACATAAAAAAGATGCGTTCCACGCCGAAATTCGCGTTCGCAACGAGCTGGGCACCGACAGGGTGCCCTACGACGCCCACACACTCCGCAACATCTTACCAACCGTTCGCTGCGATGTTGTTGGGAATTCGTGTGGTCGTTGCATGAATATAGCGCGTGCGTGCGTGCGCACGCGCGTCTGTGTGTTAGATCACGGCAACTGCATATGTTGTATGATTCAGTCACCATAACGCAACTGACGACCCCCGCTCTTCCCACACGTCAAGCAGCAGCAAGTGCCGTTAACCGTACTGTGCTGTCAACGCAAAACAGATTCGAATAGGTCGCGTAGATAGCTAGCCCGACACATGATACGATAAGATTTGCGTCAGATATTCGACGTCTACATGCACGCGTAAGACAGCGGTATCCGCAGCAGCTTCGTCATACGTACGGATAGCACCGCATCGGACGTCACGTCTGACAGAGAAACTTGATCGGTAATTTTTTCTCACTTAAAAAGTCTACCTTGCACAACTTCAACCAACGATTATGCATTTCAACGAGCTGTGCATGGTTTAATGATTGATTGATTGATATGTGGGGTTTAACGTCCCAAAACCACCATATGATTATGAGAGACGCCGTAGTGGAGGGCTCCGGAAATTTCGACCACCTGGGGTTCTTTAACGTGCACCCAAATCTGAGCACACGGGCCTACAACATTTCCGCCTCCATCGGAAATGCAGCCGCCGCAGCCGGGATTTGAACCTGCGACCTGCGGGTCAGCAGCCGAGTACCTCAGCCACTAGACCGCCGCGGCGGGGCATGGTTTAATGACGAAAAGATAGTTCTAATATTGTGCCCGACACATATATTACTCTCTCTCTAACTTGAAAAATCGGCGCGTGAATTGGGGCCAGAACAGCGCGAAAAAGCAGCACACGCAGAAATTGGCTCATATTCTAATATTATCACATCGTGATGTTGACTTTTCAGCTGACGCCGGCAATAACGTTCAAACGGCGGGCCAATAATGCCGGTCTTATTGGATGGCTCCGCCCATATTGGCTGCTACTTGTACAACCTGGCCCGATGTGTCCGTTCTAATTGGCCGGCACAGCCTATATGGGCGGAAAGTTCTGAAAGCTGGCCCAATATAACCAATCTAATAGACTGGCACAGCCATCATTGGCGGAATGTTGTTAATGCTGGTCCAACATAGCCGTTCTATTCGGCTGGCAGAACCAATATTGGGGGTACGTTGTCAACGGTCAACGCTGGTCCAACGTCGCCGTTCTATTTGGCTGGCATAGCCAATCTTGGCGGTACGTTGTGAAAACTGGGCCGTTCATGGGCCAGGCAATGCCGATCTATCCCCAATATTGGGCCAACCTTCTGTGCTGCCTGGGTGGAACCTGGCGAACTGACTCCCGTACACCAGCGTTCAAGCCGCCGCCTCCGAGGAGAGCCGCCTGAATTCGCACCCCTCCCTAGTGCTCCAGCAACACAAGCAGCGTCCACACACAACGGAACGATGGCTTACTAGGTGACATCATCGGAACTTATTCTGTCCCCACCATGCTTGCCTGAGCCCTTCCATGGCGACACGTTCGAGGATGTGGAGGATTGGTTAGAACACCTCGAGCGGGTTGCGAAAACCAACAGCTGGGATGAAGTAAGGAAACTGCGTCGCGTGTACTTCGCATTGGAGGATGCAGCGAGGACATGGTATGAAAACCACGAAGCGTTCATACTGACATGGGAACAATTCCGACGACAAATAGTAGCTACATATGCCAGCACCGATCGTCGGGAGAAGGCGGAGAACGCTCTACAGTCCAGAAACCAGCGCACGAACGAAAGCGTTGGCATGTATATTGAGGACATGACATGTCCCGCCTTTTCAAGCGCGCTGACCCAAAAATGAACGAAGAGAAAAAGCTGCGTCACTTGATGCGAGGTGTCAAACAGGAGTTATTTGCCGGTTTGGTACGCAACCCACCTCGTACAGTTGCTGAATTCCGCAACGAAGCCACCTCCATTGAGTAAGAATTGCAGCAGCGCTCCCGTCACTACAATCATGACACGAGTAGTGTTCCTGCGGATGCCCGCTCAGCAAACCTGGGAAGCAGCAGCGAAGCATTGAGGGAAATGGTGCGATCCGTTGTGAAGGAAGAGCTCCAGAAGCTGCTGCCCCGACAAGTCGCAACGCCAGTTTCGTGTCTGACTACCCTGATCAGAGATGAAGTTCGCCACGCCATTCTTCAAGCCGAACCCGAGGCGCAACCTGTTCGACTTGAACAGCTATTGCAGGAACGCCCCGTACCGATTTACGCCGATGCTGTGCGCCAGCCCGCCGTGCATACTGCTTCGTTTGCAGCTCCCAGTGGCTACCGACCGGCTTCGCGTGGCTCAATATATCCAGCTAACTCGAGGCCCCGAAAAAGTGACGTGTGGCGCACACCCGACAGGGCACCTCTCTGTTTTCACTGCGGCGAAGCTG